>NC_083390.1:12868200-13179000 GCF_031755915.1 Ziziphus jujuba
ACAGATTTTTAGGAAGATAGCAATTATTTAGCACCAATAATCTCTAGAAAGTTTATTTAATTAGAAATTATGACAATTCATTAGGGGAAATCAAAGAAATGGTATTCTTCCGAATGGGCAAATTCCCATGGCATAATGAGGGCGAAGATAAAGAGAAAGAGGTCCATTTTCAAAGTGGCATAGTGGAGGAGTAGACCAAAGCCAAGAGCGTTTGGCGTTGGAAAAAACAACTTAAAAATTGGCGAGTTTTGCGAGGATGTAATCTGCCTCGAACTCAATATGGGCATAAAAGCCTATCCATGATCTCGACCGTGACTCATACTCTCTTATTGAATCCCACACTCAACCTAGGGATGTCAACGGGGCGGGGCGGGGTCGATTTTTAAAATTCCGTCCCCGTCCCCGCGGGGAATTTTACATCCCATCCCTGCGATTTTCCCCGTTTCTTTAGGTGCGGGGCGGGATCGGGGATTTTGCGGGCCGGGGACGGGGTGGGACGGTTTTCCCGTTTTGTTTTTTAATTGATATTTTTTAAAAAAATTTATATAAAAAAATTATTTTATGATTAAAATATAAAGAAAATGACTACAATGCAATAAAAATATAATAAAATACATCAAGGAACAAATTTACAATTATAATAAAATACATATTTAGAAAAATAAATATAAAAAAAATAAGAAAATGATTTTACATAAATAAAATTTTATAAAAAAAATAATAAATAAATATATATATATATATATATCGGGGTGGGTTCGGGGCGGGGTTATTATTCCCTGTCCCCGGCCCGTCCCCGATTCGGTTTTTAGATATTTGCCCCGAGCCCGTCCCGCATCCCCGAATTTTCGGGGAAAAACCGCCCCATTAGGGGCGGTGCACCGCGGTTTCGGGGATGGGCGGGGCAAATTGACATCCCTAACTCAACCCATTTGGGATGATGGTAACCAACCTAGCATGTAAAATTGCCAATTAGGGGTCAGGGCCAACCAGATCGACTTAATTGAACTAGTGTGATTTGATTCGATTTTTAATTTATGATCAGTTTTATTCAGTTTGGATAATTTTTAATCAAAACTTAACAAAATCGAACTGACTATACATATATATATATATATATATATATTAAATATTTTAACTATCATTAATTATATTTATATATTATTTTTAAATATTTTTAATATAACTAATTCTATTTTATTACAACTAATTATGTTTCTAATATATTTTTATGCTTTTAATTTATTTAGTTTAAGATATTAATGATAATAAATTTCAAATTATTATAAATAAAAATAATATATTTTATAAAAAGTTATTAAGAAATTTAAGAAATTATTAAAAAATCAAAATCATAAAGATAATATGAACCAAAGCCTAAATCAACGAAAGCGAATTGAACCAACGATGGTTGGTACAGTTTAATTTGATTTCTTTTAATTATTCAATTCAATTTGTAAAAAAATTGTAGAAAGTGGATCGAATTAGTTTTGCAAATATTAAAATATAAAATAAAATAAGACTGGACCGATGGATTTCCATACAAATTTCCAATATCCCATTATCAAATTGAGGATGAAATACACATTACCCTGAACTTTAAACATTATACAATTTACCAAAAATTGTCACATTACTCCATGAATTATTGCTTTTATAAAATTTTAGTGTAATTTTTTAATTTTTTTCTAATAAAGCAGGCCAAATTTATGCTATAAATATTAGTAAAAAAATGAAATAAGACAGAATTAAAACTATTTTCCAATAAAGTACTTAGTTGTATATGATTAATTAATATAAAAATGTATTATTAAACTAAAGTGTGATATAATCAAATAAAATTTGGTTAGTCAATATATCATTCACACAAACAACGAATAAAAGAAAAACAATTGTAAATGAAGAAAAAAAAAAAAAACAAAAAATAGTTCATGGGGAAATGTGTATTTAAATTTAAAACTTATTGATATATATATATATATATATATAATATGTATCCATAGGGCGTAGATAAATACCCAGGCGTTCCAATTTGTATCCGATCGACATCGAGGGATCTCTTAAATTTACCTAATATGGGCACTCGTTAAACTATTCTATGCCTCCGTTTTAAACATTGATTCTCGAAGGTAACCGATGACCCCATCGATAATGGTTATGAGTAAAATACTCTTCTTTCGTCATCAAAATTTCTGCCAATGCACCCCATTCTCCACTTTTTCCGGTGATGAACACAAATAAACCAAAAGAAAAAAGGAAAAAAAAAAAAAGTTGTAAAACCTAAAGAAATGCTTTGCAAGCATAAATTTCCACGGGAATTGCATAGAAAAATGGCTGGGAATTCATGGGTCTTGCCCTGTTTGCAGGCACAAGATGCCTGTTGATGAGGAAGAGTTGGGTAAGAAGAGGGACGAAGAAGGAAGAAAGAGAAGGAGAGGAGAGGTTTTGGGTTAGCTTTTCATTCAACAGTCGTAGGAGAACTGACGATTCAAATCAGGTTCTTTCAGCTGATTCTGATGTAAATAATTCAAGTCCAGAAGTTGTTCATGAAGCACATGAATTTTATAGATTTTTTTTTTCTCCCTTAATACAGCGTTTGTTTATTGCAGTAATAATTTTTGTTTGAATTTATTTTTTTTATTTTTTCAGCTTTTATTTAGGAGTGGAAAAGAATGATATGAGTTGCCTGTCAATAATTGTTAAGATGATCTAATTGAAAATAAACCATGACAGTGAAGAAATTGTGGAACAGGATTTACATAGTTGAAACCCATCGAGATGTTGCAGAGCCTAGTTTTATGCTTCAATTTGGTTCCAAGACTATAACATATTGTTCTAAGCTCACGAATTTATCATGGGTTTTGTTGGGTACCTGAAAGCATAATCATTTTTCTCTTTCCTTAAGAATCTTAACCCCTTGATATCTTCCAAGCATTAAGAGAGTTGCCATTGGATTTGTGCCAGGTGATTCTTCAAAAGTTGAACCGTCCACCACTCTAAGTCCTCGAACACCATATACTTTATAGTCGTCATCCACCACTGATCCCACAATACAACCACCATGAAAGTGGTAGAAAGTTCTCACGTTTTCTTTGCAAAATTTCCTCATCTCTTCTTCACCGGACAACACATGATTCTTTCTTTCTGCCCCAAGAAACAGGGCAATTGATTCTGACCTTGCAACTCTCTCGAGCAATTCGACCAGTTTCACACATTCTTCACAATCTTCTTCCTTTGCTAGATAGTTGAATTTCACCCATGGGTTTTGCCTGGGGTCTGTGTTGTTTAATTTAAGCCTCCCCTTTGATGCTGGAAGTGCAAGTTTTGCAGCAATTGGCATTCTTGTTGCATTGAAGCTTATGGGCAAAATCCCTGCTTCAATTATGATTTTGAAGTCATCTGTTATACCCACAACTTGTGGCGTATCTGGTTGTCGATTTTTTGGCTTGGAGTCCACCAAGAGGGCAATACCAGGCTCGTCCTTCATTCCATGGCCAACTTTCTTCAAATTGAGTACCAGAGGAATGTTAAAGTTTTTCAGGTGTCTATAAGAACCAATTCCACTTAACAACAGGATTTGGGGGCTGCCTAGTGCTCCTGCTGCCAATATAACATCGCCCCTCAAACTCGAATTTTCTTGTTGGTTGAGGTAAGCTTCATAAATTTCTAGTGAGCTGCCATCGCTTTTGATGAACCTTATACCTTGAGCTATTTTTTCAGTTCTGTTACCTGCAGCATTAAGAGTAGCATATAAGCTTCAAGAACTTGATAATATGAGATCTCAGTTAATAGTATTTATCAAGTGGTTTAAGAATTATGTACTTTAGCCCTATACTAAATAACTAATTGTAATTGCAGATTTCATGCTTACCAGTGTTATGGATGATCACACTCTTTACTGTTGCATTCAAAAGAACTGTGATATTGTTTAAATTCCCTGCCAATAAAAGATCTGCTGAGGTGTGTCTCTTTCCACATTCATCAAAAATACTCCCACCCAACTTTGTTCCCTTAATATGCTCCAGACTAAAACCATTATATGGTAAAATTCCTGCTTCAAGAAAGCTAAATTCTGCCACTGTCTGCCATGGTGTCAACTCAGGTTTGAAGACAATTCTTGATTCAACCCATTCGTAGGCATTTTTTACTAGTTCATTATTCCATCCAACCTTTTTGACAAAATCCTGACTAGCTCTACTGTAAAACCCACCATTCATAGCAGATGATCCTCCCAGAACTCTTCCTCTGAGATTCGAAATTCCATCCTTGGAGATGAAACTTTGTGCAAGTGATGTATGTTCATCAGTTTGGAGTAATGAGAAGCCATAGTACTTTTTCTCCAATATGAAGGGATTTTCAAATGATGAGCCACCTCTTTCTACTAAGAGCACTGAGAATCTCTCAGAGAGAGTTGCAGCTAGGGGACACCCAGCTGTTCCTCCTCCAACTACAATGTAATCAAAGGACTTGCCTGAGACTTCTTCGACATCTGAAGTCATATGGGGAAGTGGTTTTCCTAAAATGTTAAAGAAGAAGATCAAATAATTGCGATAAAACAGAAAAAATCTACTTAGAGACACTAGCAGCTTACCTTGAGGCAACGAGGAAGAAAATACAAACAGATTAAGAAGCAAGAAAATAACTGCAATGAGAAGCATGTAACCATGAACTATCTTTGGAAGCTCCATTGTATGGTGTTTTGAGATAACTGGGCTAAAAATAGGAACGAGGTATATAATTTATTGAAACTTGTAGGATGTATGATAATAATAATAATACTAGTGTGCTGGTGGAATCAATTGATTATGGTTCTTTTGCTTTTATTTAGTTAAGATGCGCATGGTGTAGCCAATGATTCATACTTCTTTGTTGGGCGTCCATAATTTTGTCGCTAAAATGATTTCCTTTCCCTTCGCTGTTTCTTTATTTTAATTTTTAGAGCTAATAATATATTACATCTAACATGCCTTTGCATGCTTCTCTATGAACTATTGAACTGACGAATGGAGAAAATTCACCAGAATTTCAGGAATGGTCTAGATATCATTATTATTTTTTCCACTGTCTATACAACTAGTGGACATGATTAAAACAAGTCAGGCGAAAAACTGGCTATAAAGTGGGATTTAGATAACATTTTTTTCGTTATGGGTGTGATCAGAAAAAGTGAATTTTATTCTTTTTTTAAGTTCCAAATTAATGAGTATTACTAGTATTTAGGTTGGTCTTAGCCTACATAGACAGGATGTATCCAAAGCAAAATATATTATACCTTCCTTTGATATGAATATTCTTCCAGAAGTCCTTGGTCCAGACATATACAATGTACAGGTTTACAAACAAAAGATTTTAACTCCAAAAATCAAGTTTGCAGGATGGACCATATAACTAGAACCCAGATGTTATCCAATCCAGGTTTCCAGAACTTCCTAGGTACACATTGAGTTTTCTATACCCCCTTGCAGTTCAAGTCTATTGCTTTTGGACCTGAATCAATGTCATTCTGATATTGACTATTCAGGTCAAGTGTTTCCAGGAATCCTGATTTTCTCATATGGTTAGTGTTTTTGTCTCTATGGTTTGGTGATCTCTTTGGAACTGGTTGCTCAACACAAATGCCATCAGAGATGGTACTTCCGCTTCTCTTCCTCCCGCTTGCCTGATTGCTTGGAACATTATTCCATGGCTTATATTCTGGATGAACCTCGATCAATTGTAGTTCGACGGAGGCCATGTTAGACTTGTGGGGTTCACCATTTTGATCCATTGGTTGATCCTCTTCTTTTCGCCCTGAACTTTCAGAAGATGTTAGGGAACTTTCCATGGAACATATTGTGCCTCTCATTTGCTTACTTTCCAAGTTTTTTAGGCTTGAACCTCTTCTATCTGTTAATTCAGAGTGTGAAGAACTAGGCAATCCAGAGTTAACCATTGATACTAATTGAGAGAGTTCGGCTTTTGCCAGTTCTACACCCATAGAAGAAGAATTATACCCAGCAAGAGTTTCCTGTGCCTTTTTCAGTACTGACTGTAAATATTTCCCTTGAGCTTCAATTCTTAGCTGCAGATGTCTCTGAACCTGAAAAATAGTGGCTTTGTTGTCATATAGAGGTACTTTAACCAGAGATTTAACAGCTTGTAATGGAATGTGTTTAGGTCGTACCTCAATCTGTTCATGAAGTTTCCTCTGTACTTCCATTTGTAACTGTAGAGCCTGAGCTATCTGCAAGCTACTGATCAAACACAACATTTAATTAGTAGGAGCTCTAATTTTACCGTTGCAATTCAAATTCATCTAAACATATGGGATTTATTTCTGACTCTTACTCGTTAATCTGGTTCTCTGTTCTCTCGTTGATTTCCGCATTGAAATGCACATCACCGTCCTGAATCTCTTTGAAATCTGCAAAAAGATAAAAATGAAAGATGAAAAATAAAACACATCATAAAAATCACAAAACAGAATTATCATTTATGATCTCGTATTGTTATAGGTTATAAAAACTACCTTCTTGCTTACGGTCAGAGCAGTTTTCGGACTGTTGGCTTTTCCCCAGCCTATATTTCTGCACAAACAAGCATAAAAAAGTTTTCAATCTTATTTTCAATTCTGCTAATGAAAATAATCAGATAGAGATCATGTTTAAAGAGAAAATTGCCTGTAAATGGCTCTTTAGGTGGTATAAAGTGAGTCCTGGAATACCCATCACTCTCATTAGGCTCTTTGGTGTGGCTTCTGTCGATATATGAAAAGCAGACATTAGATAACTTGGAATTAATTTAAAAAAAGAAAAAAATGAATAAAAATGAAAACATGATCAAGTGTATATACTTAACTATCTGCACCTCCAAGCTGACTTACTGCTTCGACAAATCTTTGATGAAGTTCTGGAGTCCATTTCAGTCTGGGTTTTGCATCAGTGGATAAGACCAAATTCATATTCTGATTTTGCATATTCTGGAAAATAATAAGTGAATTGTAGAAAAGAAACAGATGGAAAACAGAAGCATAAATATGGGTTTTAGACTCTTTTTAAGATTATATGGGTTTTGAATATGTGGCAGGCTCAGGCTGTAGTTTCTCTTTTATAAATTGGAGTTGTTGTTGGAGTGTCCTATGTTCTCACTCCATATCTGGAAACATTAAGTGGGGTTATGTTGGGATGAGAATATATGCCATGAGCTGTGCTTCCTCCTTTCTCATTTCATTACCAAACTTTTCTTTTTAATTTTTTTTTTTTTTTCCCTCTTTGACCTGAAAGGGTTTGGAGAGAATCTCTGATGCAGCAAAAACAGAGAAAGCAACACAGTTTAATTTGAGTCTTAAAAGGAGAGAAAAGAGGAAAAGTGTAAGGTTTGTTTTTATCTTGCTGTTTTCCCACCTCGCGCGCTCTCTCTCTCTCTCTTACCTTGATTCCCTACTGAATTAGGTTGCCCCACCATGATGAATAATGGGTGCAACTTTCTTAACAGTGTGAGAAGCTTTGAAGGAAAAAATAAAAAAAATAAATAAGTTGATGTGAATTGCCATAATGGATATTTCTTTTTGTGATTGAAAGGGAAAACCAAATGGGTCTTTCTTTCTTTTTGAAAAATTTCTTTTCTTTTCCTTTTATTTATTTGTTTATTTTTTTTATTTTTCCCTTCAATTTTCTTTTCCTGATGAGGATGTGGGTGTGATTGGCAGATTCTTTTTGTTCTTTGTAGGGGAGGAGGAATCAAAGAATCTAACCTTAGATTTTAGGACCCAGGCCATGACCCCTTCATTTTTTATTTTTTATTTTTATTTTTTTGGGTTTCCCATAAACAAAGTGCTCTAGAAAAAAAAAAATTTTTTTATTGAATTAAATAACCTCCCAATCGTATTAAAATGAAGATTGAAATACACATTCCTATGTAATCAGATCAGCCTATCCAAATATTTTTACTTTTCTAGAAATTGAAACTAAAAAAAGGGTCATGTATATGTAGGATGATCCAAATAAAGTGGAATCTTCAGGCCCTGAATTTTATATGCCAACTTTGCTTGTCATATGGCCAATTTTACTTGGCTTGACATGTATTACTGATGACACAAGATGTACCATCAATCAGTGAATCCTATCTCCACAGCCGTCTGATCAACTAAATATTTCATCTCAAATCTGATCTACACGCATGAAAAGGATATACATGAAATAACAGCCTTCTCCCAGAGGAAAAGAAAAGAAAGAGAATCTACGTTCTTGCACATTTTTGTGAATGGAAAATTCTCTGCTCTTTATTCCTCTGTTTTATTTAACAAAGACCACACTTACTGGTATAAAATTCAGTAAAATGACTGCATATAAGCAAAAGGCTAATATTGGACCAACATCCCTTGATAATAGTGATAATAAAGCAATACAGGAAACCAAAATAGGATCAGCATCTCATGGTGGTTTCAGATACAAAGTAACCCAATAACCATTGAGCCTTTCTCCTACACATACACACAAACACAGACACAAAATGAAATTACAAAAAGGTCCAATTTATTTATAGTTTTGTGCACCTTTTTTTTAATATTATTTTTATTATTTTTATTATTTATTATTTATTCTATTTAATTTTTGCAGTAGGAAAGCAATGAACAGCACTCAATCTGCATAAAAGTTTCATAAAGAAATATATTCCAAAGGGTGAGTGTTAGCTTTAATCCTGTAATCCATATCCAGGCTGAAACTGAAGGGAAAAAGAAATTTTCTCACAACGAAAAAAGAAAAGAAAAGAAAAGAAAAAAAGAAGGCCAACAATGGCCAACAGCAAATCGTAAAAGTCTATTATATCTGATCAATCTACGGATTTTCTTGGGTTTCGGTCAAGAGTTTTTGATCACTGGAATCAAAATCCAATGATTGATTTTCCAAAGCATTTGCCATACCAAGTGCCACACATTCAGTTTTTTGGTCTGGTGCACATAAAAATTGTCTTGAGATTCAAAGATAACAAGATTTACATACCAAATCAATATTTTAAACAGGCAATCAACAAGAAAAAGATCCATTAATCTTGATGAGGAAAAGTAGAATATAAAGCAATGGTGGCAATGAAGTTGTTAGAAGTATCAAAAGACACATTCTAGCCTATTGGTTGATCACCACAGTTCAATTTACTGTTTGTTGTATGCAAGACACAGAGCAAGGAAAAAGTTTGGCTTATCAGATATATATATATATATATATATATATATATATATATATGTATTTATATTTAGGTAAATCTGGCTTATCAGATTGTGATCATCATAATTCCCTCAGCTTTAGACTCTAACTGAAAGATTATGATCGTGGACCCCACAAATGGTGGGCCAGTTTTACAGCAAGAGGGGGCAGGTTCTTCCTGACTAAGCATCTGTTTCTTCTGTCTAGAACTAATAATATATTTAGTGGCAACCTCATTAGTTCACATTCAAAGAAAGGAATATAATTATTGACAAATTCTCAAGGTTTGTGGCCCGAATGTTTGAAAAACAAGAAAAGAAAGAAGAGTTATTGAAGTACCTTTCTCTTTAACCAGCTGCTGTACTTGAAGCTCCTTTTCTTGCTTTAATATATTCCATAACAGGTAAAGGAGATTCTGGGATGATGCCAAACGGCCCCTCGTATTTTTAGGTCAGTAGAAGAAGGTCCGGTGAATCAAAAGTCATATAACCAAAGGTGCCTCATCAATTATTATTCTTCAACGGGACCCATTAGTGGAGATCACAAATATAAAAGCATGGAAAGAAGATGAGAAGAATATGGCCTCAGGAATCAGGAAAAGAGAAACAAAAGGAACTTGTCATTGTCCAACAAAGAATTACCAAAATTTATTTTTACAATTTATGTCCAGCACAGTCACTGAAAATGACGCTAGCATTATGTCATTTGGTAATTTCTGCATTATCCGAGTCACTGCTTAAGGAGAACTTCATAAGAAAGAAACGAATAACCATGAAGCATTTTCATATGATGACACTACTTGTACATTTCTGGCATATCAATGTTAAAACTCTTTGTCAGTGCATGCTATGCAGAAAAATAAATAAAAATAAGAAAAAAACCACCGCCAAAACAGAAAGACATACAAGACAACACATCTGAATCACGGTAGCACAGTTTAAACTTCAGGATGTGGGTCTGACTATGCATATTGAGTTTATTTTCGATAATCCAGCATATCAATATTAAACACTGGCAGTAATTTGCAGAAAACAGAAAAAATCCAACCCCCAAAACAAGAAGACATACAGCTTTACCAAAGCTTAAGTTATCATATCATGTTAATTAAGTTATCATTTATCTCCAAAGCTTAAGCATATAGGAAGTGGATCCAACTATGCATATCAAACTTATTTTCAGCAAGGTTTATGTCCATATACCCAAGCATTTTTTAAGAGTTTGCTTATTATCTTCTTTATTTGTTTGATTTTCTTCTTCTTCTTCCTCTTACACATATTAAATGAAGTGTTTGCCTTCTTGTTTGCCATCGTGTTGAACATTCCTTTTTACTGGAACAGATTTGTTGAAGACGCCCTTGAATGGGGAAACAAAAATATGAAGAGATACTATTAAAAAGAGCAGGTTTAGTGCTAATGACAAGCAGACAGAATTCTTCAAGTACAATTAACATATTTGATCCATATCAATGAATTAATTAAAAAAAAAAAAAAGTGAGCTGATATCAATTATCTAAAGTTTCAAAGGAAACATTTGGCGAATCATCTCTTTTTTGGAGTATGGACAATCAAATTCCAGCCTTAACATAAATGGCCCACCATCCATGGAAATATGATAATCATCTAGCGTATTGAGCATACAAAAAGTGTGTCAAATTGGATAATCAAAATAAAATCCTTCCAAGAAAAAAACCTCATATATGCAGTAGCTTAAAAACCAGCATTTACCAACTTGTCATCTATCTGCTAATATAACTTTTTGGTAACGTTTCCATGGTACAATTCTTAGCTGAAAATGGAATTTTTTTCTGTTCATCTTAAATCTTAGCATGTATGAAGCTATATACGTAGAGACATATAAAACTAAATACATACATACATATATTATATACCTGAGTGTATATACAGGCACACAGAAATAGAGAGAGACACACACATAAAGGACTAATGCAGCGCGCACAAGTTACATCTGTGATAGAAACAATCACTTCTTCAGTAGTAAAGTTCATGTCACGTTAGCCTAATTAAATGATGTCCATTATCTCGAATCTGTACAAGGCGCAGCATCTTTGTCACGACCCCACAGCTTGACTGGGGGACAAAACAGAATAATGAATAAATATTCCCTCAAATAATTTAGGCTAGACTAAGTTACTTCTCATAAAAAGGGTACAGCCAATGGTTAGGATACTTCCTGTTGGTTGACAAGACTGGAAGTGTGAAACCAAGACATAGCATGGTTCAACTACATGGAGAGAGGAATCTGTGGGGAAATCATATGGCAATTTTCAGGTGAGCTAGACCAATAAATTCCAAAAATGCCCACAAATAGATATATATAACTTACTGTTTGATTTGAATTTTGATTTTATATACGCTAATTAAGAGATTGATTTTAAAAATAAAAAAAGTAAATGGAATTGGAAGTTGATAAAAAAAAAAATTCCCATAAGTTCACGACAAGAAGAACAGTAATATGGCTATTTTATCGTTGTTATGTCTCCTTTTGTTGTTATTATGTCTCAAACAAGTTATTAATCAATTGCTGGGTATGAAAGAATTAATAAATAAGAGACCCCAACAATTTTCTCATTAAAGATTGTTTAACTGAAGTTACAACGTTTGAGTAAGGTCTACTGTAATTGAGAATGAGTTTTCTTACAAATATATATATATATATATATATATATTTCAACCATCCGTATCTAGAAAATTCTGAATCCTAAGACTAAACTGCTCTTTTCGATTACAAGACAGAAGCAAGGATTATAATGAATTAGAAACTAAGAACTGTTTGCATTTTGAATAATTTCTACAAAGTAAAAGGAGGTAAGCGTGACAACCTTATAAAAAATTATCACACAAAACAGATTACGTGACCCACTGACTTATCAAAACCAAGGTCTCACAAGCCAAGTCGTCCATATTTCTTCACTCTTATTTCTATTGGTTCATCTTTGTTGGTCAGGAGGATATCTCCAGTACCATGGGAGTATCAAGCGCATAAATAGTGCCAATGGCACCTAATTGTTGTCAACTAGTGGGGTCCATAGGAAATCCATGCCTAGTGAATTCCGGAACCTACGAAAGAGGACAAAGGTGCACAAAGGAGCAATCTTAGTAAAGATACAGGCAATAGGTTTACTGAAACAGAGCTGTCACTAGCCCTCGTTATGTGCTAAGTCCAAGAGGACGCCTTGGATTATAGAACAGTCAGAATGTTGAGAACATATGTTTCATGGGAGGGACTTAAATGAACTTCTTGCCATTTTCAGGGTAGTAGGATAGTTTAAAATCACCTAAAAGAGGAATTTAAAATTCAAATATCAAGCAAATCAATAGCACTAGTTTAATATTAGAGGAAGAATTAAGAACTAGTAACGTATATACCACGTTGATTGGAAGCACAATACAAGGACACGATATGGCCAAGTTCATGGTTTTTCATGACTAGAATTAGACATGTATCTATAATTTTGGCACTAGGAGGGGATTGTATTTTATGCAATTTGTTATGTACCAGATATCATATGCTATTTCTTTAGGGTCTTTGGCTTCTTTAGCCCCAAAATTTCTGCAGCCTCCCAAAATCTAATTTTTGCTTGAAACAGAAGAAAAGATCTGCATAAAGAGCTCTGATTGTGCAATTTACTATTTCCAAATATTAGATTTGATATAAAATGGATTAAGAAATGCCATTTCCATCATCATACGTACATCGATCAAGTTGAACACTCGTGCAAATTTTCTTTCACAAGCTCGATTTCAGAATCTGTGGGAGGTTAGAAAAGCCAAGATGTCCATGACCAATGCTTCCAAAACAGCATCATCATCGTCATATTTTTGTTGTTGTTGTTGTTGTTGTTTTTTTTTTTTTTTTTTTTTTTTTTTTTTTTTTTTTTTTTTGGGGGGGGGGGGGGGGGGGGGAATTCATTTATATTATTATTCTTGTTGTTGGTTTTTTTTTGGGAAAATTTTAATTATACCTTTTAATTTTTCCCTAATAGCATTTCAATCATATGCTTTTGAAAAATTATTTTTAACATTTTATCTTTAGTTTAAAAATCTTATAACTCTATTTTAGCAAATATTATTTAATTATAAAATATTGATTTTTTAACATCTCATATATGAGATTGCTTTAATAGATTAGAAAAAGGTAAAGTTATGATGAAATTTCAAAACCATGGCAAAAAAATGTAGTGAGGGTCAACCACATGATATCTAAATGGAATTTTCCTTTTATTGTAAAGAATAAAATAACATAATCCATATTTGATTGTAGGAATTGAGAATGGAATGAAATTTAATCCATATTTGATTGTAAGAATTGAGAATGGAATGAAATTGAATGTTGAATAGAATGTATGGAAAGGAATTAAGTTGAATAACATTGGGAATAGAATTGCTTCGATTGTTTGTTTGATCATTGGAATCAATACAAAAAATATACAACAAAATCAATTTATTTTGACAAAAATAAATTTAACATCATATTTATTTATATAAATCTAAATTAATTAGAGTATTAGATTACTTTTTTTGACCACTTTCTCCAATTACCCCTACCAAATTCGGGTGATTTGGTTTGGTTGCACCTAACAAAGGAGAGGTTTTCGGAACAACGAAAGTCAAAATTTATGCCTCGAGGGGATGGACTTTTTTTCAAATCATGGAGAGAATCAATGAAAATGTCTACAAACTTGACTTACTAGGTGATGTGATTGCTACTTTTAATGTTGCTAACTTATCTCTATTTGCTACAGGTGATGATTTTGATTTGAGGACAAATCATTTTCAAGAGGAGGGGAATGATGAGAATCTGCCTGTATTCATGCAATCAAATACCCATTGGGATGCTGATCCTATGCAATTGAAGACGGGGCCAATTACTAGAGCACAAGCTAAGAGATTTAAGGACAATTTGGTTATTTTCATTCAAGGTATTATTAAATCTCAAGAAGGCATAATGATACCCGAAAATTCAAAGACCATATTGTGCATCCAAGTTATTAAGGCAGAAATGGACCCAGCAAGCCGTTTTGGTGCATCTATGGACTCTACACAATAAGGGGCTAGTTTGTTAGTTTAAGAACATGATTGAGATCACCAAGAGGCCATGGAATCATGTTAAGGTACAAGCAAGAACATCCAAATTCATCATTTACGCACAAGCCTTCAATATGGCCGAAATTCACCATTTTGGCATTAGGAGAGACCTTCCTTGCATTCCAAGTAAGCTTTGTTTAGCCCAATCATTGGCAACGTATGGAACCAATTCTAATTTTATTTGGCATCCTACATGGCATATTGGAGCTAATTTTGAGCATAAACTAGCTAGTGATTAGACAAAAACAACTTGTTTGGTCAACTAGTTTCCTAATTTGAAAATTGACTTTTTATTTTAGGAAATAGTTTTTTCTTTTGGTTTTTATTTAATTATTTGTTTGGCCAAATTAATTTATGAAGGTTGATAGTTTATTAAGGAATTAATTAATATAAATTAGTTTAGGAAACTTGAAAAAATTCGGCACTTTCCTAATCCTTTTCTATGTTAGCCCAATTTACCTTTAATCTTTAGTTGATTTAGGATTTTTGTTTTATAACTTTAGCCTATTTAAGGGCTTATTTTTCAATAGAACGTCAACTTAGATTATTATTCAAAAATTTTTTATGAGAAGAATTCTCTTTGTTCTATTTAAGTGCTTTTTTTCAATGGAATAGAGTTTTCGTGTTTTAGTTTGACTTATCAATAGAACATCCATCATCTATTGTGGCATCTTCATCATATATCAAGGTTTCTAATCACAAGTTGATTAGGGGTCAAGGTAACCATTAGAATATGAACTTAATTTCAATTTAGGGTATTATAATATGAATTTAGGAGCAACTCGACCTAGATTCATATCATCAGAAGTCTAGATTAAGAAGTATTTCATCCTTCACTAACTTTTCTATTCTGTGTCTAAAACTATGTTCTATATGCTTATGCCGCAATATCAAGAAATTATCATTAATTCTTGGGCAGTTGGAAGCAATAATAGAATTTACAGAAGAATTGAGACTATTACTAAATAAATTAAGTTGATATAAATTATTACATAAAGTTCCAAAACCAACAAGTTTACCATCCTTATACAGCTCAACTCTATTATTATCAAAGAAAAACCTGTAACCCTGACTCTCCAAAAGAGAAACAGATAACAAATTTCTTTGTTTGAAGGTATATAAAAATTTTCTTGTAACTCTAAAACATATTATGTGGTAAGATTCAACTTCAGCATTCCTATAATATCCAACTTCACTCTTGAGTTATCTTTGATGTAAACATGTTGCTTAAGATTGATTGGCCCCCTTTGACTTATCATCTCCACAATGAATTAGTAATATGAATTATAGCTCTAGTATCTAAGCACCAAGTATTTATAGGTACATCAATAATATTGGTCTCAGTCATCAAGAGATTACCTTTCTTCTCTTGCTTTCCTTTTAGTTTTCAATAGTCTGCCTTCTTGTGTCTAATCTTATTATAGTAGTTGCACTTTCTATTGAAGTACTTTCTTTTTTCCTAAGGGAGAAACACTATCCTTTATGTCCTTTAGACTTTACACAAGAAAATTTCATCTTATTAGGATTAAAACTTTGTCCCTTCTTCTAGAAAAACTTCTTAGACTTGTCCCTTTGATGTGATACCATCGCAATGGACCTTTACTTGTTTAACTTGATACCATCTTCTTCCTTGACAAGAAAGGCAGTTAACTCCTCCAAGTTGCATCCTTCCTTCTTGGTATTGAAACTTAACCTAATACTCTCAAATAAGTCAGGAACTTCTTTCCAATATCAACCTTAAGGTATTTAAGCTTGTGATAATAAGAATAAAGTAACATAATATGCTTCCTCCTTTAACTCCATCATACTTGGTATTGTTCAGAAGATCTAAGTAACGACACTTCTCATTCATATCAAACTTAATAAGTTTCTTGCCTATCTTCTCAAGAAGCTTCTTCGCAGTTTCCTTCTTTGGAAGACTTACATATATAGATTCATCCATATAGCTCTTCATCATCATCATACAATAATCAAGAATACTCCCAATCCTTATACAGCTTCTTAACTGTGGCATTACTTTCGTCTGTTGGCATCTTTGGTGGATTCTCAAAGCCATATCCAACTTCATAAAAGTTAGATTCATAAATAGAGTTTTCTTCCACTTTTGGTAATTTATCCCATCCAACTTTATCATAGTAGTCATTGGTAGAACATTTGGGGTACTACTAGCTGAGAAAATAACAAACACAACAAAGCATTTAATACATAAAACAATGCAATTACTATTTTTTATCCCCTTAACATAAAGTGAAGAATATAAATATTGTTAGGGTTTTTGTAGCACTAAAGATAGGTCACGAGACAAAGACAGTCAATCAAATCACCACAATCTGATGCATTGAACCAAGTTATTGATAGGATAAGTCAGAGCCTATGATTCATGGTATTTAATCAACTTCCACTGCCATTTTAAGTATCCTACAAAGTAACTAAAACCACTAATAGGGTAAACTAATCATCCATATAAACCCTAATTGACAAGCGAGAGGGAAATTATATATTGGCAATTTCATGAAATAGGTAAATACCAAAAAATCCTATCCACTATGCCAATATCATATCGACATCCATGAACTGGATAAAATTAGATCTTACAACAGATAAGAGCCTAAAACTCCATTTATTATGTAAACACATATTACATTGATATGCATAATGTCGACAAAATAGGTTACATGATAGATGAGTACCTAAAATCCTACACTACTATATCAACTAAGCACAAAGCCTTTTTAGGGAAAGTTAAAGGCATTTAATTTTGAACATAAGTATTTTAAACCAAAATTTTGGAATGAATTTTGTTAATAAATCAATAAAAATAAGAAGTAAAATAAATAAATAAGGAAATAATAATTAATAAAGAATTAAATTCTTTTTATAAATGGGTTGCTGATGTCAGTATGATGACATCAATATGCTGATGTCACCATCCTATTTTTTAAATAATAAAAAAGATCCGTAGACATTATCATGTTGACATTAGCAACCGACATGCTGATGTCAGCCTAAGCCCCTTGCGACATATCGTTTGACATCGTGCTAATGTCAGTAGAACACATCATGTTGACATCAGCACCACTGACACATTGTCTGAGATCATGCTGACATCACCATTGCCAAATGACATGTCATTTGGGTCATCTTCCAAACCTAGCCAGGTTTGCTGGACGATCCGATTCCACAAAGATATGTTACTCGAACTGGTTTTGACCTAACTGAAAAATAGCCTTTCCCGTTGCTATTTCCAGCCATTCCAGTAGTGGTCCAATTGTCTTGTGATGGGTAAGTGGACCTCGGTCCAATTTTGATCAATTTCAATCCAAAACCAAAGAATAATTAACTTGTATACCACGAGTAATTTTTCATGGGTTTCATAGTTTTTTTTTTATTTGTTTTAGACAAAAAATAAAGGCTTAAAATTATTCCATTCTAATAAAAAAAAAGAAAAAAAAAAGAATACCTAGGTCATGGCTTCATCAGAAATAAATTTTTACAAAAAAACCCAAAATGAATTTATCATATGACAGCGGCACAATATATAATAATACATATATATACATATATATATATATATATATATATATATATATATGATCTAGCATAACAATTCAAAATCTCCATACATACCAAAATTCAGAGAAGGAAAAATGAAATAAAAATATTTATATGGATCATACATCAATGGCATATATATTATAACAATACAATAAAACACAGATGAAGAAATTTAATCATGTGTGTGGCTCTGATACCAATTGTTGCGGTAGATATAAACATAGATCTTATACACATAGTAAATTCCATTAAATTCAACAAATAAATTAATTTCAGAATTACTAACCTCCAAAAATAGCTATTGATAAACTTGATCTACAATCTGTAAAATAGGAAACATAATAGCAGTCCCTAAATGGACACGTTGCTATCTAACCCGATCTCAATTGATGACACAAAATCCTAAAGTAAAAATACAATGTGTATTTTCTCTTGCTTGCCCTATCAATAAAGCCCCAGCTTTTTAAAAACTACAGTCATGTGTAACTTACATGACTTATTCATTATTTTTAACTCACACCAAAATAAAAATTTAATAATAAATATAATAATAATAAAATATAAATAAGACAAATGGGCATTTAAAATTATAGCTGGTCCTCTAATCTAATGGGCCAACTGGAGTATCACAGAAAGTGCATGTCAAGGGCATTACTATATGAGTCAGTAAATAAGCTAGTCCTATTAATGACACTAATGAACCCTGTAAGTGAGTTATTGATTATGTCAAGTTCATACAATATATATATATATATATATATACAAAGAATTTACGGTACGGATGATCTGCATGCGAATCAAGGGAATTAATGATGCTTTTTGAAGAAACTGTTGTCCATTCTCATATGTGTGTAAGAGAATTGAAGACAATTTTTTTACTAATCGTCGTCAAACCGTCTGCACCGTAGTATAGCTTTATATAATATATATAACACATTTTACTCAAATTATCATTCCAAGTCCAAGGCTTGGTTAAATATTTGGGAAAAAAAAAAAATTAGATTGAGCTAGGGTTTGAAAGACCTAGCAATCCAAATATGCAAATAAAAAAAGAAGATAAAGAAAGAACTAATAAGAAAAAAGCAATAATATAGTGGATGCAATATCAAACAAGGGGAATGTGATTGGTGGAGCACACCTTAAATTTAGAGATTTCACTCTCTTTAGCAAAATAACATGATCATATTGTTTCATCGTTTTCGGCGCTGTAGTGGAGGACATTTTTTCAAATATATTTTCTTCTCCACGTCGAAACACATAACATAGTTTCTCAACAGGGAAGATAAAATCTGATATTGCATTAAATTAAAAATTTTGAACTTTTGTGCTTTTAAAATCTTTAACCAAATGTCGGTCAAGATAAAAATCTTTAAAACATTATGGCTATAGACTATTTATAGTCTTTGTCAACCCTAAAACTATGATATGGTCAGTAATCAATCTGATAGTCTATGGATCAAAAACCAAAAAAATGAAATTTTGATAGTCAACTTTTACTTGTTTATAGAAAAATTCAAAAATTCAAAAAAAAGAACAAAAAAAAAAAAAAATGATGGTCAAGCTTGTTCTTCATTGTGTAACGCATTTATTTCATTCCCTTGATATGAAAATTGATTCATACCAAAATTACTAAATAAATAAATTAATGAATGCTTTAATGGCCCTTTGTTATGTGTAAAAAGTATAATATCAATACATGGGGATTGAGTTCCCATTTTCATTGATATCATCCATGTTGTTTTCAAACTTCACATGTATCATAAATCGAATAATTTATAATCATGCATAACATTACATAATGATAATTATAGCATTTGGATTCATGGGCGAATCCGAAGGGCATGAGTTGGGGCCACAACCCACTAAAATTTTTGGAAATCCCGTATTATATATATATGACTATATTTAATCTTTAATGGCTTTTGCCCAAAAAAAAAAAATTATAATTGGCGTCCAAAAAATATTTACAAATTCTAAAATGAATATATTGACTTTTTAAATTAAGAACACATTTTGTTTGTGGAACAGATGTAGAAATAGAATATCTATGCCATAGATTTAATTCTTCCTATATTTGGTACATTTATCAATTTAAGAATAGTTATTTTATAGGAATAAATAAGCTTTCCATTTGAAGGAAAAACTAATCTTTTAGAAACTTTTTACCTATTTCTATCTTCTAATATGGATAAATTACAAAAATATCCTTATTATAATTTGACAAATTTAGGTTAAAATGGGATTATCTTATGGTAAAAATGAATTAATAAATATTAAATTTTTTTCAAAAATATTCAAAAAGGTAAACCTGATTTTAATTTACCATTTAATTCCATGAATAAATATTTCTATTTTATTAGGAATAATAATTTTGTATATCAAACATACGCTAAACATTTAGGCATTGAGCTTACCTATTTATCATGAAAATAATGTAAAATTTGATATTATAAAATGGAATAGATAATAAAATTTGTAATTTTATGTTTGATTACTTTTGAGTGCATAGGTCATACAAGTAATAAAGTAACTTAGGAATTAGATATCGTTTCCAGAAAGATTGCTTAGACATGCAAAACTAGGTCCATTACCATAGTAATCATAGTCCTACTTTATTTAGGCAAGCAAACATATAGAAATTAAGTTAAATACTATATAATAACATAGTATACTAAATACTAATCTAATATATTGGATACAATAAGAAAGAATAGGAACACATCAATGATTATTCAAGGAAATATATGAAGTCAAGCATCTAGGACATTGATTTCTCTTAGACTTGTCGTGTGACTACCTGATTAGTGATTAATGACCAATTGCAATCAATTATTAACAAAGGGTTTTAACTTCACTCTCACAATATCTCAAGGCAATCAAGATATATGAAAAATTTACTCAAATTAAAATCTTTTCCACATTTTACCAATTAACTACACAATTAAGTGCCATTTTATAATCCTAGTCTCAAATAGTTCTCTCAAACTCTATTAAGACTTATATTTAGGTTACACAAGCCTTATAAGGCTCTTTCAAGCTCAATTAATGCCTAAATAGTGTTTTCTTAGTAACCAATTTGCAAATTATGCTTTCTCAAGCTAAAATTCACAAATCTAGATAACACCTACCAACTTCTCAATCTAACTAGGTGTATGTATCAAATAATCCATGGAAACACAAATAATTGAAAAATGAATTATATTATTAATCAACCAAATTAAGGCTATATATTAAAGATCTAGCACATATTTATAGATATAAATAAGGGCAAAACATAATCAAAGAGAATTCCATAAATACCATCATTTTTATACAAAATCTCATGAAAACTTTACATATATTAAAAGAGAGTAGAAAGATTAAAGAAAATTAACAGACGAAGGCCCTTGATGCTCTAATTCCTTGATATCTTCAAGCAAATCTCCAAATCCTAGATCTTCTTTCTCTAGTTTGAAGTTCCTCTCTTTAAATTTTGTGTTGTGGTGTCTATCTTTCCAAAATCTATCTCAAGAACTGGAGCTTCTCTATCTAAGTGTGTGTATTCTTCCTCTCCAAAAGCTCTCTTTTGATTTTGTGAATTTCCCTTTTTATAGAAACTTCTAGCCTCCATTTCCAAAAGTAAGACCAAAGCCCTATTCTTTGAGCCAATTCAAGCTTAGATTTTGATCAATGGGTCCATATCAAGTCACATGCTCCATTAAAGCACAATACTTAGGCCATAAATAGCCAAATTCCAAGGAAAAAGGTCAAAAGGGCAAATTAGGTGTGCACATGTACCAAATTTTAGATGCTAGTGGAATGGGTGGTGCATACACTCTCAAATGGAGAGTGTACACACCACTCTTGCTACACAAGGGTTGATTCTTCCTCAAAAGTGAGTGGCGTGTACACCCTTCTTTTGGAGTGTGCACACCCATACCTTGCTCTCTATGCAATAATGAATCTTAGGGGGTCCTTCCCTTTGATGAGCTCAATGTAAGGCTTGATACTTCAAGTAAGCTTGGAAACTAAGATGAATCTTTGAAATGCTCATCTCTTGCTTTGCCTTGGCTTCCAAGATGAAAGGCTTTTGAAATAGCTTCAAAACAACACAAATTAAGCAAATATTCTTTCTTTTTCACAACTGAAGCTCTTTCCACAAAATGACGCAAAACATATCAAATATTACAAAAAACTTTAGAAAACAAACAAATAATTAAGCTAAAATAGGTTAGATTAGTGAATATAAAACTCACAAATCATTTAGTCTTGCTCATTTAATTTTAATTTTAATATTTATTTATACATTAAATTTTGGATAATCCATTTCACATATATATATTTGTTTCACTTTTAAATTCGCAATTAACATTATACTTTTATCTTAATAAAATTAAAAAGTATTTGTTTATCTCGTTTATTTTTTGTTTCTTAATTTTGCTATTAACATTAGATGTTTATTTCAATTAGTTTTGTAATATTTTTATTTAAAAAAAAATTGTTAGATGAATACTTTTAACTTATTAGATGTAGGATATTTTACAACAATGCCCCTTGAACTTACGGAGATTTGCAAATTGCACCACATATTTAACATTCACCATCTATGTCTCTTGAACTTGCAGATTTTTTCTAGCAATACCCCCGTGTTTTATTCCATCCATATTTGGACGTTAAACTCCTTTAAGTCAGGGGTAGCGTTGGTATTTCATGTGCCTTGGTGATACGAATCTAGGACGACATGCACCTAAACCCGTATTATATTAGCTCGGATATAATTATATTCAAGTTCTAATGGTCACCTTGACCCCTAACCAACCTGTGATTAGAAACCTTGGTATATAATGAAGACGCCACAATAGGTGATGGAAGGCCTATTGATAAGTCAAACTAAAACACTCATTCACGAATGGTGTTTTAGGTGTTTACAAGAGCAAAGAGAAATTTAATCTTACAAAATAAATTCTGAATATTATTAATGGTGTGTTCTTCCTTGGTATATAATGAAGACGCCACAATAGGTGATGGAAGGCCTATTGATAAGTCAAACTAAAACACTAATTCACGAATGGTGTTTTAGGTGTTTACAAGAGCAAAGAGAAATTTAATCTTACAAAATAAATTCTGAATATTATTAATGGTGTGTTCTTCCTCAAAAACAAGCCCTTTTATAGGTTAAGAGAAAATGAAATAAACCCTAATTACAATAGATAAAACCGGCCATGCAATGAAGATTTCTAATATGGCTGAAAGTCTTCTCCTTTCCTAATCTAATTTTGATTAATTAATTCCTTTATTTCGAATTAGGAATTAATTAATTTACAATAAAAATAATAAAATAATAAATTTCCTAAACTTATTTGTCCAGAAAATAAATAAATAAAAACCAAAAGTAAAGGTAATTTCCTAAGACAAAAAGTAGAAATCAAATTAGGAAACTAAAATACTATCTTTTTGACTAAGTTGATTTTGACCAATCTTTTACCAATTTAAGCTCCAAATCAGATTTCATATGTCTTGTAGGATGCCAAATAGGTTGATCATGAATTCCCACACGTTGCCCTTGCTTGGAGGAAAGAGAAAAAGCCAACCCAGTAAAATACAGTAAAGCCAACGGAAAATATAGCAAAAGTTGGCCAATTCCTCTCTCATGCGAACACCACTTAAATGACCAGCTTAGCTTTGGTCTTGACCAGTTTCCATGACTTCTTAGTGATATCAAGTGAATTCAAGAAGATTTGACCCCATTTCTTGCTGCTTGGAATCCATAAATGCACCAAAACCACTACTCGGGTCTATATCGGCTTCCACCACTTGTATGCTCAAAATAGGCCTTGTATCTTTGGATATAGACAAGCCCTCTTGAGAATGAGTTACTCCCTAGATAGAGGTAGCAAGGTTGTTGATATGATTCTGCCTATGCCCATTCAATCGACTACCTGCTGGGGTACGGGTCCTATACAAATGAAGATAGAGCCAATCACTAGGGCACAAGTTAAGATATTTAAGGAAAACTTGGTTGGCTTTATTCACTGAGTGATTAAATCGTAAGAGGGCATGATAATACCTAAAGATACAAGACCCGTTTTAGGGCTGCAAGTGGTGGAGACCAATGTGGACCCGGATAGCTATTTTCGTACAAATTTAGACTCCGGGCAGCAAGGAATGGTTCTAACACTTCATGAACTTAATGAATATCATTAAAAGGACATGGAATCCAGTCAAGATAGAATCAAAAGCATCTAAAAAGGACTTGTTTGGACAGCCTCTCAATTCGGCCAAAAATATGTTGTTTTGCCATTGGCTTTAACTTTTCTTCTTGTTTGACTTATTCTAATCAAGAGGCAACGTGTGGGAATCATTATTAATCATATTTGGCATCCTAAATGGCATGTAAAAGCTGATTTGGAGCCCAAACAAGCTGGAGATTGGTCAAAGATACATTTGTAGTTAAACTAGTTAACTAGTTTCCTCATTTGATTTTGACTTTTCGTTTTAGAAAATTAGTTTTTTATTTTGATTTTGATTTATTTATTTTCTGGAAAAATAATTTTAGGAAAGTTCTTATTTTAGTATTTCAATTGTAAATTAATTAATTCCTAATTCAAAATAAAAGAATTGATTAATCCAAATTAGTTTAGGAAACTAAGAAAAATTAGGCACTTTCCTTTTCTCTACTTTCTTTTTTTCAACACTTTATGTCCGGTTTTGAATTAATTTTTTAGGGCTTTTGCTTTATAATATTAGCCTATTAAAGGCTTATTTTAAATGAGAAATCAAACTTGAATTTTATATAGAAATTTATTTGTGAGATTGAATTCTCTTTGTTCTCTTAAAACACCTAAAACACCATTAGTGAATGAGTGTTTTAGTTTTGACTTATCAATAGGATATCCATCACCTATTGTGGCATCTTCATTATATACCAAGTTTCTAATCACAGGTTGGTTAGGGGTCAAGGTGACCATTATAACTTGAACATAATTAGATCCGGGCTAATATAATATGGGTTTAGGCGCAGGTCGTCCTAGGTTCGTATCATTTGGTATCAGAGCCAAATTTTGTTCAGGTTTGATCTATATTTATTTGCTTTCTTTGTTTTTTATGTCAATCTGAAATTTCAACATTAGGTTAAGGTTGCTTCTATCATCATACACATTCTGCATATTTAAAAAGAAAAAAAAAAAACTCATTCCTAGTCAAATTAGGTTTTCCTAGTTTTACCGTATTTTTGCTTCCTAGTCTGTTGGTTGTTTTTCATCATTGTTCTTGTTAATGGTTTCTATTGATTTTTATTTACTATTTTAGTCTTAAATATTTGCATTCATATATTCAAAAAAATAAAAAAAGAAAAGCCGAATAGATATATAAAAAAAAAACTGCACAATTTGTATTTTTTTTGTGAGGTCATGGGTTTGGTGATTATTTGGTGTTGGAATCACAAATTTTGGTGTTGATTCTTGCTACAGCAGTTGTTTTATGATCTGTGAGTGAAAAAAAAAGGAAGAAGAAAAGCCGAGTAATTTTTTTTTTTTTCAGTTTGTTGGAGTTTGAATTGTTTGTTGGAAATTATTAGAGTTGCTGTTTTGTCATTAATTCAATATTTGGAGTTGCTGGAGAATTATTTTTTGTTGCTGGATATTTGAATTTTGGGTGTTTAAATTATTTGGATTAAAATTCGTTGAAGGATTTGATACAAAACTTGAATTACAAGGACAACAACCAACACTATTTTATATTTTTATTCGATTTAATTCTTGTTTGTGATCCCTTATCATCTAGTCCAGTTCTTGCTAATTCCAAAGTTTTCCTTATTATTTTGCTTTATTTTGCCTAGAAACCTGAAAACTAGGTTTTGTTAATTCATTTGGTATTGCTTACTTTTTGCTACTGTTTTGTTGATAAGTTCAATTAAAACATACTTGTAATCTAATTACTATTTTTGGGGTGTTTTAACTAGAACTTTGAGATAATTCACTGAGTGGAAAAAGGCAAGAGTGTGTGAGCTTAAAAAAGGGTAAAAGCTGAACTAGTGTGAAAACACGAGTGTTGATACCTTGATTGAGTGAAACATGTGAGGGAGTGATTTTTTGGTGAGAATTTATTTTATTTTTGTATTATTCATACTAACATGGTAGATTCAACGGTGAGAAGAGGAGATCCACCTTTAAGAATTAATGAAGAAGAGTCCGTAGGATTCCATGGTGGTTCCCGAGTTACGGGGAGTGGTGAGCAAACAGACATGAGGGCTATATTGCAACAGACGTGAGATAGCCAATCAACTAGAATTGCAACAATATGTGGAATTGGAGGAGATGTTGCATGTGGCTATTAAATTAAAGCATCAATTCAAGAGGATGGGTGTAGACTCACGGTTTGGAAGTGTTTCCAACAGTGGGAGATCAAATCCAAGTGGCTGGAGAAACAATCCTACCTTTGAAAACAACCTAAAGCTGAAAGTTGGAGAAGAAAGTTCAAATCGGCTAAAAAAGGAGTCCAAAGCCGAATCTATCCGAGCACCAAAGAATGAGGTAAAATTTGATCCTAAACCTTCAAGATCTAGAGAAATTATTTGTTTTAAGTGCCAGGGATGAGGACACATCGCTAGCTAATGCCTGAATAGAAGAATCATGGTGTTAAAAGGTAATGGTGAGCTAGAATCGGAAAGTGAAGAAAGTAAGTGTGAGATCGAACAAGCAGAGGAACAACTTGAAGATGAAGCTGAGACACTCCATGTATCCAATGCTGAATTAAACTTGGTTTCTAGGATTGTACTTGCTGTATACAAGGATGAGGATCAAGTTCAAAGAGAAAACATCTTCCACACCCGATGTGAAATCCAAGGTAAGATTTATAGTATGATAATTAATAGTGGAAGTTGTACAAATGTGATTAGTAACATTGTGGTTGATAAATTAGGCTTGAAAACTATTATACATCCAGAACTATATAGATTACAAGGGCTTAATGATAGTGGTGAGATGAAAGTGAATAAACAAGCCAAAGTAAAATTTAGTATAGATAAATATGAGGATGTTGTTTTGTGTGATGTTGTGCCTATGCATGCCGGACATATACTATTAGGTAGACCATGACAATTTGATAAAGATGCTACTCATTATGGTTGAGAGAATTGTATAATTTTTAGATTTAAAGGTAAGAAGGTCAAGCTGGAGCCATTGACCCCGAAGGAAGTTTTTAGAGACCAACTACAAATGTAACAAAGGAGGGAAGCCGAGAGGCTCAAAGAGAAGGCTAGTATGACACCAACAATTCCACCATTCATTCAAGAGGGGAAAGGTAAGCTTGCTATCCAAGATAAGTCCTCTAAAAACCAGGTTGAGTGGAAAAATTTTAACAAACCCAAGAGTGAGAAACTTAGAGAAAAATTCGAGAGTGATGCAAAATTCAATGAAACCGTGAGTGAGAAAGGAAAAGAAAGAAAAGAAAGGAAAAATAAAAATTGTTATTTGAGTTTTAGGAATGATAATAAAGCCATCTTGATTAAGAAACCATTGCTGGTTATGAATTATAAAGATGCTTATTTAAAGATGCTTTTGCTGTTTAGAACTTTATCTGTATTGTTGAGAGCTTTACTTTGTGGCAATTTGAAAATTAGAAAGAGATTATTTGCTAACTTTAAAAAGTGTAATTTTTGCCATAATGAGCATGTATTTTTATATTTTTTTGTGATAGTGTTTGACCCAAGAGATTTGATTTGGTTGCACTTATGAAAGAAAAGGTTTCAAAATAAAAAAAGTCAAAGCTTATGCCGCGCGTGAATGAACCTTTTCAAGTTTTGGAGCGGATTAATGAAAATGCTTATAAACTTAACTTACCGGGTGAGTATAATGTTAGTGATACATTTACTATTGCTGATTATCTCCTTTTGCTGCAGGTGGTGACTTTGATTTGAGGGCAAATCCTTTTCATGAGGAGGGGAATGATATGATTCCGCCTGTGCCCGTTCAACCGACTACCCGTTGGGGTACGGGTCCTATACAAATGAAGATGGGGCCAATCATTAGGGTACAACTTAAGAGATTTAAGGAAAATTTGGCTGGCTTTATTCATGGAGTGATTTAATCTCAAGAGGGCATGATAATACCTAAAGATACAAGACCCGTTTTAAGCCTCCAAGTGGCGGAGACCGATACGGACCCGGATAGCTATTTTCGTGCAAATTTGGACTCCGGGCGGCAAGGAATAGTTCTAACACTTCATGAACTCTATGAATATCATTAAGAGGACATGGAACCCAGTCAAGGTAGGATCAAAAGCATCTAAAAAGGACTTTTATAGACAGCCTCTCAATTTGGCCGAAAATATGCTGTTTTATCGTTGGCTTTGACTTTTCTTCTTGTTTGACTTATTCCAATCAAGAGGCAACATGTGGGAATCATTATTAATCATATTTGGCATCCTAAATGGAATGTGAAGCTGATTTGGAGCCCAACCAAGCTGGAGATTGGTCAAAGATACATTAGTAGTCAAGCTAGTCAACTAGTTTCCTAATTTTATTTTGACTTTTCATTTTAGGAAATTAGTCTTGTATTTTGATTTTTATTTATTTATTTGCTGAAAAAATAATTTTAGGAAAATTATTATTTTATTATTTCAATTGTAAATTAATTAATTCCTAATTCAAAATGAAGAAATTAATTAATCTAAATTAGTTTAGGAAACTAAGAAAAATTAGGCACTTTCCTTTTCTCTACTTTCTTTTTCTCAACACTTTGTGTCCGATTTTGAATTAATTTCTTAGAGCTATTGCTGTGTAATCTTAGCCTATTTAAAGGCTTATTTTCAATGAGAAATCAAGCTTGAATTTTATACAAAAATTTATTTGTGAGATTGAATTCTCTTTATTCTCTTGGAACACCTAAAACACCATTAGTGAATGAGTATTTTAGTTTTAACTTATCAATAGAATATCCATCACCTATTGTGGCTTCTTCATTATATACCAAGGTTTCTAATCACAATTTGGTTAGGGGTCAAGGTGGCCATTAGAACTTGAACATAATTAGATCCGGGCTAATATAATACAAGTTTAGGTGCAGGTCATCCTAGGTTCGTATCGGTTATCCTTAAATCTCTTATTTTAAGCTCGAGTGATTGGCTCGGTCTTCATCCATATTGGGTCAGCACTCCAATGGATTGTCGGTTGTGTGGGCAGGGGTGGATTCGTATCACTTGGTGCCAAAACAGAGGGTACAATTAAAAATGATAATTCGTTGCACTGTTGCTTTGCTTTGGCTTCGAAGATGAAATGTTTTTGAAATAGCTTCAAAATTCCATAAATTGAGCAAATATTCTTTCTTGTTCACAATTGAAGCTCTTTCTACAAAATCACACAAAAAATATCAAATATCACCAAAAAATTTGGAAAACAAACAAATAATTAAGCTAAAATAAGCTAGATTAGTGAATATAAAACTCACTAATCATTGTGTTGCATGGTTAATTTTAATTTTAATATTTATTTATATATTAAACTTAGAATAACCCATTTCACATATATACTTGTTTGATTTATAAATTTGCAGTTAACATTATATTTTATCTTAATAAAATTTAAAAGTATTTGCATATTTCATTTTTTATAAAATTTTTCTATTAACATTAGATGTTTATCTCAATTAGTTCTGTAATATGTCTATTTTTTTTTTTTTACTTAAAAAAAGATTGTTAGATGAATACTTCTAACTTATTATATGTAGGATATTTTACAGCAATGTCCCCAGAACTAAGGGGATTTGCAAAATTGCACCACATATTTAAATTCACCACCTACGCACCTTAAACTTATAGGTTTTGATACGAACCTAGGACGACCTGCTCCTAAACCTGTACTATATTAGCCCGGATCTAATTATGTTTAAGTTCTAATGGTCACTTTGATCCCTAACCAACCCGTAATTAGAAACCTTGATATATAATAAAAACGCCACAATAGGTAATGGAAATCCTATTAATAAGTCAAAACTAAAACACTCATTCACTAATGATGTTTTAGGTGTTCAAAAGAACAAAGATAATTCAATCTCATAAATAATTTTCTGTATAAAATTCAAGCTTGATTTCTCATTGAAAATAAGCCTTTAAATAGGCTTTGAATGAACAAATAAAACCCTAAAAGGATTAGGATATTTTGGCCAACATAGAATCCAATTAGGAAATTGCCTAATTTCACATCCTTTCCTAATCTAATTTCGATTAATTAATTCCCTTATTTTGAATTGGGAATTAATTAATTTACAATGAAAATAATAAAATAATAACCTTCCTAAACATATACCAAGGTTTCTAATCATAGGTTGGTTAGGGGTCGAGGTAACCATTAGAACTTGAACATAATTACATCCTGACTAATATAATACGGGTTTGGTATCATTAGAGCTGATCATCCTAGGTTCATATCATTTGGTATCAGAACCGAATTTTGTTCAGGTTTGATCTATCTTTATTTGCTTTATTTGTTTTTGTGTTATTCTGCAATTTTAGCATTAGGTCAAGGTTGCGTCTATCATCATACACGTTCTGCATATTTAAAAATAAATAAATAAAAACCAAAAGTAAAGGTAATTACCAAAAACAAAAAATAGAAATCAAATTAGGAAACCAAAATATTAGCTTTTTGACTAAGTTGACTTTGACCAATTTTTGACCAGTTTTAGCTCCAAATCAGCTTCTATATGCTTTTTAAGATGCCAAATAAGATTATTATGGAGTCCCACACATTTTCCATGCTTGGCGGAAAGAGAAAAAGCCAACTCAGCAAAATACAGTAAAGACAGTAAGCAATATAGTAATTTTCAGCCAAATTTTGAAGCTGTCCGTATAAGTCCGTACAAGTTGGTTTTGCTTCTGCCTTAAATTTTTTCCATGACCTCTTAGTGATATTTATTGAATCCATAAAGAGTTGGAACCATTTCCTGCTGCTCGGACTCCATGAATGCACTAAAACCTCTACTCGGGTCCGTATCACCTTCCACCACTTGTATGCCTAAAACAGGTCTTGGACCTTCAGGTATGGATAAGTGCTCTTGAGAATTAATTACTCCATGGATAAAGGCAGCAAATTTGGATGAATCTTAGCTTGAGCCTTAGTGATCGGCCCTGTCTTCATCCGTATCAGGTCAGCAACCCAGCGTGTTGCGGTTGTCTCGGCGCGAATGGATTCACATCAGGTTTTTTCTAGCAATGCCCCCCAAACTTTATTCTTTCCATATTTGGGGGCAGTACTACAAAAAAAATAAAAAATTTAGGGTGCATTACAACAAAACTAATTAAATTTTAGGAGGTAGTATTGCAAATTATGTAAAGTTTAGGGGTGTTATTGTAAAAATTTTGAAGTTCATGTGACATATTAAAAATGAAAACACTTCGTTTCATGTGGCATTATGCTTCCTTTTTCTTATAAACATAATAAATGCAACTTTTGCTTCAAACGCTTCAAACAACAATGAAAACAATCAAAATTAAAAAAAAAACTTTTACTTTTTACCTTTTTATTAAGATTACCAAAAATATCTATTTGCTTTGTTGGATAATCAATATTCTACCTAGCAAAAATAAATTTGTTTCCACCAGTATTCCAATCTAGAATGTGTTCATCATTTTGGGAAGAACTAGTGGCATCTTTCCCAGCTGTAGGAACTCTTATCATTTTTACTAATTAAGTTTTGTTTAAATCAACCACTCCAACACCATCCTTCTTGCAGGACTTTGAACAAACTACTCTAGGACCATCCTCCTTAATGGACTTGTTTTAAATAAATACAGTCTTCAACAATTGGTTTTTACTTGAATGAATTTTCAAAGGTACTATACTCTCTCTCTCTCTGTCTCTCTCTTTGAATTCTTCCTATGTTCTTTGTCGCCCACCCCATTTACTCTCCATCTTAATGAGTTTTTGGTATTTAATATGTTTATTTATATAGTTTTTGGTAATATGTTTATATACGTATGAGTTGGAAGAGGCAAAACAAGGCATAAACATGACACATTTATACAAGGCAAAAGGAAGCATAATGCCATATGAAACAAAGTGTTAATTTCAAATGTGTCACATAAGCTTTTAAATATTTTACAGTAATGCCTCAAACTTTAATTAATTCTGTAATATTGCCCCTTAAAATTTAATTGGTTTTGCAGTAATGCTCTTTAAACTTTTAATTTTTCGCACTAATGCCCCTTGAAATAGTGCAACGAATTGACAATTCTAGTTGTACCTTTTGTTTTGGTGCTAAGGGAAATTTTGATATTACCCGTAATGTAATAGAGCTTAATACCCATATATGGATGAATCAAGCTATGAAGGCATAAGTGTCGAGTGTTAATTATAGGGTGCAATTTACAAACCCTCTATAAGTTTAGGAGGGATTTTTACACAAAAAAAAAAAAACCCTTATACCTAGTAAGTTTATAATTTAAGATTTAAATTTGATGTGTGCAGGCCCGACGCAAACAATGGTAGTAAAACTACTCTTTTATTTCCAAATTTGAATCCTCTATGTCTAATATGTATACATATATACAACTAGACTTAAATCAAGTAATTAATATTAGGATTAAGGTAAGGATTTCCTTTCTAGCCTTTAATCACTTCAGGGGCTGAGATCTAAAATTTTATTTATTAATTGTCGGGTCTTGACTAGGTTTACTTTCCCTAAATAGAGTCTTAGTATGTTAATATATACATATTTACCACTTTTGATTTTTAAATTCTAGCCCTTGATGTGATCAAAGGGCTAATAATGGAAGACCTAATATAAAAAATCTTAGGTTATCTTTATGTGAGCATGACCATATATATATAATTGATATGTGTAGTATAATCTCCATCTTCTATTATAATCCTCAAATCTCCATTAGTAATGGATTTTGTAGAAGCTAATTTGCTAAAAAATTGGCATTCTAAATTGGCCCCCTACCAAAGTTTATAGATTCTCCCCTATTGAGATTTGCATAAATATTGTTATATATGTTTAATGATGAGTGGCTTGTTACATGCCACATTACCCGTGTAATGATTGCATATAAAAGCTTTTCATTCCAATGATGATCAAATGCCCATTTTGTAACAAAAATATTAACATAAAGTAAAGTGGAGATAGACAAGGATCGTCTTCATTTCATTTAGAGATGGTTGGTGGTGTGCCTAGTGATCAATTCTATAATCATTCTGAAACTCAAAATTTTCAAGAATTTCTTACTTTTGGAAGCCAACTTTATTGAGGGAAACTTGGTGCCTTTTACTTGTAGTGAGAAAATGGCTAATGGAATCATGTATATATATATATATATATAGATTCTATGGTGTGGATATCCGTACAATTTTAATATGTAGACATGCATAAAAAAGGTGATTTTCGAAGAAACCATCATTTTTATATGATAATATTGATGACAACTTTTTCAATAATTGTTGTTTCTATGCATGTCCACAAGTTAAAACTGTATGGACATCTCCACCATATAGGGATTGTATGTATATATATAAATAGAGAGGCATTGATAAATTTTTGACTAAAACTAAAATCTAGGATTTTAATGTGGATCATTGATGATATTCATTGGTCCATATTAATTTGGTTAGAGAAGCTCACCTGGCTTTTCATTTATCACTCACATACCTTCATAAAGCCTATATATCTTTTTCCATTGAACCTAAAAGCAAATTTAATATGTTGATAACTATGTTTAACATCCCCCTGCGCTCATAGTCTACTTTGGTTATTAAGTATTTTTAAATCAATGGTAGTGTGATTTGAAAATAAGTGTCTAGAATTTTGAATTCTAATATTAGATAAAATTACTATTGATTCCAAAAACTTAAGCTGTTAATAAGTTTATTTAAACTTTATAACTAATTATGTCTAACAATTATGCTTTAACCAGAATAACAACATCGAGCATATAAACATATTCTACTTCCTAATTTTCATTAATTAGATTTTCAAAGATTACTAGATAAATTAGTCATTACCTTTCTTATTGATTAAACAAAATACAAATGAATAATAATTAAAGTGATCGGTTTAACTTTTCTATTTGCCTTGACTGTCGTTTAAGAAAGAAAATCAGTGGCTAAGACTAACAACAATTTAATTTCAAATTGTTGTGAGATTTCCACTCATAATTATACAAATAATTATAAAATGGTTATAGTGAAAAACTAAGTATTGAAACCACAATGAAGTTGCTTCATTAATTTATCATTTTGTTTAGATCCAATGTTATTTTGGAAAGGTCATTGTTTTAAACACCAATTGAATATCATCTCAAAAATAAAGAAAACAAATATCGTTAAATACTAAATCAAATAAAATAAAAAGAATATAAATTGAATTGAATATTTGAAAGCTATGCTTATGAACAAAATCCATAATAGTAGGTATATCAAGAATATTAAGAGGTAGGAATAGAAGAGATTAAACAAACACAATAAAGTGTCAGAGGCTCTATAGTTACTGATACGAACCTAGGACGACCTGCTCCTAAATCTGTATTATATTAGCCCGGATCTCAATTAAGTTCAAGTTCTAATGGAATGGATCTCAACCCCTAACCAACTTGTGGTTAGAAACCTTAATATAATGTAGACGCTATAATAAGGGATGGAAAACCTATTGATAAGTCAAGCTAAAACAACCAATTCTCTAATGGTGTTTTAGGTATTTTCAAAGAACAAAGAGATAATTAATCTCATTAGTATTTTCTTAATCAAATCAAAGTTTTTTTCTTATTGAAAAATAAGCCTTTAAATTGGCTTTGAAAGAAACAAAATAAACCCTAAAAACCCTAGGAAAAACCAGGCACACAATGAAGAGTTCTAGCTTGACCGAATCTTTCCTTTTCCTAATCTAATTAATTAATTCCCTTATTTTCAATTAGGAATTAATTAATTTACAAACAAAATAATAAAATAAAAACTTTCCTAAACTTATTTGTCCAGCAAATAAATAAATAAAAACCCAAAGAAAAAGAAAGTCAATCGCAAATTAGGCAACGAGTTGACTTTGACATCTAGGCTGAATTATGTCTTCAACCGAGCTAACTCATGACCGAGTTTGTCTTCCATCCAAGTTAGCTTGTATCCGAACATGCCTTTCATCCAAGTTAGCTTGTGTCCGAACTATATAGTGTCAACTGGCAGAGATAGTTGATGTTGTCCAAGAGTCAGATGTCCTAGATAGTTGGACAAGAGTAAGATGTCCGGGATAGTTGATAGCCGAGGTGGAATGTTGTCTGAGGTATGAATGTGCTGTTGATGTCCAAAGGGACTGGTGTTGTCCGAGACATGGATGATACCAGTGTTGTCCGAGACATGGATGACACCAGTGTTGTCCGAGACATGGATGGACTGATGTTGTCCGAGGTAAAATGCTCCCCAAGGTGTAGAGGTCCTCCGAGGTATGGATGCCCTCCGAGGTATCCGAGGTATGGTTGCCCTCCGAGGTATGGATGTCCTCCGAGGCATGGATGGATGTGTGGGCACGGGCAGATTCACATCAGTTACGCTCACCCTAACCCTGCTTCAACGCCTTTTCTTCTTCTTCTAAACCTATGCTTTAACTAAACAACTTCAATGGTGGAATGGTGATGATGATGGTGTGAGGAAGAAGATTATGGTGGCTGATGGTGGTGGAGGTATGGTATTATTATTCAACATGAAATACAACCCTTTAAATTAAAGTCGAGTTTCCTCTTTTTTCCTAATTTTTAAAATAAAAAAATAAAAAGTATCTAATAATATCTTTGGCTCCTACAAAATAGGAATTCCATCTAATATCTCAAAAATAAATAAATAGAAAATATAAATATGATAATATCCTTTACTTGGCAACCTAAAAACTATGTTGCTAGGCTTTAAACACCAATTAAGGTTTGAGGTTTGAATAGATAAATAAATGAATTCGGGATTGACTTTTTGGACTTCAATTCTTCATTATTTTAAACTTTCTAATAATTCAACTCATGGCCCATAGCCATTGGATCCTTCTATTGAGACTTCAATCAAATAGAACTTAAAAAGCACTAAGTCTGCGTCTATATGCAAACTCCAGATGGATGCTAGCATTGATTCCTTCATCATCTAGCCATGAAATTTTATAGAAATGTTTCCATGTGTCTTGAGAAAATTCTCCCAAAAAAAAAAAATTTAAAAATAAATAAATAAACAATGAAAAATTCCACTTATTTCCAAATATAATCAAAATAGTAACTGTTATGCGGAAAATCAACATCTCCAATACAGTAAAATACAATAAAGATTAAATTTTCAAATCTTCAAAATAAATCACCAAGCTTTAAGAAAATAACATTCGGAATAGAAAATCGACAACTTAGATTCATATAAGCTCCATAAAATGTATCTTTGTATATTTCTTCTAAAAAGAAAATCTAAATTAGCCTCAAAATAAAATATTTTTAATCTTTTCAATTAAATTTATGAAACAATAACATCAATAGATATTTATTCTAACTAAACACAAATTACTGAGAAAATAATAAATAGTAAGCATAAATAAGTAGTATAATATAGTAATATTGAACACTCATCACAAATATACGAGTTACTAACTTGAAGTCCCTCCCATTTTTTTTTTTTTTGATAATATGATAATCTTTTTGGGCTATTGAAATCTTTTTTAAACATTTGGTATTTTTTTTTTTAAGCATTCGGAATTTTTTTTTGAACTCTTGACATTTTTTTTAACCTCTTAGAATTTTTTTTTTTTGCCATTTGGTATTTTTTGGGCTCTCGATTTTTTTCTTTTTTTCTTTTTTTTTTGACCATTTATATTCAGAAATAGGTCCTGTTCTTGGAATATTAATTTAACATTTGCTATTTTTATCATGCATATGAAAGTTTTTTTTACCATCTAGGATTTTTTTTTGGGCTCTCAATTTTTTTCTAAATATTTGGTATTTTTTTTGAGTTCTTGGATCTTTTTGGAATTTTTAAAATAAGAAAATTGGAAAAAAAAATCTGAAAAAAAAATTTAAAAAAATCAGATTTGGGATCACACACGGCCCATGATTTTATTTGATGGTTTTGCATCCATTTTAACCCAATTGAACTAATGTATACAGATTTTGAAAAGAGGGGTATTAATGTGAAAAAATTAAGTTTAGAACCCAAAAATGAAATTAACTGATTTTAGAGGACACTAAAATATAATTATCCCTAAAATTTATTAGCTCCTTGTCCTGATAATGAGTGTACATTTAAATCCTTGTCCTTATCATCTATTTCCATTAGCCAAAAACGAAGCTACATATATTCTTTAGATGCAATAGAAAATTTATGGATGCTAGTGTTAAAGAGTGAACCAGGATTCCATATTGGTTAAATTTGGAATTTTAAAAGTATTAAGAGGTTCGTTTACACAATTGAACAGCACGCAAATACTTACAGCTTAATTAAAAGAAGAACCATAGAAGAAATTGGAGGAATTTTAGGCGATTTACTTTTTATACATATTAGGATAACATTTAAAGTAGATAAGGTTAGAGGTAGATAGCCAGTAGAATCTCAAAGTACATACGAAAAATATTGCATGACTTTCTCATTGCAAAAAGTAATACGTATTATCTGTATAAGATGAAGGTTTTCCTTCCAAAAATGGAAAGAAAGAAGAAAAAAGAAAAATTATCTGTATGACGTACCCTTGGATATATTATTATGCCATTAATGCCAAAAAAGTTGTCCTTTTTTTTTTTTTTTTTTTTGGGACAGGATTACCTAACTCTCTCTCTTAGAAAGCAAATTAACTTTCTAAATCGAAAAAAGTAACACTAAGATCAAGGTATATATAAAGTTAATCTTTTATCTCAAGATCCTACACAAAATTTTATCTCGAATCCATAAATACATGAGTACATATCCTAAACATTAAGATTTGCATGAAAGAATTTATATCTATATATATATATATATATATTTATGAAACTCGGAAATGAAAAATTTAAAAATAATAGAAAGGCAAAGTATCCTTTTGGACAAAATATTGAATTGATCTAGTGCTATGTTCTTTTATTTATTAATTTATTTATTTATTTCTTTATTAAACATTTAGTGCTTTGGTTCAAGTGGACTTGAGTTATTATTTTTAATATATATCTAGTTGATGATTTCAAAAGGTAAGTGATCTGAGGTCCTAGAACTCGGCTGATCAAGAGGGCATAACATTATTAACTCCAGAGTAATATCAGTTTTGAAAGCATATTCCACCATAGAAGTGGATGATGACAAGAGAGAAAGACAAGTTTCTAAACAAAAAATTATATTCATATTGAATATATCACTTCCTTATACATCATCTCTTTAGAATCAAAAGTCTTTTCCAGTTTATTGTCAACGTCATAAGATACTAAAGAAAACCCAAGTGCTTAAGAAGAATCTCAAGCCTGCAATTATTGACTACCATCCATGATGATAATTGCCATATTTCTCTCTAGATTCCAAATGGAACATTAATATGGTAAATCGATACCCAAATCAATCCCACCTGAGCCTTGACCTTGGGAGCTTCATTTATATTATCTTAGCAAAAAAATAATTAAAAAAAAAAGAACAAAAAAGGAGATTCGTTAGTATTAGTCGAAGACTACTAATTAGTCAAGTCTTCCTTCTATGTTTTCTGTATTCAGCAAGCAAATGTATTTGTTCTGACAAATAATTAGCTAAAGCCCATCTTATCAAAACTTCTAAGCATTCAGATTAAAGCATTTCAGCACACTTTTAATACGAACCTAGATCGACACGTGCCTAAATCTGTATTATATTAGCTCAAATCTCAGTTAAGTTAAGATTTTAATAGATTGACCTCAACCCCTAACCAACCTGTGAGTAGAAACCTTGGTAATGAAGACGCCACAATAGGTGATGGATATCCTATTGATAAGTCAAAACTAAAACACTCACTCTCTAATGGTATTTTAGGTGTTGAAAGAGAACAAAGAGAAATTCAATCTCACAAAATAAATTCTGAATATTATTAAAAGTGTGTTATTCCTAAAAAATAAGCCCTTCAATAGGCTAGGAGAGAACAAAATAAAGCCCTAATTATCTAGATAAAATCGGCCACCAAAGAATAGAAAACCTACCTTGGCCGAAATTCACCTCCTTTCATCATCTAATTTGGATTAATTAATTCCTTTATTTTGATTTAGGAATTAATTAATTTACAATGAAAATAATAAAATAATAACTTTCCTAAGTTGATTTTTCCAGAAAATAAATAAATAAAAACCAAATAAAAGATTAATTTCCTAAAACAAAAAGTCAAAATCAAATTAGGAAACTAAAATACTATCTTTTTGATTAAGCTATCTTTGACTAATATTTGACCAATTTAAGCTCCAAATTAGCTGTCATATGCCTTGTAGAATGTAAAATATGATTATCATAGAGTTCCACACGTTGCTCTTGCTTGGATTAAAGAGAAAAGTCAAACTCAGCAAAATACAGTAAGGCCAGCAAATAATATAGCAAAACCGACTAACTTTCTCTCTCATGTGCACAAGCCCTTTTTGATTGCCTTTTAAGCTTTCTTGACTTGATTTCATGACCTTTTAAAGATATGTATTGAATCCATGAAGTGTTGGAACCATTTCTTGCTGTCTGGAGTCCATATTTGCACGAAAATAGCTACTCGGGTCCGTTTCGGCCTTCACCATTTGGATGCTTGAAACGGTCTTGTATCTTCGGGTATTGACAAGCCCTTTTGAGAATTAATTACTCGCTGGATAAAAGCATCCATGTTGTCCTTGAATCTCTTAACTTGAGCCCTAGTGATCGGCCTGGTCTTCGTCTGTATGGGGTCAACACCCCAGCGGATTGTTGGTTGCGTGGACACAGGCGCATTCTCATCATTCCCCTCCTCTTGAAAAGGATTTGCCCTCAAATCAAAATCATCACCTACAGCAAAAGGAGATAAGTCAGCAACATTAAATGTAGCACTAACATTGTACTCACCTGTTAAATCAAGTTTGTAGGCATTCTCATTAATCCGCTCCAAAACTTGAAAAGGTCCATCCACACGTGGCATAAGCTTTGACTTTCTTTGTTTTGGAAACCTTTCATTTCTTAAGTGCAAGCAAGCCAAATCTCCCGGGTCAAATACTATCACAACAAAGTCTAGATATACATGTTCGTTATGGCAAAAATTACACTTTTTGAAGTTAGCAAATAATCTCTCACAAATTTTCAAACTTCCACTAAGTAAAGCTCTCAACAATGCAGATAAAGTTCTAAACAACAAAAGCATCTTTAAATGAGCATCTGTATATGTCATAACCAGCAATGGTTTTTTATTCAAAATTGCTTTATTAACATCACCAAACCTAAGATAAAATTTTTTAGTTTTCCTCTCTTTTCTTTCTTTTCCTTCCTCCCTTTCGGTCACCACACCTTTGCCCCTACTTTTGGGTTTCTCACTATGCCTCTAGACTTTCTCAATTTTTTGTACTCCACTTTTGACTTTCTCATGATTTTTCCACTCAATTTGGGCTTCAGAATGCTTACCTTGTTGGTCTTGCATGGCTTGGACTCCTTGGGTGGGTGTTGTTGCCGTGGGTGCCATGCTAGTTCTTTCCTTGAGCTTTTCGACCTCCCTCCTTTGTTATATTTGAAGTTGGTCTCTAAATACCTCTTTAGGAGTCAATGGTTCCAGCTTGACTTTTTTACCTTAAAAATAAAAAAAATAGCTTTCTCTTGACCATAATGTATAGTATTTGTATCAAATTTCCATAGTCTACCAAGTAAAATATGACCCGCATGCATAGGCACAACATCACATAAAACAACATCCACATATTTATCAATGCTCAATTTTACTTTGTCTTGTTTATTTACTTTCATCTCACCAATATCATTAAGCCATTGTAATCTATATGGTTTTGGATGTTTAATTATTGTTAAGCCTAATTTTTCCATAACAATATTACTAATTACATTTGTACAACTTCTACTATCAATTATCATGCTACAAATCTTACTTTGGATTTCACATTGAGTGTGGAAGATCTTCTCTGTTTGAATTTGGTCATCATCTTTGTATATGTTTAGAACCCTCCTTGCTACTAAACTCAAATCAGCCTTAGATGCCTTGAGAGTTTTGGATTCATCATGCCCATCATCTCCAACTTCTCCACCTTCAATTTCGGTTTTAGCATCACTTTCTTCATTTTTAGATTCTAGTTCGCCATTACTTTTCAACACCATAATTATTCTATTTGGACATTGATTGGCAAAGTGTCCTTATCCCTAGCACTTAAAACACACAATTTCACAAATTCTAGAAGGTTTAAGATCAGATTTACCTTCATTTTTGTGTGCTTGGATAGATTTGGCTTTGGACTCCCTTTTTGGCTATATGGTGCTTTCTTCCCTAAGTTTCGGCTTTTGTCTTGCTTCAAAGGTGGGATTGTTTCTCCAAGCACTTTGATTTGATCTTCTGCTGTTTGAAACTCCTCCGAGCCATGTACTTGTGCCCCTCCTCTTGAATTGATTCTCAAGTCTAATAGCCACATGCAACATCTCTTCTAATTCCACATATTGTTGCAATTCCAATTAGTTAGCTATCTCACGATTCAATCCACCTAGAAACCGTGTCATGGTTGATTCTTTTTCTTCATTCATGCTCAATCTCATCATGAGAATCTCCATCTTCTTGTAATAATCCTCCACGGACCTACTACCTTGTGATAATGATTGGAGTCTTTGATGTGGCAAACTATGGTAATGAGTCGGTACAAAAATCTTCCTCATGGCTCCTTTCATTTGTCACCAAGTAGTAATCAATTCATATCCTACTCTTCTTCAGGTCCTTTGTTCATTAGTCCACTATTGGAGTGCATAATATCCAAATTCCATTGCTGCCAATTTAACTTTCTCAGCCTCCGAATAGTTGTGACAATTAAAGATTATCTCCATACGCTTCTTCCATTCCAAGTAAGCCTCTGGGTCACTTTTTCCTGTGAAAGGTAGTATGTTGACCGTAATATTCCCAAGATCATCATCCTCATTCCTTGCTGGTCTACCACAAATTGGCCATTGTTGAGGTTAAAAACTTTCATCAAACCCCTCATCCAAGTCATCTCCAAAATTGCCTTCCCCGAATTCTTTTCTAAGTCGTCCTTGGCTTCCTCAACCTCCATGAGCATCAAACCTTCTATTTGGCCCTCCTTGTGATTTTTCTAACCTATCCATCCTTTGATCTAGGTGATCAAAATGAGCATTCATCCGCTGTAATTGCTCCAAGACCACAATCATGTCCGTGTGCTCACCTCCACTTCCTGAAGCTCAGGAATCACCCTTGAATCCTACGGATTCCTCTTCATTAATTATTAATGGTGGATCTCTTCTTATCACCCTTGAATTTGCCATGTTAGTATGAATAACACAATAATATAATAAAACCTCACCAAATTCACTCCCTTACGTGTTTCACTCAAACAAAGTCTTAACACTCATGTTTGCACACTAGTTTCAGCTTTTCATCCTGTTTTAAACTCACACACTCTTACCTTTTTCCACACAAATAATTAACTCAAAGTTCTAATTAAAAAACCCACTAAACGGCAATTAGATCATAAATATGTTTTAATTAAACTTATCAACAAAATAGTAGTAAAAAGCAAGCAATACCGAGTTAATTTTAAACACCTAATTCTCGGCTTTTCTAAACAAAACAATGTAAATCAACAAACAAATTTTTGGAATGAAATAAAAACTGTCCTAAATATGAATGAAGCAATAATTCAAGGATAAAATATGGAGAAAGAATTCAAACACGAACAAGAATCAATTTGACCAAAAATATAAGATAGTTGTTGGTTGTTGTTCTTACTAATTCAAGTTTTGTATCAAAGCCTTCAACTAATTTTAATCCAAATAATTTTGCACTCAAAAATACAAATATCCAGCAGAAAAATTGAATTTCCAGCAATTCCAAATATTAAATAAATAGTCAACAACTCAGCAGGTCAATTAAATTTCCAGCAAACAAATTTCAACACCAAATTCAACAAAACTGGCCCCTTTTTTATTTTAAAAAAAAAACCTGAATGCAAATATTTAAGATAAAAAACAGCAAAGAAAAATCAACAATAAACTAAATTACTAAGAACAAAGATGAAAACAACCAACAAACTAGGAAGCAAAAATATGGTAAAACAAGGAAATCCTAATTTAACTATTAATGAATTTTTTTTTTTAAATATGCAGAAGATGTATGATGATAGAAACAACCTTAACCTAATACTAAAATTTCATATTAACATAAAAAAAAATAAAGCAAAAAAGATAGATCAAACCTAAATAAAATCTTGGCTCTAATACCAAATGATATGAACCTAGGTCGACATGCGCCTAAACCTGTATTATATTAGTTTGGATCTCAATTAAGTTCAGATTTTAATGGATTGACCTTAACCCCTAACCAACTTGTGAGTAGAAACCTTAGTAATGAAGATGCCACAATAGGTGATGGATATCCTATTGATAAGTCAAAACTAAAACACTCACTCTCTAATAGTGTTTTAGGTGTTCAAAGAGAACAAAGAGAAACTCAATCTCACAAAATAAATTCTGAATATTATTAAAGGTTTGTTCTTCCTAAAAAATAAGCCCTTAAATAGGCTAGGAGAGAAAAAAAATAAAGCCCTAATTATCTAGATAAAACCAATGACCGAAGAATAGGAAACCTAGCTTGGCTGAAATTCACCTCCTTTCTTAATCGAGTTTGGATTAATTAATTCCTTTATTTTAAATAAGAAATTAATTAATTTAAAATGAAAATAATAAAATAATAACTTTTCTAAGTTGATTTTTCAAGCAAATAAATAGATAAAAACCAAATAAAAGACTAATTCACTAAAACAAAATGTCAAAATCAAATTAGGAAACTAAAATACTATCTTTTTGATTAAGTTGTCTTTGACTAATTTTTGACCAATTTAAGCTCCAAATCAGCTTCCATATGCCTTTTAGGATATAAATTAGGATTATCATGGAGTTCCACATGTTGCCCTTGCTTGGATTAAAGAGAAAAGTCAAACTCAGCAAAATATAGTAAAGTCAGCAAATAATATAGCAAAACCGGTCAACTTTCTCTCTCATGTGCACAAGCCCTTTTTGATTGCCTTTGAAGCTACATTGACTTGATTCCATGCCATATTAAAGATATTTATTGAATCCATGAAGTGTGAGAACCATTTCTTGCTGTCGGAGTCCATATTTGCACGAAATAGCTACCCGGGTACGTATCGGCCTTTAGCACTTGGATGCTTAAAATGGGTCTTGTATCTTTAGGTATTGACAAGCCCCTTTGAGAATTAATTACTCTCTGAATAAAAGCAGCCAGGTTGTCCTTGAATCTCTTAGCTTGAGCCCTATTGATCGGCCCGGTCTTCATCCGTATTGGATCAGCATTTAAGTGGATTGTTGGTTGTGTGGGCATGGGCGGATTCTCATCAACTCTTATATGTGCTTTTTAACATTTCTGGTTGGCCAAAACTAAAGTTTTGTAACATATATAGAGTCATACTAATAGAGAGTCTACAGTGTGGATGGATCGCATGTGAACCAAGGGAATTGATGATAGTTTCTTCAAAAAACATCGTCAATTCCCTTGGTCCACATGCAGATCCCGTTCCGTAGTATAACTAGTCATACTAAGTCTGACCTATAATTTACCTAGACTTGATCTTTTTTCAGCTCCAAGTAAATTAAATTATAAGAGAAAACAACACAAATATTATATATATATATAGATATATGCATATGCTAAGTGGAACTTCCCCACTTGTCTTCCTACACCTATCGACATTCTTTTTCTAAGCACTAAGCCTAAATTCTTCCTTTTCTATGCTTAGTTCCATTTAGATAAAGTGTGTGTGATGACGATCACATACTGCAACTCCTTTCCTCTTTCTATCCTATCTATTTTTGTTTTTTGTTTTTTTGTTTTCTTGTTTTTCCTTTTTCTGAAATCTAAAGAATATGGTTAATAATATCCAATAGCACTTGTAAGTCTATGTATATAAAGGTTGTTGGCAAACTTGTATGCTTAGAAATAAGTTGGTTGTAGAGTGTGCAAATATAAATCCTACATTAACCAAACATGAGTATTCTGAGGTTTGGGTTACTCCTATTGGGTTAACCTTTTAGAGTAAAACCCTAAACCTTAACTTGTGGTATCTGAGCTAGGTCCCACACAGAGACATGTTTATGTACGAAATGAAACCCCATAGGTGGTGGGTTCCTTAGATTTACCATGATGGTGAAGAAAAACCCGATGATCGGTGGTCGAACCTTGATGAAATGTTTTTGTGTCAAGGTGGTGTGGTGATGGGGACCTCCCTTCTGGGAGTCACATGGAAAAGGTGATGCCATGATGTTTCATGTAATGCAATGGGTTGTATCATGGTAGGGACATTGTCAGTTTAATGGGATGCCCGCCAAGAGAATAAAAAGGAAAAAAAGAAAAGAAAAGAGGTAGGTAGGTGGTTCTTCGTTTGAGCGGCTGTGCCAGCTAAGAAAAGAGCCGATGGTCTTTAGTTCAAGAGGGCGATTGTAGAGTGTGCAAACATAAGTCCACCACTAGTCAGACATAGGTATTCTAAAGTGCAAAATGCTATTTTGTTAAATACCTGAAATTTTAGAACTTTGACCAAGTTTGATCAACTAGATTGTTTGTGGGTCTCGATATGACTTTTTGTATGATCAAGTTTTGAGTTTGATTGGTATTTCATTACGTAGAACTCATTGATTCAAGTTTATAAACTGTCTGTGAACCTGATTTTGAGATGTAATTGAAATGTTATGGTTGTGATAAGTTTTGAGCATAAGTATTATATCACTAACCAAACCATTCTCGAATTTTTCTCTTTTTGTGGACACAAAGTCTATATGTATATCGGAACCATGCCTTCAGTAAACAATTTAAAAATTACCCTATAATCCTAAGAACTACTTGATACCTTATAGAAGCCCAAACGAGGTCGGCCTGCATCCAACAAACTCACCAACAAGTTTAGCTAGATTTTAACCATTTTTGGCTACCGCACCATGCTCCAACCACCATGAGAGCCAACCTTAAGGCAACCCAGCTGCCAAAACTATAGCTTGACATGCCTAGATTGGGGCCTTAACTTTTGCGATGACAACCCACGGGTCTTCCAACTTGTTGGCTGCTTTTTGACCATTTCAATACGACCCATACCTTGCCCCCTTATCTTAAAACCCTTAGAGCTCAAATTCAGTATCCATTTGTCAAAATTTGATTCATCAACTTCAAGTTTAGCAAAAACTTCCCTCACATTTTCTAACCACTTGCAACTTTTTTAGACCAAGGCACGTGTACAGTGCTAGAGGTTACTTTGTAAAGGAGCAAAAATGATCATTGATGGTATTTGTGAGGGGTTTATATTTTTAAATAGTTGGATATATTAGTACAATATATAAAGGGATTGAATATTATATATGTGGTTTGAGTTAAATGCCTCTTTCTGATTTTACATATACGTATTATTATTTTATATGACTTTAACAAGATTTGAAATGGTTTCTAATTCATTAAATTCATAATGAATTTGTGGACCTTGAAATTTAAATTTCTTGAAATTTGGATTGATATTTTAGTTCTATTGGAAAATATTGGTTTTGAGCAAGTAGGTTAGAATTTGTATATTGTTAAGCATATTTATATGTTTTAATTTCTAAATTTCTTAAAAATGGTTCATTTTAGTATATATCTACTATTGATATTTATGTTATATGTTCACATATAAGGTTTTGGCATACAATTTTGATTTGAAAGTTTTGACATATTATTATATAAGGTTTTTGATTTGTAAAATTGTTTGAGAAATATTTAAAAATATGAGTCGATTTTTGGATACTAAATTTCAATATATGGTACAACATTTATTTTTAATATAGAAAAGTATGATGTTGAGAATATTGTTCTAAAATACTATACTACTAAGTTTTGATTATATTAATGTACCATACAGTACAAATGAATATATTGGATATTTGTTATAACCACTATACATGTGTTATCCATCTTCCAAAATGTCATGGAAAGTTTACCCCTTCCCCCTCTGTCTTGTGGTACCTTGGAATGTCAACGGTCACTTGATAGCACTAGGTATATCATATGGTAGATAAGTGTCTAAATCTGGATTTAAAATTATTTATGATTTTTAAATAATTAATTTATGAAATTGGACTTGGTAAATTTTGGAATTAAAAATGTGGATTTTATAAAATTATTCTTGTTAATAAAAGTTTCACTTTTACATGCCTTGGGTTTAAAGAAATGTTTGGATTATGATTTTTTTCAAAAGGGTTCGGTTAGTAGAGTAATGTATGTTGCCAAAAATACAGTGAGTTACAATGATAGATAATATTATGGACTACATGTATGTTCCATATGATGAGAGAGTTGTCTGACAAAAGAGCAATATGCATATACTCATCCTTTACTTGGTTCATGTGATTAGATAGGTGTATGTTGGACAGAAGAGCAATATGCGTACTCATTCTCTACTTGGTCCATGTGATGGAAGATGTGTAAGTTGGACAGAAAGGTGATATGCATACTTATCCCCAACCTTGTTAATATGATGCGAGAGGCATATGCATAATAAGAGGGTAATATACGTACTTATCCTTATCCTTTTCCTTGATCAAGTAGAGGAAATAGGAAGTGATGTATTTGGATCTTGTAGTTAGTATGGCACATAAGTTTTTATAATTGGTCTTGAATTTTATTTATGATGGTCTTCCTATCAAACTATTTACATCTCTGATTAATTTAATTGTGGATTTAACTCTATTCATTCGACTATGGGTCATGATGATGATATGGTTTTGCATTTAATATATTGATCATGGCGTACTATTTTTAGTTAATATTAATTGTTAGATCTTAAATGATTTAGTATCTAAACTACACATGGTTTTTCCACGTTTCATTATGATGGTTACTTGTAGTATTAATTAATTCACTTGCATTATATTTGTCATGTCAATAATGTCTTGGTCACGTTCAATTGTTTTTAACTAATTATACTTTGACTTCAATTATGGTATTATATTGCAGACCTACCTATGACTCTATCTATGGTAAATGATATTGGGGGTTATAAATTTGGGTTTTTGGTGAAATGATTTTAAATTGAGAACCTTTCAAAGGAGTGGTAATGTGATGTCTTAAGAGAACAACTTAATTAATAAATTATTATTTTCTTATGGTATTATACCACTCATTTAGGTACTTTTATGTTATGTTTTATTTGTTTTTAATCCATTCCTTTAGGCTCAATCAATTAGTGGAGATGCTATCTCATGCATCACTTGTTTGTTATAGTATCTAGTAGCATCAAAAGTATTTATCTTTCTTTTTATTTATCATTATTTTTCTATCTAAACTTATTCACATCAATTGTATAACTCAAGTCATGGAGGATAATGGTCTACAGTATAACAAGCTGTAGCTGTTGACTGTAATTGGAAACTTGCATACTTTTATGACTTATCTATATTTATTAAGGTATTATTTTATGTGCATGTGTGTTTTTGTGCTTAATTTAGATGGAAGTTCTACTCGATTTTCCTCAATGATGCCTAGTGGGACATTCTTATGTTGGACCAACTAGGATTCCTAAAAGGATTTCCTCAGTGTGTCCTGTCATAAATGGTATATAAAAGGCTTGGATTATTCCTCTTATTAGGTTAATTTTTTAGAGTGGAACCCTAAATCTCAATACTCGTTACCTGTTTTCGAGACAATTCTAAAAGGTAGAGATACATAGTGAATGTTCATTCCCTATGCGAGTATAATATATATCATCTATATATACACTATTGAAATCTCAAAATTTGATAAAATGAGTTATGTATGAACTTATATAAATCGATGAATACTATTGTATGTCATCACTCATGACCATGACTAGTAGAATCCATGCTTAAATGTCAATTAGTAGTTCAATGCATTTAAATAAGTTTTAACTTCTTAAACTAAACTTTAAATGGAAAAGTGAACCATTGGTATAAGCTTATTGCTGAATGACACATACGCATGGTATCTCATTGGTAATGATAAACAATGATAATGAATAATATTTTTCAAATCTTAAATAGAACTTTAAATGTCAGTCCTTTAAACAATCCAAAATCTAATAAAGGAGGATGATTTTCCATATATATACACCAAGTTGGACTTCCATGCTTAAGATACATATAGAACTAATAAAGGAAATACAATCCATGATTGTTACATGAACTCCATGTTGATTTACACAGTATATAAATATAATATATATCAATAAGTTTTTAACTTGCAGATGCACATCATTCAATACGTTGCCTAACGCTTTTTTGAAAATAATGTATTGCTTGATGTGGGCATTCACAAATTAAAACTTATTGAAGTCTACACCAGATAGGATTGTCCACGGGGTCCTTCCCAACATCCAAAGTGGTTCCATTTAAGGATAATCGCACCAAACTTTCTACCAAAAATATGACAAAACTATTTTATAAATTAGACACAACACCAATTTACCGTGGAAAAGAAATTTCTAGTAATATTCAACAATAACAATAGCCTCAATGGCTAGCACAACTCCAAATAGATCAATATACATATTTTGAAATATCATAAACAATAGATCTCAAAATTGATCGTCTCAAAGAAATAAAGCATAAGTACTTAGAATTATATATATCAAGATTATTCCACTAAAGTAGTTCTAAGAGCATAATTGTCTGATACAAAAAAATAAATATATTTAAGTACAAGTCCATTAGAACAGTAAAACAAATAGAAATAAAAAGATGTACATCTATAGTGGACGATTTATGCGATGAAGATGCCTAAATGTCTAGTGGGGTACCAATCAACAGTAACTTAGAGGAATAGTTGGAAATAAAGAAACCTGAGGCAAGCTCAATGAATGAGTAACAATATAAAGGAAGTTTATATACATGTATGTAAGGGAATATCTAAGCCTGAGGCTTGTGACTGAGCTTGGATTAGATGAAATTTGATGTGGTAACATTTTTAGTGTCCGAAGTAGTACTTTTAATCCCATATGATGTGGTTCGACTATTAGTTTTGAAGTAGTATTTTTGACCAAGAGGATGGTACAATTGATGACGTTTGATTCATAGTTTCTATATCAATGATCTCGGTCTAACCAACCCTCATGAAACAAGCATAATGGTAATCTGCTCCCAAATTGACTAAGGCTCAGGACGTCCAAGCCTTGTTAGGTTTGGAATCAATGTTAATCAGCATAGAATATAGGATTTAATAAGTTAAGAAATAGCTAAATGTAGACCAAAACATAGTGAATCATGTCCCTTTCACTATTGCAATTAAGAAAAACATTTAGAGATCTCTATATGATTTGTTGAGGAAAATTTCCTTATTAATCCAACAAAATGAGCTGGAGAATATTATCATCATTAACTAAAGGAAATCTTAATTTCCTTAACTTAAGCTTTCTAATCCAAGCCTATTAGTCTTTTAGTGAGCTAGATTCATTAGTAATCAGCACCCAAGGTATGTATTCTATGTCAATTGCTATTCTCAACTTTAGTTATTCAAAGAGCACCTTCTAGTCAAAATGTCTTTGATCGACACCACACTAGCTCCCTAGAGACCTTCATGAATATTTAATATTATATGGAATCAAATTAGAATAGATGAAGTACGGTGATGCAAAATTGTGCTTTTATAGTTTGGCATGCTAGATAAGGGTACTTTAATGATTTTTTTTCACATGATGAGCATTCTGAACAAATAAAGGAACCATAAATGGTTTAATTACTGGAAAGCACAATTTCACCAATGATAACTTCAAACACAAGTAGTGAAGGCATGCTGTATGCAACCCTAGAGCAAAAACTCATGACACTCCACATTATTTGCATCGACAAATAGGAAAAGCTAAACTCTGTGATAGCTATCAATAAATAGATGAACAAAATCAACTAAGAACTCATTCGACTTCTATTTTTGGAAACCTTTTTAGATCAAACCCCACAAGATGGAACCTTCTTATGCAAAGGTTGAATATGAACTTGGTTCCACCATCACTGGAAGATTAGGAATGTCAAAAGGACCTATCGATAGTGTCAATAGAACCAAAGGATGATCAACAAAGCTTGACTGAGAATCGATAATTGGATAAAGAGAAATGATCAACAAGAATAAAAGGGCTACCAAAACATCGGGAAATATATGGTTAAAATATAGACAAAGAGGAATTCCTGCTAAAAGAGAATTTGGATAAGGAATCAAACAAGAGAAATCAAGAGACGGAGAAGGTTTGAGAAACTTGATTCAACAGGAGATAAAAAGTTAAATAAAGAAGAGAATCATATAGATGATGCTTGGGTCTCAAACTTAGTTTTGACTCCCTTTTGTAAGGTGCATAGTTGAGACAATGCCACCATCTTGGTTCATAGCACCAAAGTTTGAACTTTTTGATGGAATGTTTAACCCTAAAGAGTAAATGCAATTGTATTATAAACCATGCTTTAGTCTGGCATACTTGAGGATAAGAGGGATGCCACTATGTGCAAGATGTTTTCAACAAGTCTTAATGGGCCAGCTCTGACATGGTTTTACAGGTTAGAAGTAATTCTTTCAAAAAGTTGGTGAAGGAATTAAAGCTCAATTTATGTCAAGCATTTAAGCTTGGATGGAGTCTAACTTTCTCTTCAATATTAAGCAAAAGAAAGGAGGGACATTTAAAAGTTTTGCATAAATATTCAACAATGAAAATATTAGTATGCCAAGCTATAACAAATAAGTGGCGGTAAAGGTTTTTAGAAAAGGGCTCATTTAAGAATCATCATTAAATGATTCTCTCACCGTGAAGACTCCAACAAAATATGGAAAAAGGTTATCAATATATCAAGTTTGAAAAAAAGAGAAATGGAAGGACAAAAAGGAAATAATAAGGGATAATAAAAGAGAGCCAATGGCAATAGGATCAGTAGATTTACAAACAAAAGGAAGACCAAAACTAGTCTCGGACTACCAATTCAATATTATAAGTTTTTACAATATCAGCCTTAACAATATTGACAATGGATGGAAGGGCCACCACTAAATAAAATTTAACCTATTTCTTACTTAAACAAGGATAGGAGCTTTTACAATGTGGATGAGGAAATTCTTGAACCTTTTAAGCATTACTCTTTGAGTATCTTACGTGATAGCATGTTGCAATATGTTGATTTATAAATTGAAAAACACTTTGTAAGATGAGTTTCAATCGACAATAGAAGCTCAATTAATTTGATACTCCTTTCCACCCTAAAAAAGATGAGGTATGATGTAGTGAGATAGAGAAGGCTATGGTGAACTTGGTAAGATTTAATGGAGAATCTAGCTCAATGGGAAGGTTATGATGTTAGTAACAATGATACGAATCCGCTCGAATCCGCACAACTGACTACTTGCTGGGGTGCCAATCCAATACAGATGAAGGTCGGACCAATCATTAGAGCTCAAGCCAAGTGATTTAAGGAAAACCTGGATGGCTTTATACAGGGAGTAATTAATTCTCAAAAGGGCTTGACAATACCCGAAGATACAAAGCCTGTTTTAAGCATTCAAGTGGTGGAAGCCGGTACGGACCCAAGTAGCCATTTTAGTGCAAATATGGACTCTGAGCAGCCACGGATGGATCCAACACTTCTTGAATTCATCACCAAGAGGCCATGGAATCTTGACAAAGAAAAATCAAAAGCACCTAAAACCAGCTTGTACAGACAGCATCTCAATTTGGCTGAAAATGTGATGTCTAGCCGCTGACTTTGACTTTTCTTTTTGTTCAAGTAAGTTTAACTTATTCCAATCAAGGGGAAACATGTGGGAATCATTATTGACCATATTTGGCATCCGACATGGCATATGAAAGCTGATTTGGAGCTCAAACAAGCTTGATGTTAGTCAAAGATACCTTAATAGTCAAACTAGTCAACTAGTTTCCTAATTTGATTTTGACTTTTTGTTTTAGGAAATTATTCTTATATTTGGTTTCTATTTGTTTATTTGCTGGACAAATCAACTTAGGAAATTTATGATTTTATTATTTTCATTGTAAATTAATTAATTCCTAATTCAAAATAAAGCAATTAATTAATTCAAATTAGTTTAGCAAAGTAGATGAATTTCGGTCAACATGTTTCCTTTTCTCTTTGGTGGCTAATTCTAACCTAAATTTTTAGGGTTTACTGTTTTATAACTCTAGCCTATTTAAGATTTGATTTTAAGGAATAAAACACCTTTAATAATATTCAAAATTTATTTTGTGAGATTGAATTCTTTTTGTTTTCTTTGAACACCTAAAACACCATTAGAGAGTGTGCTTTTTAATTTTAACTTATCAATAGGGCATCCATAACTTATTGTGGCGTTTTCATTATATCAAGGTTTCTAATCGTAGGTTGGTTAGGAGTTAAGGTTTTTCCATACGAACTTGAGTTTAATTGAGGTCCGGGCTAATATAATATTGGTTTAGATGTGAGTCGTCCTAGGTTCATATCAAGCAAAAAATGAAGTCAATGTGTACTTTACGATGATGGTGGTAAGGGGTAAATCTTTCTATAACACTATCCTAGTAATACCTTCAATATACCATTAGTGTTGAAATTCCTGAATGGTGATAGAATAGAAGTTCTAAAGAGTAATCAGAGAGTGGCTTGGAGTTGCTACATTAATGCCATGAGGGAAAAGACTTATGGTGACAAATAGAAATTAAATAATATCATGATCAACACTGATATGAAACAGATTCAAAAGATTCCTCAAGATCGTGAGAAATCTAATGAGATAGTGATGATTCAAAAAAAGCTGATCCCCGAAATGAAAACTAAGTTGATAAAATTTCTAAAGGGTCATAAGAAATGATTTGCATGGGATGCAAAAAAATGCTAGGAATAGATCCAGAAGTCATCACATATAAATTAAATATAAATCCGAGCTTCAAGCCTGTCTATACTACAAAAAAAAATAAGAATTAGCGACTAAATGTTTAGTGACCAAAACTTTTTAGTCATTAAAAGGATCCATGAGCAACCAAATTTTGGTTGCTAAATATTTGGTAGCTGATGTAGGGAAAACATTGGTCAACCACTTTTAGCGATTAACTAAGTGGTCATTGATGACCATCTTTTATGATCAATAATATTTGGCCACTAAAGGCGAGGGTGGGAATTTGTTGTCGTTTTATTTATTATTATTTTTTTTGACAGGAAGAAGATCTTTCACTGACCAAAATATATTTGGTCGCTGATAGTTGTCATCAATGACAAAGAGCTTCGTCAGTGATAGTTTAAAATAATATAAATATTTGGCTTCTAGCAACTAATGATTGTTGGTCATCGAAACAACATATCGGTGATCAATTGGATGGTTGCTAATGTTTTAAATAATAGAAAAATTGAAAAAGACAAGAAACAGGTAAAAACCTTTAATGACTATTTAAATGGTAACTGAAAAACTATATCAGTGACCGTTTAAACATTGGTAGTTGAACCTTCCAACCACTAAAATAATAAATAGGCAAAAAAAATTAAAATGTAGAAAAATTAGAAACAAATATAAGTAAATATTATAATATTCAATAACTTTTAGTTTTGAACTAATTGTATTTAAAATTATAATTGTAATTAAATATAAATCATAATCAAATAAGGTATCATAATAGTAAATATTTATAAATAAATAGTTTTGGTTCTTTTAAAAGATTATAATTGGAGAAAAGTTATAGATGAAATAAAGTAGATAAGTGAAAAGTATTTCAAAATAAGGGAAAAAAAATTTGAAAAAGCTAATGGGAGAGAGAGAAATTGAGGAGTACAATTAATCTTTTATGAGTAAAATAATAAATAGGTTAAACAAAAATTGAAAGGTAAAAAAAATTGACCCATGTGGGTCCGCTATTGATTTTTTTTTTTGTTATAATTATAATAATATTTTATAAACTAAAGAAATGGAAGAGCTTAACTTTAACTTCAAATTACAATCTTATGAGAAATCTTATCGAGATGACAACATAGAAAAGTAATCATATAATAAAAAAATTATATACACACAAAATCCTTATTTATTGATAATATATCTTATTTTATGACTAAAAAATTGGAATAAATAATTAGAATGGCCCCACTAGTTTTTAAAAAAAAAAAAAAAACTAAACTTCTATTTAAAAATATATATATAAAACTAAAAACTAAAATTTTATTAGTGAAATACGATTTAACGTACTTATCATTTTATTATGATTATTATTATTATTTTGTATCAATGTGGATAGATTCATTATGTAAGCTTGTTATATGACAAAGTATTTACTCTGGCACAATATTAACCCTTCCAAAATAATATTTGACTTCAAATTCTCATTTTAAGCCATTAATGGTTTATGGGAAAACTGTATATATTAGCGTATATATGAGTTTTATAATATATTTTTTTTTACAATATGTGTTTATAACAGTTAGTATATTTTTATAAAAGTAGACTTATATCAAAAATTAATTTACCCACAACCATTATTTATTAATATCTAAAAATGTATAGTTTACTGAATTTTTACAGGATTCTTTTTTTTTCCTTAAAAAAAAAAGAATTTTGTTTTAATATGTTACTAAATTTATATTAGTGTATTTATTATTTTTAAAAATTAATTTTTGAAAGGATCTATGAGTTTTCGTTTTTGAATAAACAATCTAAGAGTTTTAACAAAAGACCTAACTTGACTATAAAATTATCAATAATACCAGAGATATTAAAATGTTTACCAAATGATTTGACATATGACAATATTTAATTAGTTTATTTTTTTAAATTCACTTATATATTTGAGGGACACTACTTATATTTAGATTATATGAATATGTCAACAATATTATTATATTAAAACGCATCATTTGCTAAATATTGTTTTGTTAACATTTTGATATTTGCAGCAGTACTGATAAAATTATAAGCGTATGTTTTTCAAAAACATATATATATATATATATATATATGTAGTGTTCCTTTTTTTTTTTTTAAGTATATGTTTTTTTATATTTAGAGCATCTTTGATGGGAATGTGAAGTGCTACTTATGTGGCATAAAAATTGACATCTTCTAAAGCTAGACGGCATAAATATAAAGTCAATTCTAAAATTATTCTTCAATAGCAATGTGTAAAATGATATTTATGATTATTAATTAATTACATATATTTTATTAAGTTTTTTGAAAAATATTAATTTTGTTTTTTAAAAACCTCATAATGATTGACAAAGCCTCCAAAAGTAGGGATCAATCTAGTAATATCTATTTTTTCTTGGCATATCAGCTTGACTGGTTTGATATATTTAAAATAATCTAGAAATAGATAGAGTAATTTAAGATGCTCTTAATATTATCAAATAATACTTAATTATTTTGTTGATGTATAATGATAGTTTTATATTTATAGTAATCTATCTTCAGTGAGTAACTAACTAATTAAGCCAACATAACTTGATACATTGGCGATTTTACATATATTGCTTAATTTTACCATTCTTTAAATGAAAATAACTAATTTGGGTTGACTAATTATATTTTTCATTCAATCCACTTTTATAGTAATCTAAACTCTTAAAATTTATTTAGAAATAAAATCCTAACATTTATATGTAACTTTAGGTATCATAGATAAAAAAAATAAATTTGATATTTATAATATTAACAATAATTTTTTTTTTTTTTTACTTTATACATAATAAAACTTTTATTTTTAGGTTTATTTTGACTTTTTTAAAACAAAGTTTTATTTTGACCTTTGGTGGGAAGATTGTCGCCTATGAGTTTTGGCCCATTAATTAATTAAAATATTTGGCCATCGATCTTTCATCTTCCATCAACTAAAATATTTGATCTTCCATCTTCTTTTTCTGCGTTCTTCTTCGATCTTTCATCTTCTGCTTTCTTCTTCTTCTTCTTCTGCTTTTCTCTTCTTCTTCTTCTTCTTCTTCTTCTTCTTCTTCTATGTTTCTCTTCTTCTTTTTCTTTGATCTTCTAGCTTCTTGTTCTTCTTCTTCTAATTCTGCTTCCTTTTTCATTTGATTTCTTTACCTGCAAACTTAGGGCTTTGATTAGTTTTCATGTGACTTTTTTATCTGCAAAATTAGGGCTTCGATCTACAAAATTAGGGCTTTGATTCACGAGGAAGAGGTCTTAATTTTGGAGGCTTAAACTAGATCTACATCATCAAGTTTGGAAGGCAAGTTTTCTATTTTTTCTGTCTACCTATCGTTGATGTGTTGCTTATATGTTGGATGAAATACTCAGTGTTGGCTAGCTTAATAGAAACCAATTTTGAGTTGCTTGTGTCTATTTCAGATGCTGCTTTGAGAATTCTAAATATGTTTCTGATGTTGCTTTGAGAATTATACAGTCAATTAGTTTTATAACTAGCTGCTTTGAGAATTCTACGTCTTTTTTATTTTTTATTTTTTTTTTGTATTCAATCTTAGTTTTGTAGGTGAAAGGATTATGATTCTCTACATGATTTATTTGACAGTTTTTGATTTTCATCCACATATAAGTCATTGTGTATTTGGTTAGACATTTGATCTAAACTTTAACTTTTAGATATATACCTTTTTTTGCCATCTATTGGTTTTAGATCTTTTTAGGTGGTATATTGCATTATGACACCTTAGCATTCATCATTTGGTTTAAAACATTAGCACTGAAATTTTATATATGTAGTGGGCATTAGCACTCACGCCCATCACTACCATATTTGCATGCTGCATATTAAACAATTTAGGGGTAATTTGAAACTAAATCTTATAAGAAATTATATGAAAAAAAACATTTAAAATTTTTTTATAAATCTAACTTTATCAATTTAAAAACTTCATCAGAATATGGAACAAAAGGATATCCATGAAAAGGACCATTTATCTTTGCATTTTAATGCCCTATTTTTCTTAGATTTTGATATACTGATTTTGGCTTTTGAGGCTTAAAAGAACCTTCTAAATGAGTTTGAACTCTTTTATTAAAGAGCTTAAAAAACCAAACCCAATGAAGTGTAGTTTCTCATGAATGACACGATTGTATAAGTAGAAATTGTTAAAGAAGCATAATTAGGAAATTAATTGTAATATAATTTTTTCTTGCTGTCATCATGTTTTGTTTATTTCTCTGCTATCTCATGTCAAATTTGTAGTCCATGTTGAGCTGATACTATGCTTTCCATTGCTATACTATCCGAGGCAGCGTATACTACTATGTCATTGCATTTCTCACTGATCCTTGCTTTTCTTGCAATAATCATCTCTATTATTAGCCAAAAGAGGAAAGCTGCAATAGCCTTCTCAAGACACTCCTTACATTGCCAAACTGTTGTAAACTATGTCTCTAACTTGAGCAATATAGGAAGATGCTATGAAGGGAAAGGAAAGATGAGAACTTTTCCTCTGACCCTTCCTATTTCTAATATCGATCTTGGTGTTTTCTGCTTTCAATTCAGTTGCTGTTTTTACCACTTGAGCATCTGATATGCTGGCTTCAAAGTTCTTATTAGCATGCCATTTTTTCTCCACTTTCACCTGCCATTTTTGATACCATATTTGACTAATAAGGATGATGATGCAAAATATGTTTATTAACGTGCAACAATAAATAGTATTTTCCTATATTCAAAATAAAATATATACACACACATATATATATATATATATAGTTCAAACAAACAACTATTTTGTCATGTGTAGCGTGAGAATTTACATCATAAAGCTCCTTTTCTAAGAAACATCCCAAATGTGCCAGCGAAAATATGCATTGTAAAAGGAAACAAATAAGCATCACAAGTGGATTTGAAATTAATATTAGTTTGGATGATTAATTTCTAAATGCATATAGACAATATTTAACTACAAAGTTTAATGTGTATATATATATATGTATTATGTATGGCTGCTATGATAAGATGTATGTAAAGATATTTTAATTTATGAAATACTATGTTATAATTTAATTTTAATTTATTTTCTATATTTGTTTTTCTCTGTTCAAAATAAAGTAACAATGGAGAAGCAGAAGCAAAAGAGCACATGTTTAAGCAAGCACAATTGGCAAAGACAAGGCAACACCTGATACAAATCCAAATTTGATAGAGGTATCATAGATACTTATCAAAAAAGAAAAGCTACCTAAGAACTATCCACGTCCACAAGTAGAGTGGTGGTAAATCCTGACTGTATTCTCTTTTCTTCTTTCATTTGTTTATTTATTTTCTTTCTCTTTTCTTCTTCTTGGCAATAAATTGTGGTTGGTTGTCATCAACTCAAATTGTTCTATGTGTGTTGGAATTTTTTTTAAGAATAAAGAACCATTGAAAGAATGGATGAACCAGGGATAAAAGTCATTTTCAACTCGTTAGCATTTAAACTGGTCATTGTGTTTTTAGGTCTCATTGTTAAACCATGACAATTTTTTTTTCTTTTCAAAAAACTATTCTTCTCTACCTATTGTACTGTGTCAACCATCACTTCTTTAGAATAAAATAACTTAATGGTGCACTTAATCTTGAGCTCTTTGACTAATGGATAATAGGATGTGGAACACCCACCTTCTTTGCTATGTTGCTATTTATGTGCCTAGCGGACGACAAAGTCTTGTGAGTAGTGACTAAGATATTGTAAGAAAGAAATAGACCTGTTGAAGATTGGTTTTCATTGTTCCTAAAGCATACGTTACATTTTTTTATTTCAACCTTACATGAAAGATTTTTGTTCAAATGTAGTGTATGGTTGGTAGTGACTATTTATTTTGGCATTTGGTGGTTTTAAAATTCCATATAGGTCAAGTTGCACCTAGAATTTTATCTTGAAGTTATTTTAGCAAATTGTTATAATACCTTGGTTTTCATTTGATAGTAGTTATTTTATCTTTTAGATTTCAAATTTCTAAAGACCATGACCATGTTTCATGCAACAAGTTCAATGAAACATTTGCCTCCCACTTACACCATTGACCACCAGCATCATCATTATTGTTAGTTGCACTTGTTTATATATTTTATTTTCTTATACTGCACACATTTGAAACATTGTTTTAATTGTGCAATGACTATTATATGTATGTTATGACATTATTATATTATAAACAATATTTACAATTTGGGTATTACAAAATTTTTAATTTTCTTTTATATATTGTGTATTTTTGCACCAATAGTAATTAATAAATTTAATTTAAAAAATATAACTATCTAAATTAATTGGCTTTTAGTGATCAACTTTTGGTTGCTGAAAGTCCATGCATATTGGTTGCTAAATATAGGAGTGTTCAATGACAATAGACTGGTTACTAAATATACAGCATCAGTGACCAATATTTGGTGGTTAAAAATATTTCAAAATATATAAAGATCATAAGTGACCAACATCTTGGTCATTGTCAGTAGTTTTCAATGACCAAAGAATTTGGAATCTCATGAAAGCAAGTGAGCCCTCATGAGGGAACAAAGCATATACATTTTGAAGGCATAGTCTATGACAACATTATATAAATGGTATTGATTTCTGACCTTCTATACCTTTTTGGGATTATTAATTCCAGAACAATAAGAAGCTAGGTTCGTTTTCTCTTACCCTTTGCATTGACAATAGGGAATGACTTGTTTACCAAAAAAGAGGCTAATCCAACCTCCTTAGGGTTATGGTGAAGGTTATAGTTAGAATGAGAAAAAGCTTAGAATGTTCGGTATTGAAGTGTGTGATCTTACGAGAATATACATTATTTATGGAGGTAGTTGAAGTAACATAAAAGTTGCTCTTGAACCTTGAAGAGTTATATTCAATGATTTGTTTAGAAAAGTTTGAGGGCTTCAATCCTTTGGAAGGCATGTTGTCAAATAAGAATATGTTTGAGGGAAATACGTGGTAAAATTTAAGATTTCCCTTAGAAACACTAGCTCATATTTGCAGATGAAAGCAAAACCTAAAAAAATTTGGAATTCAAAAGAAATTTTGGATTAAAAAGTAAACAACAAACTTAGGAAATGAAGAATGGGAAGAACACTCCAAAACATAGAAGTTTAGAGAAGCAATAAATGCCAACACTTGAAGTGGAACTCCAAATAGGTGAGCTCATTGGAAAACAACGATAAAGAAGCTGCGACTTGAGGATGGAAAGCTTATAACCAATTAGAAAGAGTTTGGGAGTGAGAGCTTGAGCATTATTACAGTTATAAACATAAGCTTGAAGAATTTTAGGGATTTTGAATGCAAAGTAAAGGGAATGGAGTGGGTGTGGTTTAAATAGTTGAAAACATATGAATAGAATTTTGATTTGTGGTTTTTGATCAATAGTGTGTATTAGGAGATCCTTAGGGTGAAAAACATAACAATGAATGAGACTTTATGGTATGTAAATGATTCGATACATGATAGACATGTCAGGCAAATTGTCTTAAACATGCTAGCTAAGCAATGATTACGGGTTTTTTTTTTAGGAGACTTGCAGTTTTTATCTCGAAACTAAAGTACTCCTTCAAGTGAATTGTTCACTTTGAGGAAGGGGGGCATAATTGATGATGTTTGGGTTGTAGTTTCTATATCAATGATCTCAATGATGGTGATTCATGTACTAAAGTTGCTAGCACTTATATGGTTGAAAGGTTTGGTTTGCGAACCACCAAGCATCTGAAGCTCTTTTTACATGTCTGTATTTTGTATGCATGCACTCTTTTTGTACTTTCTAACTTAAGAATTAGAGTGTATTTAGTTAGCACCAAACCAATGTCCTAGAGACTTTCACGAGTTTTTATTTTGCAAGGAATTAGATCAGAGTAGACAGAGTACGATGGTGCAAAATTGTGCTTCTACAATGTATACATTCAAAAAACCCTCTTTTAAACCTTTACTTTCATTTGTTTTTCAAAGTTCCCTTGTTTTAAAAAGAACTTTCACAAAATCATTTATGGTAACCCCAAAAATATGGATATACTAAATTCATTGGATGTCATATAAGCTTGTAGAAAATCATAAAAAATTATAGATTATTGTAGAAATTCATAGAAAAATATAGAAATTTATAGAAAATCTAGTCCATAATCATTGCTAAATTCAAACATATAATCAATCAATCCCATAGAACCCATGTACCATAACAAACCTATTTTATGATTACTTTTAATGTCCTAACATGTCATAGAACAATTTAGGAGGGAAACTGCAATGTGTCCCTAGTGGCCAAAGGCACCACCAAGCTGGGATCTCACATTAAACCTTAGTGAAACACGTGTCAAAGTAAGATGGCAATATATAAGTGCAGATATCATATCAGTCAATTCTATAGACTTGGTATGATAAGGGTACACATAAAAATCCATAATGCATAATCAAAACTTGATACAAACATAAGTTGACTTGCTTTTAAACCCATATTATACTAGTCCGGATCAAAATTAAGTTCAGATTCTAATGGTTATCTTAATACCTAATCAGCTTGTGATTAAAAATCTTTGTATATAATGAAGATGGCACCATTGGTGATGGATGTCCTATTGATAAGTCAAACTAAAACACTCAATCTCTATTTGATGTTTTCTCTTAGGGTTTGATAATGAAGATGGCACCATTTGTTTTAGGGTTTTATTTTGTTTTCTCTTAGCCTAGAATTTATTTTGTGAGATTGAATTTCTCTTTATTCTTTTGAACACCTAAAACACCATTAAAGAGTGAGTGTTTTAGTTTGATTTATCAATAGGACTTCCATCACTTATTGTGGCGTCTTCATTATATACTAAGGTTTCTAATCACAGGTTGGTTAGGAGTCAAGGTGATCATTAGAACTTGAACATAATTAGATCCGGACTAATATAATAAGGGTTTTGAGCAGGTTATCCTAGGTTCTTATCATTTGGTATCACAGTTGAATTTTGTTCAGATTTGATCTATCTTTATTTACTTTATTTTTTTATATGATTTTGCAATTTTGGCATAGGTTAAGGTTACTTCTATCATCATACACGTTCTATATTTAAAAAAAAAAAAAAACTCCTTCCTAGTTAAATTAGAATTTCCTAGTTTTACCGTATTTTTGTTTCCTAGTTTGTTGGTTGTTTTTCATCATTGTTCTTGTTAATTTTGATTTTTGTTGATTTTTCTTTACTGTTTTAGTCTTAAATATTTGCATTCATATATTCAAAAAAAGGAAAAACAGAAAAAGAAAAGCCAAACAAATATTTAAAAAAAAAATTGCCCAATTTGTATTTTGTTTTGGAGGTCATGGGTTTGGTGATGCTTCTTGCAGCTGCAACTGTTTTATGATCTGTGAGTTGAGAAAAAAAAAAAGGGAAGAAGAAAAGCCAAATTAAAAAAAAAAATTTTGGTTTGTTGGAGTTTGATTTATTTGCTTGAAATTACTGGAGCTGCTGTTTTGTTGATTATTTATTTAATCTTTGGAGTTGCTAGAGAATTATTATTTTTGCTTGATATTTGAATTGTGGGTGTTTAAATTATTTGGATTAAAATTAGCTAAAGGATTTGATACAAAACTTGAATTACAAGGACAACAACCAACACTATTCTATATTTTCGTTCGATTTGATTCTTGTTCGTGTTTGAAATTCTTTTTCCTAAATTTTATTCTTGAATCCTTAATCTTTTACCATATATTCCAGTTCTTGCTAATTCCAAAATTTTCCTTATTATTTTGCTTTGTTTTGCTTGGAAAGCCGAAAACTAGGTTTTGTTAATTCATTCGGTATTGCTTACTTTTTGCTACTGTTTTGTTGATAAGTTTAATTAAAACATACTTGTGATCTAATTGTTATTTTTTAGGTTTAATTAGAACTTTAAGATAATCCTTTGAGTGGAAAAAGGCAAGAGTGTATGAGCTTAAAAGAGGGTAAAAGCCAAACCTAGTGTGCAAACACGAGTGTCGAGTCCTTATTTGAGTGAAACACGTGAGGGAGTGATTTTTTTGTGAGAATATATTTTATTTTGCATTATTCATACTAACATGGCAGATTTAAAGGTGAGAAGAGGAGATCCACCTTTAAGAATTAATGAAGAAGAGTGCGTAGGATTCCATGGTGGTTCTCGAGCTACAGGGAGTGGTGAGCAAATGGAGATGAGGGCTATATTGGAGTAATTACAGAGGACGAATGCCCAATTTGACAATATAGATCATAGGATGGACATGATAAAAACATCACAAAGAGGGCCGAATATAAGGTTGGATGCTCATGGAGGCTGAGGTCGAGGTCGAGGAGGTCGAGGGCGACCAAGAGAGCAATTCGGGGAAAGTAACTTTGGAGATGATTTGTGTAACACCCTGTCCCGAACCATGTTGGAATTTTTGCACGTTGATCGAGGTTGACTGTTGACCGTTGACCGAAAGGGGTCAAAAGTTGACTTTTTGACCCGGTTGGAATTCTAGGTTGACTGAGGTACTGTTACGAAGTACACGTTGGCACGAGTTCGTAGACTGGTAGCACGTTGAAAATGGAGCTACGATTTGAAAGTTATGAGCAAAACAAGTTGAGGTCCAAACTGTCCAAGGGGTGCCGGAGTTGACTTTTTATTCATGCAAGGTTGAGCTTTGACTCATGCATGGTTGTGAAGTGCTCGTCGATACGAGTTCGTAGACTAGCGGCACGTCCGATTTGGACATGTGGTTTGAAAGTTATGGACCTGTAGAGTTTTTCAAACACCGTATTATTTTAATATTATTTTTAGACGCGTAACGATGTGCCACGTGTGACTTAATGAAGGTGACCATGTGTCACCATGTTGAGAAGCCACATGTCAACCATGTGTAAAATCAAATTATTTTTATTATTATTTTATTATTAATATTATTTAATTAATTTGAATTTATTTCTTTTATTTTTATTTTTCTTTTTCTTTTCTTTTCCCCACGTGGGAAAACACCTTTTTCTTTCTTTTTTTCTTTTTTTCCTTTCCCTTTCCTTTCCTTCTTCCCCGAGCCATCAAAAAAACCAGAGGCAAAACACGCACAGCTTTTTCTCTCTCTCTCTCTCTCTCTCCTTTGACTCTCTCTTTGACCGATCGGTTGGCCGGATTTCAGTTTCCGGAATGCTACACGCGCCGGCCACCGGTGTAGCCCACCACCTCGCGACCTCAGCCACCAAATCTCCCGGCCAGCCGCTGCCGGACGCGCCCAGATCGGGCTGGTGAAGTCCGCGGCGGCGACTTGAAATTTTCCGGTGATTCTCGCCGTTTCCGACCAACCCAGCCCGACCCATACCTCTATCCCACCATTTTCGACCCCTCTAAGTCCATTTCCGGGGTTAGTTTGCCCAAAATCCCCACCGTTTGAAAGATCCCTCAAGATCAAAACCGGCCGAAGCTTTCCGACCAAATTCCGGCCACCTCCGGCGGAATTGGGGTCGATGGAGACCAGATTTGTAATCCTCGTCACTCAAGCTTCGATTCGGTATATTATTCGCCTATTTTGGATAACGTTTGTGTTTGACCCCCCGGGTAACGGGTATTATTTACCCGAATAAAATATTAATTTATTTGACTGTCTGTGAATTTTGTTCTAGGAGCACCGGTGAGTCATAGAATTGATCCCGTAGTGGATCATGGGTTAATTGCATGCTCCAGGTGAGTGACCCACCTTTAAAAATATTTTTGGGGTAATTAATTATATTTATGTGGTGTTAAATTGATATCTGTAAATTGTGCTCATGTGGCGTATTTTAAATATAATCGAGAAAAATATTATTTTATATGTATATTTGCCCATTGGTGCTAAATGGAATTTTGGGGTCATTAGAAAATTCCCGATTATTATTTTATTGTGATTAAATTGTATTTATTACACATGAGCAAGTATTTTCAGTAATTGTTTGTGTCTGGATTTTACATCATTTTTGGGCAATTAATTATGTTTAATTGGTATTTAAATTATGCTCATGTGGTACAAATTGGTTATGGTTTTATTGTGGTTTAATTTATTATTATGCATGAGCAAAGTGGATTTCAGTATTAATTGTACGTGATTTTAAGTAATATTTTTCGGGCATAATTGGGTTAAATATTTTACGAAAATATTTGTTTAAATTTTATAAATTATGCCCGCGGTATTTTTATGGTTGCATCTAGTACTTCGAGGAAATTGTGGTTTGTTGGTTATCAATGTTTCGTACCGGTTTATTAAATAAAAATATGTGGGATGGTAAGTGTGATAATTTAATATATTTCCCACGGTAATTTTGGAAAACGGTACGGTGTTTATTAATGTTTATTTTTAGACGCACTCATACAGTATTGGTGTTCTGGTGTATGGTGTATGGACACGTGGTAGCGCGCGGTTATTATGTGGTTTAGTGCGCGGTTATTACTTCACCCGTGAGTTGCCATTGGACCGTGGGCAGGCAAGTTTGTTATTGGCCACAGCCGCCCCCCTCTTTAGCCGGGTGATGGTTTCAGCAGCGGTACTGTCGGGACGCCGAAGTGCCGTTGCAGGTTTCTCTCTTTAACCTCCCCGCCAGTCGGTGCTCGGGATGCTGGGTATCGGAGGGCATCACCGAGATATGGTGTGGTGCGTCAGGTGTAATTGTCAAGTGTAATTTTTTTCAAATAAAGTTTAAAACCCCAAAGGTGTTCAAAAAATTATTTATTATAATTTATTACAGAATATTTATATTTGGGGTATTTATTTATTTATTTATTTATTTGTTGTTTATTAAATTATTTGGTTCATTGGTTTTCGGGAAGTACGAATATCGGGTTTTGTGAAAATGTTTTAAAAGGGGAACATTTCCAACAGAGTGAATAGTGAGGGTTTTGAGAGAAAGTATTACTTCAATTGTTTATTTGTTTATTTATTTATTTAATTATTCGGTATTGATTAATTAAATTCCTTTATTTTTATATTATTAATATTAAAGGTGTACAGTAGATAGGGTCACTCACTGAGATGATTAGCATCTCACACTCTTAAATTCCGTTCCCCTAGGTCCAGGTTGGAGACGTTGATTGTCCGGGGCGAGCCCAACGTCTCAGTTCGTTGCCGAAGGTTCAAGAAGTTTTTCTTCCCTTTTTTTTCCTCTCTATCCTGTATTATTTCTTATCTGTCATTTTATAAATTCCACATTTATCTGTATAATGCTCTGTATACTGTATTGGACGTGTAGTTGTTATTATGCACTGGGTTGCTGCTGTTGTTTTATTTTGAAGTGCTGCAATTTGTGGAACAATTTGTAGTTGCGGGAGGAATAAGGGGATGAGTATAGAAGTGTGTTTTCAGTGCAGGTAATTTGTGGTTAGTCCATCCCTTAGGGGAGGCTCTGCCGGATTTTCCGTTGGAGGGTCCGGTAGGGTTTCCCTGGGATCAGGGCTTGTCTAGGATTCCGGGGAAGGAATTCTGGACGGGTCCTGACAATTTGGATGAGAGGTTTGATGAAATTTTTGAACCTCAAGAATAGCCAGTCCATGGTAGACCAGCAAAGAATGAAGATGATGATCTAGAGAATATCAAGTTAAACATTCCACCTTTCATGGGAAAAAAATGATTCGAAGGCATATTTGGAATGGGAGGAGAGAATGGAGATGATTTTTTATTGTCATAATTATTTGGAGGCCAAGAAAGTGAAGTTGCCAACAATGGAGTTTGGTCATTATGCACTCCAATGGTGGACCAATGAGTAAAACACCCAAAGGAGAGTTGGTGATGACTTGATCACAACACGGTGAAAAATGAAAAGAACCGTGAGGAAGCGATTCATACCATCATAATATCATAGGTTGTTGCATCAAAGGGTTAAATCTTTATCTCAAGGAAGTAGGTGATGGAATTTGGTGTAGGTTTATGTTGTTGTACCCTAGAACACAATCATTCAAGGTGTTAGTCAAGAATGATTGTTGTTAGTTCTTGGTTCTTGATTTTTTTTTTTTTTTTGGTTTGTTAAGGTTTTGTTTCTGGTTTTAATGGAGGTTTGGAGTTCTTGAGAAGGTTGTTAGCTTTTGGGAAGAAGAAGAAAACAAATGTAGTAATTGAGAGAGAAAGAGAGAGAGAGCCGAAATTGTTGTTTTTCAAAATTTGTTTTTTGTTTTAATATTACTTCCTCTGTTTTCATTACAATTTTCATACTTTTAAATACATAAAAAATGCAATAAGACATGCTACCATATTGAGCAATAAATACAAAAGCATTAAAAGTAACCAACCAAGCCAAACTACCTCAACTAACTCTAATCAATGTGCTGGGCATGCAAGAAACCTTCAAATATGGGCAGTTCGGCTTGTCTAAGGCATTTGAATTTGAAAACCAGCTCCATTTGACTTGAAAATTGGAGGGAAGCCTTTTTGAATATTAAACTATGTTCTAGAAAAAAAACAGATTAAACAAAGTCCATTTTCCCATTGAAAAATAATCAAACGCGAGGCAGGTTTGCCCACATTTCTGGGCAACAAAACTGCACAAGAGTCAGATTGTTTAGGGCTTAACTCAGCCTTCCCAGCTCCAAATTGGGCCATTCTTTTTTATGCTGCTTCCTATGCGTTTTTAGCTTATTATATCCAAAATTCAGATCCAAATCCCAAATCTTCTTCAAACGGCATCCAAGGAAGTGGACTTATGTTGCTGGAAATACAATTCCAGCAACTCGACAAAAAGGCCCTAAGCTTTAGTTAATGAGCTTAGGGCCTTACAAAAAGGATATTGTTCTTAAACATTACAAGATAAAATAAAATGCATAAAAATAAATAATGTTTGGTCTTTGATGTTGCAAAACAAAGAGTGCAAGTGTAACTGAACTACCTTGCACATTGTAGCAAGATCACCACATTTCAACACTCCTCCTTGGTGTTCTTGCTTAAAATATTTAGAAGCTTCCTCAAGGTCTCAAATCTTGCTTTTGGAAGTGGCTTGGTGAAGAAATCTGCAAGATTATCTTCGGTCTTGATATATTCCAAGCTTACTTCTCCATTTTCTTCAAACTCCCTCAAAGAGTGATACTTCCCCGGTATGTGTTTTGTCCTTCCATGTTGAACGGGGTTCTTGGCTATTGATATGGCTGAAGTGTTGTCACATTTGATGATGGTTGAACCCTCTTGAGGATAACCAAGGTCCTCCAATAATTTCCTAAGCCAAATGCATTGATTTGCACATGAGGATAACCAAGGGCCATTCTTTTTTATGCTACTTCCTCGGCGTTTCTAGCTTATTATATCCAAAATCCAGATCCAAATTCCAAACCTTCTCCAAACGGCATCCAAGGAAGTGGACTTATGTTGCTGGAAATACAATTCTAGCAAAACTAGACAAAAAGGCCCTAAGCTTTAGTTAATGAGCTTAGGGCATTACAAAAAGGATATTGTTCTTAAACATTACAAGATAAAATAAAGTGCATAAAAATAAATAATGTTTGGTATTTGATGTTGCAAAAAAAAGAGTGCAAGTGTAACTGAACTACCTTGCACATTGTGGCAAGATCACCACATTTCAACACTCCTCCTTGGTGTTCTTGCTTAAAATATTTAGAAGCTTCCTTAAGGTCTCAAATCTTGCTTTTGGAAGTGGCTTGGTGAAGAAATCTGCAAGATTATCTTCGGTCTTGGTATATTCCAAGCTTACTTCTCCATTTTCTTCAAACTCCCTCGAAGAGTGATACTTCCCCGGTATGTGTTTTGTCCTTCCATGTTGAACGGGGTTCTTGGCTATTGATATGGCTGAAGTGTTGTCACATTTGATGATGGTTGAACCCTCTTGAGGATAACCAAGGTCCTCCAATAATTTCCTAAGCCAAATGCATTGATTTGCACATGAGGATAACCAAGGGCCATTCTTTTTTATGCTACTTCCTCTGCGTTTCTAGCTTATTATATCCAAAATCCATATCCAAATCCCAAACATTCTTCAAACGGCATCCAAGGAAGTGGACTTATGTTGCTGGAAATACAATTCTAGCAAAACTAGACAAAAAGGCCCTAAGCTTTAGTTAATGAGCTTAGGGCATTACAAAAAGGATATTGTTCTTAAACATTACAAGATAAAATAAAGTGCATAAAAATAAATAATGTTTGGTATTTGATGTTGCAAAAAAAAGAGTGCAAGTGTAACTGAACTACCTTGCACATTGTGGCAAGATCACCACATTTCAACACTCCTCCTTGGTGTTCTTGCTTAAAATATTTAGAAGCTTCCTTAAGGTCTCAAATCTTGCTTTTGGAAGTGGCTTGGTGAAGAAATCTGCAAGATTATCTTCGGTCTTTGTATATTCCAAGCTTACTTCTCCATTTTCTTCAAAGTCCCTCAAAGAGTGATACTTCCCCGGTATGTGTTTTGTCCTTCCATGTTGAACGGGGTTCTTGGCTATTGATATGGCTGAAGTGTTGTCACATTTGATGATGGTTGAACCCTCTTGAGGATAACCAAGGTCCTCCAATAATTTCCTAAGCCAAATGCATTGATTTGCACATGAGGATAACCAAGGGCCATTCTTTTTTATGCTACTTCCTCGGCGTTTCTAGCTTATTATATCCAAAATCCAGATCCAAATCCCAAACCTTCTTCAAACGGCATCCAAGGAAGTGGACTTATGTTGCTGGAAATACAATTCTAGCAAAACTAGACAAAAAGGCCCTAAGCTTTAGTTAATGAGATTAGGGCATTACAAAAAGGATATTGTTCTTAAACATTACAAGATAAAATAACATGCATAAAAATAAATAATGTTTGGTATTTGATGTTGCAAAAAAAAGAGTGCAAGTGTAACTGAACTACCTTGCACATTGTGGCAAGATCACCACATTTCAACACTCCTCCTTGGTGTTCTTGCTTAAAATATTTAGAAGCTTCCTTAAGGTCTCAAATCTTGCTTTTGGAAGTGGCTTGGTTAAGAAATCTGCAAGATTATCTTCGGTCTTGGTATATTCCAAGCTTACTTCTCCATTTTCTTCAAACTCCCTCGAAGAGTGATACTTCCCCGGTATGTGTTTTGTCCTTCCATGTTGAACGGGGTTCTTGGCTATTGATATGGCTGAAGTGTTGTCACATTTGATGATGGTTGAACCCTCTTGAGGATAACCAAGGTCCTCCAATAATTTCCTAAGCCAAATGCATTGATTTGCACATGAGGATAACCAAGGGCCATTCTTTTTTATGCTACTTCCTCTGCGTTTCTAGCTTATTATATCCAAAATCCATATCCAAATCCCAAACCTTCTTCAAACGGCATCCAAGGAAGTGGACTTATGTTGCTGGAAATACAATTCTAGCAAAACTAGACAAAAAGGCCCTAAGCTTTAGTTAATGAGCTTAGGGCATTACAAAAAGGATATTGTTCTTAAACATTACAAGATAAAATAAAGTGCATAAAAATAAATAATGTTTGGTATTTGATGTTGCAAAAAAAAGAGTGCAAGTGTAACTGAACTACCTTGCACATTGTGGCAAGATCACCACATTTCAACACTCCTCCTTGGTGTTCTTGCTTAAAATATTTAGAAGCTTCCTTAAGGTCTCAAATCTTGCTTTTGGAAGTGGCTTGGTGAAGAAATCTGCAAGATTATCTTCGGTCTTTGTATATTCCAAGCTTACTTCTCCATTTTCTTCAAAGTCCCTCAAAGAGTGATACTTCCCCGGTATGTGTTTTGTCCTTCCATGTTGAACGGGGTTCTTGGCTATTGATATGGCTGAAGTGTTGTCACATTTGATGATGGTTGAACCCTCTTGAGGATAACCAAGGTCCTCCAATAATTTCCTAAGCCAAATGCATTGATTTGCACATGAGGATAACCAAGGGCCATTCTTTTTTATGCTACTTCCTCGGCGTTTCTAGCTTATTACATCCAAAATCCAGATCCAAATCCCAAACCTTCTTCAAACGGCATCCAAGGAAGTGGACTTATGTTGCTGGAAATACAATTCTAGCAAAACTAGACAAAAAGGCCCTAAGCTTTAGTTAATGAGCTTAGGGCATTACAAAAAGGATATTGTTCTTAAACATTACAAGATAAAATAAAATGCATAAAAATAAATAATGTTTGGTATTTGATGTTGCAAAAAAAAGAGTGCAAGTGTAACTGAACTACCTTGCACATTGTGGCAAGATCACCACATTTCAACACTCCTCCTTGGTGTTCTTGCTTAAAATATATAGAAGCTTCCTTAAGGTCTCAAATCTTGCTTTTGGAAGTGGCTTGGTTAAGAAATCTGCAAGATTATCTTCGGTCTTGGTATATTCCAAGCTTACTTCTCCATTTTCTTCAAACTCCCTCGAAGAGTGATACTTCCCCGGTATGTGTTTTGTCCTTCCATGTTGAACGGGGTTCTTGGCTATTGATATGGCTGAAGTGTTGTCACATTTGATGATGGTTGAACCCTCTTGAGGATAACCAAGGTCCTCCAATAATTTCCTAAGCCAAATGCATTGATTTGCACATGAGGATAACCAAGGGCCATTCTTTTTTATGCTACTTCCTCTGCGTTTCTAGCTTATTATATCTAAAATCCATATCCAAATCCCAAACCTTCTTCAAACGGCATCCAAGGAAGTGGACTTATGTTGCTGGAAATACAATTCTAGCAAAACTAGACAAAAAGGCCCTAAGCTTTAGTTAATGAGCTTAGGGCATTACAAAAAGGATATTGTTCTTAAACATTACAAGATAAAATAAAATGCATAAAAATAAATAATGTTTGGTATTTGATGTTGCAAAAAAAAGAGTGCAAGTGTAACTGAACTACCTTGCACATTGTGGCAAGATCACCACATTTCAACACTCCTCCTTGGTGTTCTTGCTTAAAATATTTAGAAGCTTCCTTAAGGTCTCAAATCTTGCTTTTGGAAGTGGCTTGGTGAAGAAATCTGCAAGATTATCTTCGGTCTTGGTATATTCCAAGCTTACTTCTCCATTTTCTTCAAACTCCCTCAAAGAGTGATACTTCCCCGGTATGTGTTTTGTCCTTCCATGTTGAACGGGGTTCTTGGCTATTGATATGGCTGAAGTGTTGTCACATTTGATGATGGTTGAACCCTCTTGAGGATAACCAAGGTCCTCCAAAAATTTCCTAAGCCAAATGCATTGATTTGCACATGAGGATAACCAAGGGCCATTCTTTTTTATGCTACTTCCCTTGCGTTTCTAGCTTATTATATCCAAAATCCAGATCCAAATCCCAAACCTTCTTCAAACGGCATCCAAGGAAGTGGACTTATGTTGCCGGAAATACAATTCTAGCAAAACTAGACAAAAAGGCCCTAAGCTTTAGTTAATGAGCTTAGGGCATTACAAAAAAGATATTGTTCTTAAACATTACAAGATAAAATAAAGTGCATAAAAATAAATAATGTTTGGTATTTGATGTTGCAAAAAAAAGAGTGCAAGTGTAACTGAACTACCTTGCACATTGTGGCAAGATCACCACATTTCAACACTCCTCCTTGGTGTTCTTGCTTAAAATATTTAGAAGCTTCCTTAAGGTCTCAAATCTTGCTTTTGGAAGTGGCTTGGTGAAGAAATCTGCAAGATTATCTTCGATCTTGGTATATTCCAAGCTTACTTCTCCATTTTCTTCAAACTCCCTCGAAGAGTGATACTTCCCCGGTATGTGATTTGTCCTTCCATGTTGAACGGGGTTCTTGGCTATTGATATGGCTGAAGTGTTGTCACATTTGATGATGGTTGAACCCTCTTGAGGATAACCAAGGTCCTCCAAAAATTTCCTAAGCCAAATGCATTGATTTGCACATGAGGATAACCAAGGGCCATTCTTTTTTATGCTACTTCCTCTGCGTTTCTAGCTTATTATATCCAAAATCCATATCCAAATCCCAAACCTTCTTCAAACGGCATCCAAGGAAGTGCGCTTATGTTGCTGGAAATACAATTCTAGCAAAACTAGACAAAAAGGCCCTAAGCTTTAGTTAATGAGCTTTGGGCATTACAAAAAGGATATTGTTCTTAAACATTACAAGATAAAATAAAGTGCATAAAAATAAATAATGTTTGGTATTTGATGTTGCAAAAAAAAGAGTGCAAGTGTAACTGAACTACCTTGCACATTGTGGCAAGATCACCACATTTCAACACTCCTCCTTGGTGTTCTTGCTTAAAATATTTAGAAGCTTCCTTAAGGTCTCAAATCTTGCTTTTGGAAGTGGCTTGGTGAAGAAATCTGCAAGATTATCTTCGGTCTTGGTATATTCCAAGCTTACTTCTCCATTTTCTTCAAACTCCCTCAAAGAGTGATACTTCCCCGGTATGTGTTTTGTCCTTCCATGTTGAACGGGGTTCTTGGCTATTGATATGGCTGAAGTGTTGTCACATTTGATGATGGTTGAACCCTCTTGAGGATAACCAAGGTCCTCCAATAATTTCCTAAGCCAAATGCATTGATTTGCACATGAGGATAACCAAAGGCCATTCTTTTTTATGCTACTTCCTCTGCGTTTCTAGCTTATTATATCCAAATCCCAAACCTTCTTCAAACGGCATCCAAGGAAGTGGACTTATGTTGCTGGAAATACAATTCTAGCAAAACTAGACAAAAAGGCCCTAAGCTTTAGTTAATGAGCTTAGGGCATTACAAAAAGGATATTGTTCTTAAACATTACAAGATAAAATAAAGTGCATAAAAATAAATAATGTTTGGTATTTGATGTTGCAAAAAAAAGAGTGCAAGTGTAACTGAACTACCTTGCACATTGTGGCAAGATCACCACATTTCAACACTCCTCCTTGGTGTTCTTGCTTAAAATATTTAGAAGCTTCCTTAAGGTCTCAAATCTTGCTTTTGGAAGTGGCTTGGTGAAGAAATCTGCAAGATTATCTTCGGTCTTGGTATATTCCAAGCTTACTTCTCCATTTTCTTCAAACTCCCTCAAAGAGTGATACTTCCCCGGTATGTGTTTTGTCCTTCCATGTTGAACGGGGTTCTTGGCTATTGATATGGCTGAAGTGTTGTCACATTTGATGATGGTTGAACCCTCTTGAGGATAACCAAGGTCCTCCAATAATTTCCTAAGCCAAATGCATTGATTTGCACATGAGGATAACCAAGGGCCATTCTTTTTTATGCTACTTCCTCTGCGTTTCTAGCTTATTATATCCAAAATCCATATCCAAATCCCAAACCTTCTTCAAACGGCATCCAAGGAAGTGGACTTATGTTGCTGGAAATACAATTCTAGCAAAACTAGACAAAAAGGCCCTAAGCTTTAGTTAATGAGCTTAGGGCATTACAAAAAGGATATTGTTCTTAAACATTACAAGATAAAATAAAGTGCATAAAAATAAATAATGTTTGGTATTTGATGTTGCAAAAAAAAGAGTGCAAGTGTAACTGAACTACCTTGCACATTGTGGCAAGATCACCACATTTCAACACTCCTCCTTGGTGTTCTTGCTTAAAATATTTAGAAGCTTCCTAAAGGTCTCAAATCTTGCTTTTGGAAGTGGCTTGGTGAAGAAATCTGCAAGATTATCTTCGGTCTTGGTATATTCCAAGCTTACTTCTCCATTTTCTTCAAACTCCCTCAAAGAGTGATACTTCCCCGGTATGTGTTTTGTCCTTCCATGTTGAACGGGGTTCTTGGCTATTGATATGGCTGAAGTGTTGTCACATTTGATGATGGTTGAACCCTCTTGAGGATAACCAAGGTCCTCCAATAATTTCCTAAGCCAAATGCATTGATTTACACATGAGGATAACCAAGGGCCATTCTTTTTTATGCTACTTCCTCTGCGTTTCTAGCTTATTATATCCAAAATCCATATCCAAATCCCAAACCTTCTTCAAACGGCATCCAAGGAAGTGCACTTATGTTGCTGGAAATACAATTCTAGCAAAACTAGACAAAAAGGCCATAAGCTTTAGTTAATGAGCTTAGGGCATTACAAAAAGGATATTGTTCTTAGACATTACAAGATAAAATAAAGTGCATAAAAATAAATAATGTTTGGTATTTGATGTTGCACAAAAAAGAGTGCAAGTGTAACTGAACTACCTTGCACATTGTGGCAAGATCACCACATTTCAACACTCCTCCTTGGTGTTCTTGCTTAAAATATTTAGAAGCTTCCTTAAGGTCTCAAATCTTGCTTTTGGAAGTGGCTTGGTGAAGAAATCTACAAGATTATCTTCGGTCTTGGTATATTCCAAGCTTACTTCTCCATTTTCTTCAAACTCCCTCAAAGAGTGATACTTCCCCGGTATGTGTTTTGTCCTTCCACGTTGAACGGGGTTCTTGGCTATTGATATGGCTGAAGTGTTGTCACATTTGATGATGGTTGAACCCTCTTGAGGATAACCAAGGTCCTCCAATAATTTCCTAAGCCAAATGCATTGATTTGCACATGAGGATAACCAAGGGCCATTCTTTTTTATGCTACTTCCTCTGCGTTTCTAGCTTATTATATCCAAAATCCAGATCCAAATCCCAAACCTTCTTCAAACGGCATCCAAGGAAGTGGACTTATGTTGCTGGAAATACAATTCTAGCAAAACTGGACAAAAAGGCCCTAAGCTTTAGTTAATGAGCTTAGGGCATTACAAAAAGGATATTGTTCTTAAACATTACAAGATAAAATAAAGTGCATAAAAATAAATAATGTTTGGTATTTGATGTTGCAAAAAAAAGAGTGCAAGTGTAACTGAACTACCTTGCACATTGTGGCAAGATCACCACATTTCAACACTCCTCCTTGGTGTTCTTGCTTAAAATATTTAGAAGCTTCCTTAAGGTCTCAAATCTTGCTTTTGGAAGTGGCTTGGTGAAGAAATCTGCAAGATTATCTTCGGTCTTGGTATATTCCAAGCTTACTTCTCCATTTTCTTCAAACTCCCTCGAAGAGTGATACTTCCCCGGTATGTGTTTTGTCCTTCCATGTTGAACGGGGTTCTTGGCTATTGATATGGCTGAAGTGTTGTCACATTTGATGATGGTTGAACCCTCTTGAGGATAACCAAGGTCCTCCAATAATTTCCTAAGCCAAATGCATTGATTTGCACATGAGGATAACCAAGGGCCATTCTTTTTTATGCTACTTCCTCTGCGTTTCTAGCTTATTATATTGAAAATCCAGATCCAAATCCCAAAACCTTCTTCAAACGGCATCCAAGGAAGTGGAGTTATGTTGCTGGAAATACAATTCTAGCAAAACTAGACAAAAAGGCCTTAAGCTTTAGTTAATGAGCTTAGGGCATTACAAAAAGGATATTGTTCTTAAACATTACAAGATAAAATAAAGTGCATAAAAATAAATAATGTTTGGTATTTGATGTTGCAAAAAAAAGAGTGCAAGTGTAACTGAACTACCTTGCACATTGTGGCAAGATCACCACATTTCAACACTCCTCCTTGGTGTTCTTGCTTAAAATATTTAGAAGCTTCCTTAAGGTCTCAAATCTTGCTTTTGGAAGTGGCTTGGTGAAGAAATCTGCAAGATTATCTTCGGTGTTGGTATATTCCAAGCTTACTTCTCCATTTTCTTCAAACTCCCTCAAAGAGTGATACTTCCCCGGTATGTGTTTTGTCTTTCCATGTTGAACGGGGTTCTTGGCTATTGATATGGCTGAAGTGTTGTCACATTTGATGATGGTTGAACCCTCTTGAGGATAACCAAGGTCCTCCAATAATTTCCTAAGCCAAATGCATTGATTTGCACATGAGGATAACCAAGGGCCATTCTTTTTTATGCTACTTCCTCTGCGTTTCTAGCTTATTATATCCAAAATCCATATCCAAATCCCAAACCTTCTTCAAACGGCATCCAAGGAAGTGGACTTATGTTGCTGGAAATACAATTCTAGCAAAACTAGACAAAAAGGCCCTAAGCTTTAGTTAATGAGCTTAGGGCATTACAAAAAGGATATTGTTCTTAAACATTACAAGATAAAATAAAGTGCATAAAAATAAATAATGTTTGGTATTTGATGTTGCAAAAAAAAGAGTGCAAGTGTAACTGAACTACCTTGCACATTGTGGCAAGATCACCACATTTCAACACTCCTCCTTGGTGTTCTTGCTTAAAATATTTAGAAGCTTCCTAAAGGTCTCAAATCTTGCTTTTGGAAGTGGCTTGGTGAAGAAATCTGCAAGATTATCTTCGGTCTTGGTATATTCCAAGCTTACTTCTCCATTTTCTTCAAACTCCCTCAAAGAGTGATACTTCCCCGGTATGTGTTTTGTCCTTCCATGTTGAACGGGGTTCTTGGCTATTGATATGGCTGAAGTGTTGTCACATTTGATGATGGTTGAACCCTCTTGAGGATAACCAAGGTCCTCCAATAATTTCCTAAGCCAAATGCATTGATTTGCACATGAGGATAACCAAGGGCCATTCTTTTTTATGCTACTTCCTCTGCGTTTCTAGCTTATTATATCCAAAATCCATATCCAAATCCCAAACCTTCTTCAAACGGCATCCAAGGAAGTGCGCTTATGTTGCTGGAAATACAATTCTAGCAAAACTAGACAAAAAGGCCCTAAGCTTTAGTTAATGAGCTTAGGGCATTACAAAAAGGATATTGTTCTTAAACATTACAAGATAAAATAAAGTGCATAAAAATAAATAATGTTTGGTATTTGATGTTGCAAAAAAAAGAGTGCAAGTGTAACTGAACTACCTTGCACATTGTGGCAAGATCACCACATTTCAACACTCCTCCTTGGTGTTCTTGCTTAAAATATTTAGAAGCTTCCTTAAGGTCTCAAATCTTGCTTTTGGAAGTGGCTTGGTGAAGAAATCTGCAAGATTATCTTCGGTCTTGGTATATTCCAAGCTTACTTCTCCATTTTCTTCAAACTCCCTCAAAGAGTGATACTTCCCCGGTATGTGTTTTGTCCTTCCATGTTGAACGGGGTTCTTGGCTATTGATATGGCTGAAGTGTTGTCACATTTGATGATGGTTGAACCCTCTTGAGGATAACCAAGGTCCTCCAATAATTTCCTAAGCCAAATGCATTGATTTGCACATGAGGATAACCAAAGGCCATTCTTTTTTATGCTACTTCCTCTGCGTTTCTAGCTTATTATATCCAAATCCCAAACCTTCTTCAAACGGCATCCAAGGAAGTGGACTTATGTTGCTGGAAATACAATTCTAGCAAAACTAGACAAAAAGGCCCTAAGCTTTAGTTAATGAGCTTAGGGCATTACAAAAAGGATATTGTTCTTAAACATTACAAGATAAAATAAAGTGCATAAAAAGAAATAATGTTTGGTATTTGATGTTGCAAAAAAAAGAGTGCAAGTGTAACTGAACTACCTTGCACATTGTGGCAAGATCACCACATTTCAACACTCCTCCTTGGTGTTCTTGCTTAAAATATTTAGAAGCTTCCTAAAGGTCTCAAATCTTGCTTTTGGAAGTGGCTTGGTGAAGAAATCTGCAAGATTATCTTCGGTCTTGGTATATTCCAAGCTTACTTCTCCATTTTCTTCAAACTCCCTCAAAGAGTGATACTTCCCCGGTATGTGTTTTGTCCTTCCATGTTGAACGGGGTTCTTGGCTATTGATATGGCTGAAGTGTTGTCACATTTGATGATGGTTGAACCCTCTTGAGGATAACCAAGGTCCTCCAATAATTTCCTAAGCCAAATGCATTGATTTACACATGAGGATAACCAAGGGCCATTCTTTTTTATGCTACTTCCTCTGCGTTTCTAGCTTATTATATCCAAAATCCATATCCAAATCCCAAACCTTCTTCAAACGGCATCCAAGGAAGTGCACTTATGTTGCTGGAAATACAATTCTAGCAAAACTAGACAAAAAGGCCCTAAGCTTTAGTTAATGAGCTTAGGGCATTACAAAAAGGATATTGTTCTTAAACATTACAAGATAAAATAAAGTGCATAAAAATAAATAATGTTTGGTATTTGATGTTGCAAAAAAAAGAGTGCAAGTGTAACTGAACTACCTTGCACATTGTGGCAAGATCACCACATTTCAACACTCCTCCTTGGTGTTCTTGCTTAAAATATTTAGAAGCTTCCTTAAGGTCTCAAATCTTGCTTTTGGAAGTGGCTTGGTGAAGAAATCTACAAGATTATCTTCGGTCTTGGTATATTCCAAGCTTACTTCTCCATTTTCTTCAAACTCCCTCAAAGAGTGATACTTCCCCGGTATGTGTTTTGTCCTTCCACGTTGAACGGGGTTCTTGGCTATTGATATGGCTGAAGTGTTGTCACATTTGATGATGGTTGAACCCTCTTGAGGATAACCAAGGTCCTCCAATAATTTCCTAAGCCAAATGCATTGATTTGCACATGAGGATAACCAAGGGCCATTCTTTTTTATGCTACTTCCTCTGCGTTTCTAGCTTATTATATCCAAAATCCATATCCAAATCCCAAACCTTCTTCAAACGGCATCCAAGGAAGTGGACTTATGTTGCTGGAAATACAATTCTAGCAAAACTAGACAAAAAGGCCCTAAGCTTTAGTTAATGAGCTTAGGGCATTACAAAAAGGATATTGTTCTTAAACATTACAAGATAAAATAAAGTGCATAAAAATAAATAATGTTTGGTATTTGATGTTGCAAAAAAAAGAGTGCAAGTGTAACTGAACTACCTTGCACATTGTGGCAAGATCACCACATTTCAACACTCCTCCTTGGTGTTCTTGCTTAAAATATTTAGAAGCTTCCTAAAGGTCTCAAATCTTGCTTTTGGAAGTGGCTTGGTGAAGAAATCTGCAAGATTATCTTCGGTCTTGGTATATTCCAAGCTTACTTCTCCATTTTCTTCAAACTCCCTCAAAGAGTGATACTTCCCCGGTATGTGTTTTGTCCTTCCATGTTGAACGGGGTTCTTGGCTATTGATATGGCTGAAGTGTTGTCACATTTGATGATGGTTGAACCCTCTTGAGGATAACCAAGGTCCTCCAATAATTTCCTAAGCCAAATGCATTGATTTGCACATGAGGATAACCAAGGGCCATTCTTTTTTATGCTACTTCCTCTGCGTTTCTAGCTTATTATATCCAAAATCCATATCCAAATCCCAAACCTTCTTCAAACGGCATCCAAGGAAGTGCGCTTATGTTGCTGGAAATACAATTCTAGCAAAACTAGACAAAAAGGCCCTAAGCTTTAGTTAATGAGCTTAGGGCATTACAAAAAGGATATTGTTCTTAAACATTACAAGATAAAATAAAGTGCATAAAAATAAATAATGTTTGGTATTTGATGTTGCAAAAAAAAGAGTGCAAGTGTAACTGAACTACCTTGCACATTGTGGCAAGATCACCACATTTCAACACTCCTCCTTGGTGTTCTTGCTTAAAATATTTAGAAGCTTCCTTAAGGTCTCAAATCTTGCTTTTGGAAGTGGCTTGGTGAAGAAATCTGCAAGATTATCTTCGGTCTTGGTATATTCCAAGCTTACTTCTCCATTTTCTTCAAACTCCCTCAAAGAGTGATACTTCCCCGGTATGTGTTTTGTCCTTCCATGTTGAACGGGGTTCTTGGCTATTGATATGGCTGAAGTGTTGTCACATTTGATGATGGTTGAACCCTCTTGAGGATAACCAAGGTCCTCCAATAATTTCCTAAGCCAAATGCATTGATTTGCACATGAGGATAACCAAAGGCCATTCTTTTTTATGCTACTTCCTCTGCGTTTCTAGCTTATTATATCCAAATCCCAAACCTTCTTCAAACGGCATCCAAGGAAGTGGACTTATGTTGCTGGAAATACAATTCTAGCAAAACTAGACAAAAAGGCCCTAAGCTTTAGTTAATGAGCTTAGGGCATTACAAAAAGGATATTGTTCTTAAACATTACAAGATAAAATAAAGTGCATAAAAAGAAATAATGTTTGGTATTTGATGTTGCAAAAAAAAGAGTGCAAGTGTAACTGAACTACCTTGCACATTGTGGCAAGATCACCACATTTCAACACTCCTCCTTGGTGTTCTTGCTTAAAATATTTAGAAGCTTCCTAAAGGTCTCAAATCTTGCTTTTGGAAGTGGCTTGGTGAAGAAATCTGCAAGATTATCTTCGGTCTTGGTATATTCCAAGCTTACTTCTCCATTTTCTTCAAACTCCCTCAAAGAGTGATACTTCCCCGGTATGTGTTTTGTCCTTCCATGTTGAACGGGGTTCTTGGCTATTGATATGGCTGAAGTGTTGTCACATTTGATGATGGTTGAACCCTCTTGAGGATAACCAAGGTCCTCCAATAATTTCCTAAGCCAAATGCATTGATTTACACATGAGGATAACCAAGGGCCATTCTTTTTTATGCTACTTCCTCTGCGTTTCTAGCTTATTATATCCAAAATCCATATCCAAATCCCAAACCTTCTTCAAACGGCATCCAAGGAAGTGCACTTATGTTGCTGGAAATACAATTCTAGCAAAACTAGACAAAAAGGCCCTAAGCTTTAGTTAATGAGCTTAGGGCATTACAAAAAGGATATTGTTCTTAAACATTACAAGATAAAATAAAGTGCATAAAAATAAATAATGTTTGGTATTTGATGTTGCAAAAAAAAGAGTGCAAGTGTAACTGAACTACCTTGCACATTGTGGCAAGATCACCACATTTCAACACTCCTCCTTGGTGTTCTTGCTTAAAATATTTAGAAGCTTCCTTAAGGTCTCAAATCTTGCTTTTGGAAGTGGCTTGGTGAAGAAATCTACAAGATTATCTTCGGTCTTGGTATATTCCAAGCTTACTTCTCCATTTTCTTCAAACTCCCTCAAAGAGTGATACTTCCCCGGTATGTGTTTTGTCCTTCCACGTTGAACGGGGTTCTTGGCTATTGATATGGCTGAAGTGTTGTCACATTTGATGATGGTTGAACCCTCTTGAGGATAACCAAGGTCCTCCAATAATTTCCTAAGCCAAATGCATTGATTTGCACATGAGGATAACCAAGGGCCATTCTTTTTTATGCTACTTCCTCTGCGTTTCTAGCTTATTATATCCAAAATCCATATCCAAATCCCAAACCTTCTTCAAACGGCATCCAAGGAAGTGGACTTATGTTGCTGGAAATACAATTCTAGCAAAACTAGACAAAAAGGCCCTAAGCTTTAGTTAATGAGCTTAGGGCATTACAAAAAGGATATTGTTCTTAAACATTACAAGATAAAATAAAGTGCATAAAAATAAATAATGTTTGGTATTTGATGTTGCAAAAAAAAGAGTGCAAGTGTAACTGAACTACCTTGCACATTGTGGCAAGATCACCACATTTCAACACTCCTCCTTGGTGTTCTTGCTTAAAATATTTAGAAGCTTCCTAAAGGTCTCAAATCTTGCTTTTGGAAGTGGCTTGGTGAAGAAATCTGCAAGATTATCTTCGGTCTTGGTATATTCCAAGCTTACTTCTCCATTTTCTTCAAACTCCCTCAAAGAGTGATACTTCCCCGGTATGTGTTTTGTCCTTCCATGTTGAACGGGGTTCTTGGCTATTGATATGGCTGAAGTGTTGTCACATTTGATGATGGTTGAACCCTCTTGAGGATAACCAAGGTCCTCCAATAATTTCCTAAGCCAAATGCATTGATTTGCACATGAGGATAACCAAGGGCCATTCTTTTTTATGCTACTTCCTCTGCGTTTCTAGCTTATTATATCCAAAATCCATATCCAAATCCCAAACCTTCTTCAAACGGCATCCAAGGAAGTGCACTTATGTTGCTGGAAATACAATTCTAGCAAAACTAGACAAAAAGGCCCTAAGCTTTAGTTAATGAGCTTAGGGCATTACAAAAAGGATATTGCTCTTAAACATTACAAGATAAAATAAAGTGCATAAAAATAAATAATGTTTGGTATTTGATGTTGCAAAAAAAAGAGTGCAAGTGTAACTGAACTACCTTGCACATTGTGGCAAGATCACCACATTTCAACACTCCTCCTTGGTGTTCTTGCTTAAAATATTTAGAAGCTTCCTTAATGTCTCAAATCTTGCTTTTGGAAGTGGCTTGGTGAAGAAATCTGCAAGATTATCTTCGGTCTTGGTATATTCCAAGCTTACTTCTCCATTTTCTTCAAACTCCCTCAAAGAGTGATACTTCCCCGGTATGTGTTTTGTCCTTCCACGTTGAACGGGGTTCTTGGCTATTGATATGGCTGAAGTGTTGTCACATTTGATGATGGTTGAACCCTCTTGAGGATAACCAAGGTCCTCCAATAATTTCCTAAGCCAAATGCATTGATTTGCACATGAGGATAACCAAGGGCCATTCTTTTTTATGCTACTTCCTCTGCGTTTCTAGCTTATTATATCCAAAATCCATATCCAAATCCCAAACCTTCTTCAAACGGCATCCAAGGAAGTGGACTTATGTTGCTGGAAATACAATTCTAGCAAAACTAGACAAAAAGGCCCTAAGCTTTAGTTAATGAGCTTAGGGCATTACAAAAAGGATATTGTTCTTAAACATTACAAGATAAAATAAAGTGCATAAAAATAAATAATGTTTGGTATTTGATGTTGCAAAAAAAAGAGTGCAAGTGTAACTGAACTACCTTGCACATTGTGGCAAGATCACCACATTTCAACACTCCTCCTTGGTGTTCTTGCTTAAAATATTTAGAAGCTTCCTAAAGGTCTCAAATCTTGCTTTTGGAAGTGGCTTGGTGAAGAAATCTGCAAGATTATCTTCGGTCTTGGTATATTCCAAGCTTACTTCTCCATTTTCTTCAAACTCCCTCAAAGAGTGATACTTCCCCGGTATGTGTTTTGTCCTTCCATGTTGAACGGGGTTCTTGGCTATTGATATGGCTGAAGTGTTGTCACATTTGATGATGGTTGAACCCTCTTGAGGATAACCAAGGTCCTCCAATAATTTCCTAAGCCAAATGCATTGATTTGCACATGAGGATAACCAAGGGCCATTCTTTTTTATGCTACTTCCTCTGCGTTTCTAGCTTATTATATCCAAAATCCATATCCAAATCCCAAACCTTCTTCAAACGGCATCCAAGGAAGTGCACTTATGTTGCTGGAAATACAATTCTAGCAAAACTAGACAAAAAGGCCCTAAGCTTTAGTTAATGAGCTTAGGGCATTACAAAAAGGATATTGCTCTTAAACATTACAAGATAAAATAAAGTGCATAAAAATAAATAATGTTTGGTATTTGATGTTGCAAAAAAAAGAGTGCAAGTGTAACTGAACTACCTTGCACATTGTGGCAAGATCACCACATTTCAACACTCCTCCTTGGTGTTCTTGCTTAAAATATTTAGAAGCTTCCTTAATGTCTCAAATCTTGCTTTTGGAAGTGGCTTGGTGAAGAAATCTGCAAGATTATCTTCGGTCTTGGTATATTCCAAGCTTACTTCTCCATTTTCTTCAAACTCCCTCAAAGAGTGATACTTCCCCGGTATGTGTTTTGTCCTTCCATGTTGAACGGGGTTCTTGGCTATTGATATGGCTGAAGTGTTGTCACATTTGATGATGGTTGAACCCTCTTGAGGATAACCAAGGTCCTCCAATAATTTCCTAAGCCAAATGCATTGATTTGCACATGAGGATAACCAAGGGCCATTCTTTTTTATGCTACTTCCTCTGCGTTTCTAGCTTATTATATCCAAAATCCAGATCCAAATCCCAAACCTTCTTCAAACGGCATCCAAGGAAGTGGACTTATGTTGCTGGAAATACAATTCTAGCAAAACTAGACAAAAAGGCCCTAAGCTTTAGTTAATGAGCTTAGGGCATTACAAAAAGGATATTGTTCTTAAACATTACAAGATAAAATAAAGTGCATAAAAATAAATAATGTTTGGTATTTGATGTTGCAAAAAAAAGAGTGCAAGTGTAACTGAACTACCTTGCACATTGTGGCAAGATCACCACATTTCAACACTCCTCCTTGGTGTTCTTGCTTAAAATATTTAGAAGCTTCCTTAAGGTCTCAAATCTTGCTTTTGGAAGTGGCTTGGTGAAGAAATCTGCAAGATTATCTTCGGTCTTGGTATATTCCAAGCTTACTTCTCCATTTTCTTCAAACTCCCTCAAAGAGTGATACTTCCCCGGTATGTGTTTTGTCCTTCCATGTTGAACGGGGTTCTTGGCTATTGATATGGCTGAAGTGTTGTCACATTTGATGATGGTTGAACCCTCTTGAGGATAACCAAGGTCCTCCAAAAATTTCCTAAGCCAAATGCATTGATTTGCACATGAGGATAACCAAGGGCCATTCTTTTTTATGCTACTTCCTCTGCGTTTCTAGCTTATTATATCCAAAATCCAGATCCAAATCCCAAACCTTCTTCAAACGGCATCCAAGGAAGTGGACTTATGTTGCTGGAAATACAATTCTAGCAAAACTAGACAAAAAGGCCCTAAGCTTTAGTTAATGAGCTTAGGGCATTACAAAAAGGATATTGTTCTTAAACATTACAAGATAAAATAAAGTGCATAAAAATAAATAATGTTTGGTATTTGATGTTGCAAAAAAAAGAGTGCAAGTGTAACTGAACTACCTTGCACATTGTGGCAAGATCACCACATTTCAACACTCCTCCTTGGTGTTCTTGCTTAAAATATTTAGAAGCTTCCTAAAGGTCTCAAATCTTGCTTTTGGAAGTGGCTTGGTGAAGAAATCTGCAAGATTATCTTCGGTCTTGGCATATTCCAAGCTTACTTCTCCATTTTCTTCAAACTCCCTCAAAGAGTGATACTTCCCCGGTATGTGTTTTGTCCTTCCATGTTGAACGGGGTTCTTGGCTATTGATATGGCTGAAGTGTTGTCACATTTGATGATGGTTGAACCCTCTTGAGGATAACCAAGGTCCTCCAATAATTTCCTAAGCCAAATGCATTGATTTGCACATGAGGATAACCAAGGGCCATTCTTTTTTATGCTACTTCCTCTGCGTTTCTAGCTTATTATATCCAAAATCCAGATCCAAATCCCAAACCTTCTTCAAACGGCATCCAAGGAAGTGGACTTATGTTGCTGGAAATACAATTCTAGCAAAACTAGACAAAAAGGCCCTAAGCTTTAGTTAATGAGCTTAGGGCATTACAAAAAGGATATTGTTCTTAAACATTACAAGATAAAATAAAGTGCATAAAAATAAATAATGTTTGGTATTTGATGTTGCAAAAAAAAGAGTGCAAGTGTAACTGAACTACCTTGCACATTGTGGCAAGATCACCACATTTCAACACTCCTCCTTGGTGTTCTTGCTTAAAATATTTAGAAGCTTCCTTAAGGTCTCAAATCTTGCTTTTGGAAGTGGCTTGGTGAAGAAATCTGCAAGATTATCTTCGGTCTTGGTATATTCCAAGCTTACTTCTCCATTTTCTTCAAACTCCCTCAAAGAGTGATACTTCCCCGGTATGTGTTTTGTCCTTCCATGTTGAACGGGGTTCTTGGCTATTGATATGGCTGAAGTGTTGTCACATTTGATGATGGTTGAACCCTCTTGAGGATAACCAAGGTCCTCCAAAAATTTCCTAAGCCAAATGCATTGATTTGCACATGAGGATAACCAAGGGCCATTCTTTTTTATGCTACTTCCTCTGCGTTTCTAGCTGATTATATCCAAAATCCAGATCCAAATCCCAAACCTTCTTCAAACGGCATCCAAGGAAGTGGACTTATGTTGCTGGAAATACAATTCTAGCAAAACTAGACAAAAAGGCCCTAAGCTTTAGTTAATGAGCTTAGGGCATTACAAAAAGGATATTGTTCTTAAACATTACAAGATAAAATAAAGTGCATAAAAATAAATAATGTTTGGTATTTGATGTTGCAAAAAAAAGAGTGCAAGTGTAACTGAACTACCTTGCACATTGTGGCAAGATCTCCACATTTCAACACTCCTCCTTGGTGTTCTTGCTTAAAATATTTAGAAGCTTCCTAAAGGTCTCAAATCTTGCTTTTGGAAGTGGCTTGGTGAAGAAATCTGCAAGATTATCTTCGGTCTTGGCATATTCCAAGCTTACTTCTCCATTTTCTTCAAACTCCCTCAAAGAGTGATACTTCCCCGGTATGTGTTTTGTCCTTCCATGTTGAACGGGGTTCTTGGCTATTGATATGGCTGAAGTGTTGTCACATTTGATGATGGTTGAACCCTCTTGAGGATAACCAAGGTCCTCCAATAATTTCCTAAGCCAAATGCATTGATTTGCACATGAGGATAACCAAGGGCCATTCTTTTTTATGCTACTTCCTCTGCGTTTCTAGCTTATTATATCCAAAATCCATATCCAAATCCCAAACCTTCTTCAAACGGCATCCAAGGAAGTGGACTTATGTTGCTGGAAATACAATTCTAGCAAAACTAGACAAAAAGGCCCTAAGCTTTAGTTAATGAGCTTAGGGCATTACAAAAAGGATATTGTTCTTAAACATTACAAGATAAAATAAAGTGCATAAAAATAAATAATGTTTGGTATTTGATGTTGCAAAAAAAAGAGTGCAAGTGTAACTGAACTACCTTGCACATTGTGGCAAGATCACCACATTTCAACACTCCTCCTTGGTGTTCTTGCTTAAAATATTTAGAAGCTTCCTTAAGGTCTCAAATCTTGCTTTTGGAAGTGGCTTGGTGAAGAAATCTGCAAGATTATCTTCGGTCTTGGTATATTCCAAGCTTACTTCTCCATTTTCTTCAAACTCCCTCAAAGAGTGATACTTCCCCGGTATGTGTTTTGTCCTTCCATGTTGAACGGGGTTCTTGGCTATTGATATGGCTGAAGTGTTGTCACATTTGATGATGGTTGAACCCTCTTGAGGATAACCAAGGTCCTCCAATAATTTCCTAAGCCAAATGCATTGATTTGCACATGAGGATAACCAAGGGCCATTCTTTTTTATGCTACTTCCTCTGCGTTTCTAGCTTATTATATCCAAAATCCAGATCCAAATCCCAAACCTTCTTCAAACGGCATCCAAGGAAGTGGACTTATGTTGCTGGAAATACAATTCTAGCAAAACTAGACAAAAAGGCCCTAAGCTTTAGTTAATGAGCTTAGGGCATTACAAAAAGGATATTGTTCTTAAACATTACAAGATAAAATAAAGTGCATAAAAATAAATAATGTTTGGTATTTGATGTTGCAAAAAAAAGAGTGCAAGTGTAACTGAACTACCTTGCACATTGTGGCAAGATCACCACATTTCAACACTCCTCCTTGGTGTTCTTGCTTAAAATATTTAGAAGCTTCCTAAAGGTCTCAAATCTTGCTTTTGGAAGTGGCTTGGTGAAGAAATCTGCAAGATTATCTTCGGTCTTGGCATATTCCAAGCTTAGTTCTCCATTTTCTTCAAACTCCCTCAAAGAGTGATACTTCCCCGGTATGTGTTTTGTCCTTCCATGTTGAACGGGGTTCTTGGCTATTGATATGGCTGAAGTGTTGTCACATTTGATGATGGTTGAACCCTCTTGAGGATAACCAAGGTCCTCCAAAAATTTCCTAAGCCAAATGCATTGATTTGCACATGAGGATAACCAAGGGCCATTCTTTTTTATGCTACTTCCTCTGCGTTTCTAGCTTATTATATCCAAAATCCAGATCCAAATCCCAAACCTTCTTCAAACGGCATCCAAGGAAGTGGACTTATGTTGCTGGAAATACAATTCTAGCAAAACTAGACAAAAAGGCCCTAAGCTTTAGTTAATGAGCTTAGGGCATTACAAAAAGGATATTGTTCTTAAACATTACAAGATAAAATAAAGTGCATAAAAATAAATAATGTTTGGTATTTGATGTTGCAAAAAAAAGAGTGCAAGTGTAACTGAACTACCTTGCACATTGTGGCAAGATCACCACATTTCAACACTCCTCCTTGGTGTTCTTGCTTAAAATATTTAGAAGCTTCCTAAAGGTCTCAAATCTTGCTTTTGGAAGTGGCTTGGTGAAGAAATCTGCAAGATTATCTTCGGTCTTGGCATATTCCAAGCTTAGTTCTCCATTTTCTTCAAACTCCCTCAAAGAGTGATACTTCCCCGGTATGTGTTTTGTCCTTCCATGTTGAACGGGGTTCTTGGCTATTGATATGGCTGAAGTGTTGTCACATTTGATGATGGTTGAACCCTCTTGAGGATAACCAAGGTCCTCCAAAAATTTCCTAAGCCAAATGCATTGATTTGCACATGAGGATAACCAAGGGCCATTCTTTTTTATGCTACTTCCTCTGCGTTTCTAGCTTATTATATCCAAAATCCAGATCCAAATCCCAAACCTTCTTCAAACGGCATCCAAGGAAGTGGACTTATGTTGCTGGAAATACAATTCTAGCAAAACTAGACAAAAAGGCCCTAAGCTTTAGTTAATGAGCTTAGGGCATTACAAAAAGGATATTGTTCTTAAACATTACAAGATAAAATAAAGTGCATAAAAATAAATAATGTTTGGTATTTGATGTTGCAAAAAAAAGAGTGCAAGTGTAACTGAACTACCTTGCACATTGTGGCAAAATCACCACATTTCAACACTCCTCCTTGGTGTTCTTGCTTAAAATATTTAGAAGCTTCCTAAAGGTCTCAAATCTTGCTTTTGGAAGTGGCTTGGTGAAGAAATCTGCAAGATTATCTTCGGTCTTGGCATATTCCAAGCTTAGTTCTCCATTTTCTTCAAACTCCCTCAAAGAGTGATACTTCCCCGGTATGTGTTTTGTCCTTCCATGTTGAACGGGGTTCTTGGCTATTGATATGGCTGAAGTGTTGTCACATTTGATGATGGTTGAACCCTCTTGAGGATAACCAAGGTCCTCCAAAAATTTCCTAAGCCAAATGCATTGATTTGCACATGAGGATAACCAAGGGCCATTCTTTTTTATGCTACTTCCTCTGCGTTTCTAGCTTATTATATCCAAAATCCAGATCCAAATCCCAAACCTTCTTCAAACGGCATCCAAGGAAGTGGACTTATGTTGCTGGAAATACAATTCTAGCAAAACTAGACAAAAAGGCCCTAAGCTTTAGTTAATGAGCTTAGGGCATTACAAAAAGGATATTGTTCTTAAACATTACAAGATAAAATAAAGTGCATAAAAATAAATAATGTTTGGTATTTGATGTTGCAAAAAAAAGAGTGCAAGTGTAACTGAACTACCTTGCACATTGTGGCAAGATCACCACATTTCAACACTCCTCCTTGGTGTTCTTGCTTAAAATATTTAGAAGCTTCCTAAAGGTCTCAAATCTTGCTTTTGGAAGTGGCTTGGTGAAGAAATCTGCAAGATTATCTTCGGTCTTGGCATATTCCAAGCTTAGTTCTCCATTTTCTTCAAACTCCCTCAAAGAGTGATACTTCCCCGGTATGTGTTTTGTCCTTCCATGTTGAACGGGGTTCTTGGCTATTGATATGGCTGAAGTGTTGTCACATTTGATGATGGTTGAACCCTCTTGAGGATAACCAAGGTCCTCCAAAAATTTCCTAAGCCAAATGCATTGATTTGCACATGAGGATAACCAAGGGCCATTCTTTTTTATGCTACTTCCTCTGCGTTTCTAGCTTATTATATCCAAAATCCAGATCCAAATCCCAAACCTTCTTCAAACGGCATCCAAGGAAGTGGACTTATGTTGCTGGAAATACAATTCTAGCAAAACTAGACAAAAAGGCCCTAAGCTTTAGTTAATGAGCTTAGGGCATTACAAAAAGGATATTGTTCTTAAACATTACAAGATAAAATAAAGTGCATAAAAATAAATAATGTTTGGTATTTGATGTTGCAAAAAAAAGAGTGCAAGTGTAACTGAACTACCTTGCACATTGTGGCAAGATCACCACATTTCAACACTCCTCCTTGGTGTTCTTGCTTAAAATATTTAGAAGCTTCCTAAAGGTCTCAAATCTTGCTTTTGGAAGTGGCTTGGTGAAGAAATCTGCAAGATTATCTTCGGTCTTGGCATATTCCAAGCTTAGTTCTCCATTTTCTTCAAACTCCCTCAAAGAGTGATACTTCCCCGGTATGTGTTTTGTCCTTCCATGTTGAACGGGGTTCTTGGCTATTGATATGGCTGAAGTGTTGTCACATTTGATGATGGTTGAACCCTCTTGAGGATAACCAAGGTCCTCCAAAAATTTCCTAAGCCAAATGCATTGATTTGCACATGAGGATAACCAAGGGCCATTCTTTTTTATGCTACTTCCTCTGCGTTTCTAGCTTATTATATCCAAAATCCAGATCCAAATCCCAAACCTTCTTCAAACGGCATCCAAGGAAGTGGACTTATGTTGCTGGAAATACAATTCTAGCAAAACTAGACAAAAAGGCCCTAAGCTTTAGTTAATGAGCTTAGGGCATTACAAAAAGGATATTGTTCTTAAACATTACAAGATAAAATAAAGTGCATAAAAATAAATAATGTTTGGTATTTGATGTTGCAAAAAAAAGAGTGCAAGTGTAACTGAACTACCTTGCACATTGTGGCAAGATCACCACATTTCAACACTCCTCCTTGGTGTTCTTGCTTAAAATATTTAGAAGCTTCCTAAAGGTCTCAAATCTTGCTTTTGGAAGTGGCTTGGTGAAGAAATCTGCAAGATTATCTTCGGTCTTGGCATATTCCAAGCTTAGTTCTCCATTTTCTTCAAACTCCCTCAAAGAGTGATACTTCCCCGGTATGTGTTTTGTCCTTCCATGTTGAACGGGGTTCTTGGCTATTGATATGGCTGAAGTGTTGTCACATTTGATGATGGTTGAACCCTCTTGAGGATAACCAAGGTCCTCCAAAAATTTCCTAAGCCAAATGCATTGATTTGCACATGAGGATAACCAAGGGCCATTCTTTTTTATGCTACTTCCTCTGCGTTTCTAGCTTATTATATCCAAAATCCAGATCCAAATCCCAAACCTTCTTCAAACGGCATCCAAGGAAGTGGACTTATGTTGCTGGAAATACAATTCTAGCAAAACTAGACAAAAAGGCCCTAAGCTTTAGTTAATGAGCTTAGGGCATTACAAAAAGGATATTGTTCTTAAACATTACAAGATAAAATAAAGTGCATAAAAATAAATAATGTTTGGTATTTGATGTTGCAAAAAAAAGAGTGCAAGTGTAACTGAACTACCTTGCACATTGTGGCAAGATCACCACATTTCAACACTCCTCCTTGGTGTTCTTGCTTAAAATATTTAGAAGCTTCCTAAAGGTCTCAAATCTTGCTTTTGGAAGTGGCTTGGTGAAGAAATCTGCAAGATTATCTTCGGTCTTGGCATATTCCAAGCTTAGTTCTCCATTTTCTTCAAACTCCCTCAAAGAGTGATACTTCCCCGGTATGTGTTTTGTCCTTCCATGTTGAACGGGGTTCTTGGCTATTGATATGGCTGAAGTGTTGTCACATTTGATGATGGTTGAACCCTCTTGAGGATAACCAAGGTCCTCCAAAAATTTCCTAAGCCAAATGCATTGATTTGCACATGAGGATAACCAAGGGCCATTCTTTTTTATGCTACTTCCTCTGCGTTTCTAGCTTATTATATCCAAAATCCAGATCCAAATCCCAAACCTTCTTCAAACGGCATCCAAGGAAGTGGACTTATGTTGCTGGAAATACAATTCTAGCAAAACTAGACAAAAAGGCCCTAAGCTTTAGTTAATGAGCTTAGGGCATTACAAAAAGGATATTGTTCTTAAACATTACAAGATAAAATAAAGTGCATAAAAATAAATAATGTTTGGTATTTGATGTTGCAAAAAAAAGAGTGCAAGTGTAACTGAACTACCTTGCACATTGTGGCAAGATCACCACATTTCAACACTCCTCCTTGGTGTTCTTGCTTAAAATATTTAGAAGCTTCCTAAAGGTCTCAAATCTTGCTTTTGGAAGTGGCTTGGTGAAGAAATCTGCAAGATTATCTTCGGTCTTGGCATATTCCAAGCTTACTTCTCCATTTTCTTCAAACTCCCTCAAAGAGTGATACTTCCCCGGTATGTGTTTTGTCCTTCCATGTTGAACGGGGTTCTTGGCTATTGATATGGCTGAAGTGTTGTCACATTTGATGATGGTTGAACCCTCTTGAGGATAACCAAGGTCCTCCAAAAATTTCCTAAGCCAAATGCATTGATTTGCACATGAGGATAACCAAGGGCCATTCTTTTTTATGCTACTTCCTCTGCGTTTCTAGCTTATTATATCCAAAATCCATATCCAAATCCCAAACCTTCTTCAAACGGCATCCAAGGAAGTGGACTTATGTTGCTGGAAATACAATTCTAGCAAAACTAGACAAAAAGGCCCTAAGCTTTAGTTAATGAGCTTAGGGCATTACAAAAAGGATATTGTTCTTAAACATTACAAGATAAAATAAAGTGCATAAAAATAAATAATGTTTGGTATTTGATGTTGCAAAAAAAAGAGTGCAAGTGTAACTGAACTACCTTGCACATTGTGGCAAGATCACCACATTTCAACACTCCTCCTTGGTGTTCTTGCTTAAAATATTTAGAAGCTTCCTTAAGGTCTCAAATCTTGCTTTTGGAAGTGGCTTGGTGAAGAAATCTGCAAGATTATCTTCGGTCTTGGTATATTCCAAGCTTACTTCTCCATTTTCTTCAAACTCCCTCAAAGAGTGATACTTCCCCGGTATGTGTTTTGTCCTTCCATGTTGAACGGGGTTCTTGGCTATTGATATGGCTGAAGTGTTGTCACATTTGATGATGGTTGAACCCTCTTGAGGATAACCAAGGTCCTCCAATAATTTCCTAAGCCAAATGCATTGATTTGCACATGAGGATAACCAAGGGCCATTCTTTTTTATGCTACTTCCTCTGCGTTTCTAGCTTATTATATCCAAATCCCAAACCTTCTTCAAACGGCATCCAAGGAAGTGGACTTATGTTGCTGGAAATACAATTCTAGCAAAACTAGACAAAAAGGCCCTAAGCTTTAGTTAATGAGCTTAGGGCATTACAAAAAGGATATTATTCTTAAACATTACAAGATAAAATAAAGTGCATAAAAATAAATAATGTTTGGTATTTGATGTTGCAAAAAAAAGAGTGCAAGTGTAACTGAACTACCTTGCACATTGTGGCAAGATCACCACATTTCAACACTCCTCCTTGGTGTTCTTGCTTAAAATATTTAGAAGCTTCCTTCAGGTCTCAAATCTTGCTTTTGGAAGTGGCTTGGTGAAGAAATCTGCAAGATTATCTTCGGTCTTGGTATATTCCAAGCTTACTTCTCCATTTTCTTCAAACTCCCTCAAAGAGTGATACTTCCCCGGTATGTGTTTTGTCCTTCCATGTTGAACGGGGTTCTTGGCTATTGATATGGCTGAAGTGTTGTCACATTTGACGATGGTTGAACCCTCTTGAGGATAACCAAGGTCCTCCAATAATTTCCTAAGCCAAATGCATTGATTTGCAATGAGGATAACCAAGGGCCATTCTTTTTTATGCTACTTCCTCTGCATTTCTAGCTTATTATATCCAAAATCCAGATCCAAATCCCAAACCTTCTTCAAACGGCATCCAAGGAAGTGGACTTATGTTGCTGGAAATACAATTCTAGCAAAACTAGACAAAAAGGCCCTAAGCTTTAGTTAATGAGCTTAGGGCATTACAAAAAGGATATTGTTCTTAAACATTACAAGATAAAATAAAGTGCATAAAAATAAATAATGTTTGGTATTTGATGTTGCAAAAAAAAGAGTGCAAGTGTAACTGAACTACCTTGCACATTGTGGCAAGATCACCACATTTCAACACTCCTCCTTGGTGTTCTTGCTTAAAATATTTAGAAGCTTCCTTAAGGTCTCAAATCTTGCTTTTGGAAGTGGCTTGGTGAAGAAATCTGCAAGATTATCTTCGGTCTTGGTATATTCCAAGCTTACTTCTCCATTTTCTTCAAACTTCCTCAAAGAGTGATACTTCCCCGGTATGTGTTTTGTCCTTCCATGTTGAACGGGGTTCTTGGCTATTGATATGGCTGAAGTGTTGTCACATTTGATGATGGTTGAACCCTCTTGAGGATAACCAAGGTCCTCCAATAATTTCCTAAGCCAAATGCATTGATTTGCACATGAGGATAACCAAGGGACATTCTTTTTTATGCTACTTCCTCTGCGTTTCTAGCTTATTATATCCAAAATCCATATCCAAATCCCAAACCTTCTTCAAACGGCATCTAAGGAAGTGGACCTATGTTGCTGGAAATACAATTCTAGCAAAACTAGACAAAAAGGCCCTAAGCTTTAGTTAATGAGCTTAGGGCATTACAAAAAGGATATTGTTCTTAAACATTACAAGATAAAATAAAATGCATAAAAATAAATAATGTTTGGTATTTGATGTTGCAAAAAAAAGAGTGCAAGTGTAACTGAACTACCTTGCACATTGTGGCAAGATCACCACATTTCAACACTCCTCCTTGGTGTTCTTGCTTAAAATATTTAGAAGCTTCCTTAAGGTCTCAAATCTTGCTTTTGGAAGTGGCTTGGTGAAGAAATCTGCGAGATTATCTTCGGTCTTGGTATATTCCAAGCTTACTTCTCCATTTTCTTCAAACTCCCTCAAAGAGTGATACTTCCCCGGTATGTGTTTTGTCTTTCCATGTTGAACGGGGTTCTTGGCTATTGATATGGCTGAAGTGTTGTCACATTTGATGATGGTTGAACCCTCTTGAGGATAACCAAGGTCCTCCAATAATTTCCTAAGCCAAATGCATTGATTTGCACATGAAGAGCAAGCAATGTACTCGGCTTCGGCGGTACTTTGAGTGGTTGTTGCTTGCTTCTTTGCATTCCATGAGAATGGTCCACTACCAAGTGAGAAAAGATACCCCGAAGTGCTCTTCATATCATCCAAGCATCCAGCCCAATCACTATCCGAGTAGGCCATTAATCTCATCACATCTTGCCTATCATACCAAACTCTAAAGTCTTGTGTTCCTTTTAAGTATCTAAGAATTCTTTTGGCACCTATAAAATTATTTTGGGATGGTGCTTGCATATATCTAGACAAAACACATGTGGCATGCATAATATCCGGTCTTGATGAACATACATAGAGCAAACTTCCTATCATGCTTCTATATAGGGTTGGGTTTACCTTTGGTGTGCCATCCTCCTTCTTGTATTTATCTCCTTGGCTCATTGGTGTTGACATTTGCTTGCATTCATCAAGGTTGAACTTTTTCAAAAGATTTTTGATGTATTTCTCTTGAGATATGAAGATACCCCTAGAGCATTGCATCACTTCCGCTCCAAGGTAGTAATTGATTTCACCAAGGCTTGACATGTCAAACTCCTTTTCAAGTTCATTTTTCAAAACTTCCACATTCTTTTCATTTTCACCCGTGACCAACAAATCATCCACATAGAGTGAAATAACAACCATGCCTTCTTCATTCCTTATGTATAGTGTTGGCTCATTTCAACTCCTCCTAAAGCCTTGGTAGATTAAGTAACCATCAATCTTGCCATACCAAGCCCTAGGTGCTTGCTTTAACCCATAAAGTGTCTTGTGTAGATGGTAAACTTTGTCCTCATGTCCTTGAACAATGAAGCCCTCGGGTTGCTTGACATAAACCTCCTCTTGAAGCACACCATTCAAGAAAGCCGACTTTACATCAACGTGGTACACCTTCCATGACATCGAGGCCGAGATGGATAGGATGAGCTTTATGGTCTCCATTCTTGCAACCGGTGCAAACGTCTCTCCATAATCTACACTAGACCTGGCAATTTGGATCATGACACGGCGACACGATTCGAAAACGACACGGAATAAATGGGTTTGGGTTTATTATAAATGGGTTCGGGTCATAATCGGGTCAACCCGTTTAACACGATTATTAATCGTGTCATTTTCGGGTTGACCTGTTTAACTCGAAATTGACCCGTTACGACCCATTTATTAATCGTGTCATTTTCGGGTTGACCTGTTTAACACGATTATATACCTATTACAACCCATTTAAATTTAATTTTAAATTAATATTTTATCACTAATATAATATTTAATAACTAAAAAATATTATAAATTAAAAATTTTATAAAAATAATTTTCTATTACTAATTTTTTAAAAACAAAAAATACATCTTTAATAAAACAAAAACATAAAAATAAAAAAAAATAAAAAAAATTTCGGGTTAATAGGTTAATTTTCGGGTTAACGGGTTAATAGGTTAGTTTTCGGGTTAATAGGTCAATTTCAGGTTAACGGGTTAATAGGTCAACACGACCCGTTAAAATAATCGTGTTAAACGGGTCGTGTCGTGTTGACCTGTTTATAAACAGGTCGGGTTAGTGTTTTAGGTACCTGACACGATTAATAAATGGGTCGTGTTCGGGTTAGGCATTTTTGACCCGATTATTAAACGGGTTGACACGAACACGACCCACCAACCCGAATTGCCAGGTATAATCTACACCTGCTTGTTGTGCATAGCCTTTTGCCACAAGCCTTGCCTTGTGATTGCATATTGTTCCATCCAAGTTGAACTTGGTCCTAAAGATCCACTTTACACCAATTGGTTTCTTGTTTTTAGGTTTAGAAACCAAAGACCAAGTTTCATTCTTTTCTATCGTATCCATTTCGGTTTGCATGGCCTCCATCCACTCTTTCTTTTGCATAGCTTCTTGAGCATTGGTAGGATCACTCAAGACAACATTGCACCTTTCATATATTTCAGACAATGGCCTTTCTCCTCTAACACCATCTCCAATCTCCAATTCGGCTCCAATGGTCTCAAGTGCATCCTCCTCATCATCTTCATTTTCTTCATTGTCATTGTCATTGGTTTTTTCTTCTTCATCATCCAACCGAGCATTATATTCACGGACAAAAAGCTCCTCCTTTGTCCAATCCCAAACAGCATCTTCATCAATCCTCACATCCCTTGTTACCACAAGTTTCTTGGTTTCCAAGTTGAAAACCCTAAAACCTTTGGTAACCTCACTAAAGCCGACCAATATGCCCACATTTGCCCTTTTGTCAAGCTTGTCTCTCATATGTGGATGAACATGGAGAAAACAAATACTTCCAAAGATTTTTATGCTGTCCAAAGATGGTTTTTCTCCATACCATATCTCATAGGGTGTCTTGGACTCATTGGCTTTGGTGTATGCTCGGTTTTGGATGTAGCTAGCCATGTATATGGCTTTGGCCCAAAACTTCTTTGGCATGTTCTTCTCATGTATCATGCACCTTGCCATCTCCATTAAGGTCCTATCTTTCCTCTCACAAACACCATTTTCTTGTGGTGTGTATGGTGTTGTGAATTGATGCACCATTCTATTTTGTTTGTAAAAATCCTCCATAACCAAGCTTGTATATTCTCCACCATTGTCGGTTCTCAAGCACTTCATTTTTGCATTGCTTTGGGTTTCCACCATCTTCTTGAATTCCATGAACTTCTCAAGCACTTGTGACTTGGTTGTTAGAAAATATACCCAACACATCCTTGAGTAGTCATCAATGAAGGTTAGGAAGTACTTAAAACCTCCAATTGATGACAAACTCATCGGTCCACACACATCCGAATGGACTAGCTCAAGCTTCTCCTTAGCTCTCCATGAACCGGCTTTAGGGAATGGAAGCCGTGTGGATTTCCCTAGTTGGCATACATCACATAGGCTTCTCATCTCCTCAATCTTTGGCATGTCCTTCACAATGGAATTGGTGTTTTTCATGGCATCATAGCTAGAATGCCCAAACCTTTTATGCCAAAGTTGAGAAATGGACTCCACTTTGGTTTTTAAGGCTTGTTCATTCTTAACTAGGTCCAATCTATAGCTTTTGTCCTTCAATGGTACCTTAAACAGCTCATTACCACAAGCATCATATATAATACATCCATCTTTTTCAAAATTTAAAGCAAAGCCTCTTTCTACCAATTGTGCTACACTAAGCAAGTTTTCACACAAACTAGGAACATATAGCACATCTTTTATAATTTTGGTACCTTCCTTGGTGTTCAAGCACACATCTCCTTTGCCTTCTACTTCCATGAACCGACCATCACCAATCTTCACTTTGGTTTTGTAGTTTTGGTCAAGCTCCATAAAACCATCCTTTTGGAAACTCATATGGTGTGAGCAACCACTATCCACAAGCCAACCGAGACCACTACTTGTGGCCTTAAGGCATGTGGCCACAAATAGGTTCTTGGCTTCTTCATTAACCACATTGGCTTGTTGTCTCCTTTGCTTACATACTTTTGCAATGTGGCATTTTCCTCCACATCTTTCACAAGATGCATCCGGCCTCCAAAAACACTTGGATGGTGGATGTCCAAGCTTTTTGCAATGAGGGCAAGGTGGATGCCCTCCTCGGTTTTGATGGCTTTGTTGTTTTGGCCTTCAAACTTAGGTGGTGTTGGGGTTGCAAAGGATTGTGAGGCCATTTGAAAAAATGGTTTTTGAAAAGTTTTGAAAAATGGACACAAGAACAAGCTCTAGGGTGGTGGTGTTTTGGTGAGTTTCAACTAGCCTTTTTGGGAGTTTTTTTTTTTTTTTTTTTTTTGGGTTTCGGTTGGAAGGCTTTAGGTGGGGGATCCTCTCACAAATAAAATGGTCTAGGTTGAAAGCTCACAAGGTCCTAAGAAATTACACTATGCTCTGATACCATGATGGAATTTGGTGTAGGTTTATGTTGTTGTACCCTAGAGCACAATCATTCAAGGTGTTAGTCAAGAATGATTGTTGTTGGTTCTTGGTTCTTGATTTTATTTTAATTTTTTTTTTGGGTTTATTAAGGTTTTGTTTCTGGTTTTAATGGAGGTTTGGGGTTCTTGAGAAGGTTGTTAGCTTTTGGGAAGAAGAAGAAAACAAATGTAGTAGTTGAGAGAGAAAGAGAGAGAGAGCTGAAATTGTTGTTTTTCAAAAAAAAAATTTTTTTTGAATATTACTTCCTCTGTTTTCATTACAATTTTCATACTTTTAAATACATAAAAAAGGCAATAAGACATGCTTCCATATTGAGCAATAAATACAAGAGCATTAAAAGTAACCAACCCATCCAAACTACCTCAACTAACTCTAATCAATGTGCTGGGCATGCAAGAAACCTTCTTTAATGGGCAGTTCGGCTTGTCTAAGGCATTTGGATTTGAAAACCAGCTCCATTTGACTTGAAAATTGGAGGGAAGCCTTTTTGAATATTAAAATATGTTCTAGCCAAAAAACAGATAAAACAAAGTCCATTTTCCCATTCAACAATAATCAAACCCGAGGCAGCTTTGCCCAGTTTTCTGGGCAACAAAATTGCACAAGAGTCAGATTGTTTAGGGCTTAACTCAGCCTTCCCAGCTCCAAATTGGGCCATTCTTTTTTATGCTAATTCCTCTGCGTTTCTAGCTTATTATATCCAAAATTTAGATCCAAATCCCAAACCTTCTTCAAACAGAATCCAAGGAAGTGGACTTATGTTGCTGGAAATACAATTCCAGCAACTAGACAAAAAGGCCCTAAGCATTAGTTAATGAGCTTAGGGCATTACAAAAAGGATATTGTTCTTAAACATTATAAGATAAAATAAAATTCATAAACATAAATAATGTTTGGTCTTTGATGTTGCAAAACAAAGAGTGCAAGTGTAACTGGACTACCTTGCACATTGTGGCAAGATCACCACATTTCAACAGTAGGTCCATGGAGGATTATTACAAGTAAACGGAGATGCTTATGATGAGGTTAAGCATGAATGAGGATAGAGAAACAACCATGGTAATATTCCTAGGTGGTTTAAATCATGAGATAATCAATCAACTAGAATTGCAATAATATATAGAATTGGAGGAGATGTTGCATGTGGCTATTAAATTAGAGCACCAATTCAAGAGAAAGGGCATAGGCTTATGGTTTGAGGGTGTTTCCAAAAGCAGAAGATCAAATCCAAGTGGCTGGAGAAACAATCCTATCTTTGAGAACAAGCCAAATCCAAAACTAGGTGAAGAAAGCTCCAATCGGCCAAAAAGGGAGCCTAAAGTTGAATCTGTCCAAGCATATAAAAATGAGGTAAAATCTGCTCCTAAACCTTCAAGATCAAGAGAAATTATTTGTTTTAAGTGCCAGGGACGAGGACATATTGCTAGCCAATGCCCAAATAGAAGGATCATGGTACTGAAGGCTAATGGTGAGCTAGAATCGGAGAGTGAGGAAAGTGGTGATGAAGCCAAGCAAGAGAAGGAGGACTTTGAGGAAGAAGCCGAAACCTTGCACACATCCAATGCCGAGTTAAATTTGGTTTCTAGAAGAGTGCTTGCTGTCTACAAAGATAAGGATCAAGTTCAAAGAGAAAACATCTTCCACACACGATGTGAAATCCAAGGTAAGATTTGTAGCATGATTATTGATAATGGAAGTTGTACAAATGTAATTAGTAATATTGTGGTTAATAAATTAGGCTTAACGACCATTAAACATCCAAAACAATATAGATTACAATGGCTTAATCATAGTGGTGAAATGAATGAGAATAAACAAGCCAAGGTAAAATTTAGCATAGATAAATATGTGGATATTGTTTTGTGTGATGTTGTGCCTATGCATGCCGGACATATTTTATTAGGTAGACCATGGCAATTTGATAAAGATGCTACTCATTTTGGTCTAGAGAATTGTATTTTTTTTAGCTTTAAAGCAAAGAAGGTCAAGCTGGAGCCATTAACCCCTAAGGAAGTATATAGAGACCAATTGCAAATACAACAAAGGAGGAAGGCCGAGAAGCTCAAGGAGAAAGCTAGTATGGCACCTACGGCTTCACCATCCATCCAAGAAGGTAAGTCCAAGCTTTCTGTCCAAGGTAAGTCCTCTAAAACCCAGGTGGAGTGGAAAAATTTAAACAATGCCGAGAGTGAGAAACTTGGAGCAAAAGTCAATATTGATGCAAAATCCTATGAATCTGTGAGTGAGAAAGGAAAAGAAAGAAAAGAAAGGAAAAATAAATTTTTTTATCTTAGTTTTGGAGATGTTAATAAAGCCATCTGGAGTAAGAAACCACTGCTGGTCATGAATCATAAAGATGCTTATTTAAAAATATTTTTGTTCTATAGAACTTTATCTACCTTGTTAAGAACCTTACTTTGTGGAAATTTGAAAATTTGGAAGAGATTATTTGCTAACTTTAAAAAGTGTAATTTTTGCCATAATGAGCATGTATTTTTAGGTTTTTTTGTGTTAGTGTTTGACTCAAGAGATTAGATTTGGTTTCATTTAGGAAAGGAAAGGTTTCCGAAGCAACAAAAGTCAAAGCTTATGCCTCCAAAGGATGAACTTTTTCAAATTTTAGAGCGAATCAATGAAAATGCCGACAAACTTTACTTACTAGGTAAGTACAATGTTAGTGTCACATTTAATGTTGCTGAATTACCTCCTTTTGCTGCAGGTGATGATCTTGATTTGAGGACAAATCCTTTTCAAGAGGAGGGGAATGATGTGAATCCGTCCGTGCCCGCATAACCGACAACCCACTGAGTTGTTGACCCGATATGGATGAAGACCGGACCGATCACTAGAGCTCAAGCTAAGAGGTTTTAGGACAAACTTGTTGCCTTTATCCACGGAGTAATTCATTCCTAATAGGCCTTGTCCATATCCGATGAGGCAAGATCCGGGTAACGGTTTTGGTACTTTTAAGGAGTCCGGGCAGCATGAAATGGTTCCAATGCTTAATGGATTCAATAAATATGTCTAAGAGGATATGTAATCAAGTCAAGGAAGACTCAAACTCATCCAAAAAGGGGTTGTGCGCATGGGTTTAATAAGTGGCCGGATTTTGCTGTTTTCTTGCTTGCTTTACTGTATTTTGCTGAATTGGCTTTTTCTTTTTCTTCCATGATGCGAATCCACCCGAGACTGCTCGACCGACAACCCGCTGGGGTGCTGACCCAATACAAATGAAGGTGGGACCGATCACTAGGGCCCAAGCCAAGAAGTTCAAGGACAATCTTGCTGTCTTCATACAAGGAATAAGTCATAGTCAAGAGGGGTTGGCCACATCTAAAGAACCAAGGCCTGTTGTACTCATACAAGCAGTAGAAGCCAAAACAGGGTCGGGTGACGTTTTTGGTGATAATAAGGAGGCCGGGTTGTATGAATTGGAACCCCATCCTTATGGGTTCAATTCATATGGAGGATGAGTCATAGAAACCAGCCAAAGCAGCTTCAAAGCCGACCAACAAGGTGGTTTGCGCACAAGGAGAAGGAAAGGCCGGATTTGCTGTATTCCTTGCTGGCTTTACTGTATTTTACTGTATTAGCCTTTTCTCATACTTCCAAGCAAGGGCAACGTGAGGAACTTCACAATAAGCTTATTTGGCATCCTACAAAGCATATTGAAGCTGATTTGGAGCTCAATTTGGTCAAAGATTAGTCAAAGTCAATTTAGTCAAAAAAAGCTATTATTATAGTTTCCTAATTTTATTCTACTTTTTGTTTTAGGAAACTACCATTACTTTTTAGTTTTTATTTATTTATTTTCTGGACAAATAAATTTAGGAAAGTTATTATTTTATTATTTTCATTGTAAATTAATTAATTCCTAATTCAAAATAAAGGAATTAATTAATCCAAATTAGTTTAGGAAAAGGAAAGTTTCGGCCAAGGTAGACTTCTTCATTGTGTGGCCGGTTTTTCCTAGGGTTTTTAGGGTTTATTTTGTTTCTTTCAAAGCCTATTTAAAGGCTTATTTTTCAATATGAATACAACTTTGATTTGATTAAGAAAATACTTGTGAGATTAATTATCTCTTTGTTCTTTGAGAACACCTAAAACACCATTAGAGAATTGGTTGTTTTAGCTTGACTTATCAATAGGTTTTCCATCCCCTATTGTGGCGTCTACATTATACCAAGGTTTCTAACCACAGGTTGGTTAGGGGTTGAGGTCCATTCCATTAGAACTTGAACTTAATTAAAGATCCGGGCTAATATAATACGGGTTTAGGAGCAGGTCGTCCTAGGTTCGTATCATTCCAAGTAGGGACAACATGTGGGACTCCATAATAAGCTTATTTAGCATCCTAAAAAGCATACTGAAGCTGATGTGGAGGTCAAATTGGTCAAAGATTGGTCAAAGTCAACTTAATCAAAAAGCTAGTATTTTAGTTTTCTAATTTGATTCTATGTTTTGTTTTAGGAAATTACCATTACTTATTTATTTATTTATTTATTTATTTGCTGGACAAATTAGTTTAGGAAAGTTATTATTTTATTATTTTCATTGTAAATTAATTAATTTCTAATTCAAAATAAAGGAATTAATTAATCCAAATTAAATTAGGAAAGGAGGAGACTTTTGGCCATATTAGGATTCTTCATTGCATGGTCGGTTTTTCCATTTTGTTTTAGGGTTTTATTTTGTTTTCTCTTAGCCTATAAAAGGGCTTCTTTTTGAGGAAAAACACACCACTAATAATATTCAGATTTTATTTTGTGAGATTGAATTTCTCTTTGTTCTTTTGAACACCTAAAACACTATTAGAGAGTGAGTGTTTTAGTTTGACTTATCAATAGGACTTCCATCACCCATTGTGGCATCTTCATTATATACCAAGGTTTCTAATTACAGGTTGGTTAGGGGTCAAGGTGATCATTAGAACTTGAACATAAGTAGATCCGGGCTAATATAATATGGGTTTGGGAGTAGGTCGTCCTAGGTTCGTATCATATTCGGTGCATGTCCATACTTCTTGCAATGGGGCATGGTGGATAACCCCTACAATTTTGTTGTTATCATTCTTGTTGTTGCCTTGCATTGTTGTTGTTGTTGAAACCTCCATAGCCGATTCCTCCTGTGTTCTTGTTTTTGTTCTTTTTGTTGTTCTTTTTATGTTGACTAAACATAAAAGCACTTTCCACAGACTCCTCCTTTCTTATGGCTCTTCTTTGTTTGGTTGCTTGGAGGGTATTGATAAGCTTAATTAATGTAATCTCACTAAGATTCTTTGATTCCTCAAGGAAAGAAATCTTAGCTTCAAAATTTTCGATTAAGCTCACCAATACCTTCTCTACAACCATTTGGTGGTTAATGGCTCTCCAAGGACTCTAATTTGGTTCACAACCTTTAGTAGTCTATCGATGAAGTCCTTAACCAAGTCATTTTCTTTCATTCTAATTGTTTCAAACTCTCTTCTAAAGTTTAAAACTTGCATTGGTCTAGTCCTAGTGTTTCCTTGAAATTCTTCTTGCAACTTTAACCAAACTTCTTTAACAATTGTACAAGACATGATTCTAGTGAAGATGGAGTCACTCACTGAAGAATGAAAGGCTATTAAGGCCTTGAATCCTTTGGCTATCTTGATCTCATGTGCAAGTCTTTGTGCTCGTGTGGCATTTGCTCTCAACTCCTCAACTTCATAACCTTCTTCCATCACATCCCAAAGTCCAAAGGCTTGTAGTTAGACATTCATCTTTATACTCCAAATGGAGTAGTTTTGGTCCTCAAATTTTGGTGGAGTGGGTGGTGCAAAACTTTGAAAAGCCATGACATAAAATCGGATTTTGAAGAAAGTAACTCTTAGGATGAATTTTTATACCACTTCAAACCAAAAGTGAAAGGAATGAAATAGGATGTTCTCTCACAAGAAAATAGGCTAGAAAGAAAGCTCACAAGCAAAGATCTGATACATTTTGGAGTTTGGTGTGGTTTTCAGGTTCGCTTGTCCAAGAGTGTTGTACATATGGTGTTAGTCTTGTGCACAACCTTTAATCCGGTTTTCTGTTTGGTATTTCTGTGATTTTTATGTTTGTTTTTGGTATGGTAATATTGAGACTTGTTAGGGTTTTTGTTTGGAAGGAAGAAGAAGAAGATGAAGAAAAAAGATGAAGAAGAGGATGAAGAAGAAGAGAAGATGCTGAAGTAGGCCACACAACTAGACAGCACAATGCATCATTTCATTTCATTAATTTGTTGCATTATATAGATACAAAATTTGTCTCACACATGTGAAGTGTGTGTAAGACTAAATGGAAATCTTTAAAATTCAAAAATTACACATTTCCCACTCAAAATTCGGATACATAACTGTTCAACAACCAGCTCACATGTGGGTGAGATTTTGAACTTCAAAAAACTGTCTTCATGAAATCGGGTAATGCTACTTTGACCTGATGGAAGGCTGAGATATCTTCATCCAAATTGATTGAGTTTTGACATGTGGCATGTTGAAATATTAAGGATGAAATCTATAGAAGACCAAGTCCAAAATAATTGGGTAAGGACTCCAATTCATCTCAAACCCATGGGCCATAAATGTTGGAAATTTCAGCGGTTATGCCAACTTACAACTAACATATCTTCGGCTTCCCAAGTCCTTTTTGAGTCATTATTTTTGTAATATTTTCTTTTACATGTCTATTGCAACATATCCAAAAACCATAACTTGATTATAAGAACCCAAAATATGCCAGCCCCAACATAACCATTTTATAAAACAAAATCAATACCCAACAAAGAGATAATTCCTAAGTTAAATATAACAAAACTTAGGCATTCAAAAGACATTAAAAGGAATATAAAACATAGTCATAAATATTGCTTTAAGACATTCAACAAAATATTTCTTGTAAAGAAAGAAAGAGGATGCAAACCTTGGTGAACTTTGGGTTGCACAAGGTGGTAAGATTACCATCTTTTCAACAGAAGATTCTAAGCCTGTGCTAGGCATCCAGGTTTCGAAGGTAAAAATGGATTCGGGAAGCTGTTTCGGTGCATTTGAGGGTTCCGGGCAGCAAGAGGCGAGATTAGCTTCCTATGAGCTTGCCTAAACTCCCCAAGAGGTCACAAAATCATGCCAAGGTAGAGGCAAGGGCATCCAAGCACTCCTAATGGCATCCAAGCTCCCAACATTGGCGATTTTGCACATAAGGCATTGAGAGGTGGTTTATTTGCATTCCAAGCAAACTTTGACCATTACAATCAATGACAACATATGGGGACCAGTTTTATTCCTTTTAGGCATCCCACATGGCATGTTGGATTAGATTTGGAGCCTAAATTAGCTGGAGATATGACAAGGACAATTTATTAGTAAAGCTAATCAACTACTTTCAAAATCTAGAATTTGACTTTTATATTAGAAACTAGTCTCTTGTTTTTTGTTTCTGTTTAGTCGTTTGCTGACAAATTAATTTAGGAAGGTTGAATTTTAATATTTATGATTGTAAATTAATTAATTCCTCTTTCAAAATTAAGGAATTAATTAATACAAATTAGAATAGGAAAGAAAGAAAAATTGGTAACTACTTTTGTTTAACCTTATTGGCCGGTTTTCATCTATTGGCTTAGGGATTTTTTTTTTTTCGGTAACTCTAGCCTATTTAAAGGATTTATTTGTTAATAAGAGGCAAATCATTATTATTCAGAAAATTAGTTGTGAGAGAGATTTCTCTTCATTCTTTTAGAACACCAAATAGAGAACTAGTGTCTATCTTTGATGAGAATAATCTCGAACCCACACAACCGACTACCCTTTGAGGTGCTAATCCGATACGGATAAAAACTGAGCCAATCACTAGAGCTCAAGCCAATAGATTTAAGGACAATCTGGCTGCCTTTATACAGGGATTAATCCATTCTCGAAAGGGCTTGTCAATATGATGAGAATCCGCCCGAGCCCGCATAACTGACAACATGTTGGGGTGCTGACCCGATACGGATGAAAACCAGGTCGATCACTAGAGCTCAAGCCAAGAGGTTCAAGGATAACCTAGTAACATTTATACAGGGAGTAGTTAATTCTCAAAAGAGCTTGTCCATACCTAAAGATACAAAGCCTATTCTAAGCATCCAAGTGGTGGAAGCCGATGTGGACCTGGGTAGCAGTTTTCGTGCAAATTTGGATTCCGGGCAGCAAGAAATGGTTCCAACACTTCATGAACTCAAAATATCATTAAGAGGATATGGAATCTAGCCAAGGCAAAATCAAAAGCATCTAAAAAGGACTTGTACAGACAACATCTCAATTTGGCCAAAAATGTGCTGTTTTGCTACTGGCTTTGACTTTTCTTCTTATTTGACTTATTCTAATCAAGGGGAAACATGTGGGAATCATTATTAATCATATTTAGCATCCTAAATGGCATATAGAAGCTAATTTGGAGCCCAAACAAGCTGAAGATTATTTATTTGCTGGGCAAATCAATGTTGGAAAGTTATTATTTTATTATTTTCATTGTAAATTAATTAATTCCTAATTCAAAATAAACGAATTAATTAATCCAAATTAGATTAGCAAAGGAAGTGAATTTTGGTCAAGCTAGGTTTCCTATTCTTTGGTGGTCGGTTTTACCTAGATAATTATGGTTTTATTTTGTAACTTTTAGCCTATTTAGGGGCTTTTATCAATAATATTCAGTACATTATTCATACAAAAAATTATTTGTGAGATTGAATTCTCTTTATTTTCTTTGAACACCTAAAACACCATTAGTGAATAAGTGTTTTAGTTTAACTTATCAATAGGATATCTATCACCTATTATGGCATCTTCATTATACCAAGATTTCTAATCACAGGTTGGTTAGGGGTTAAGGGTTAAGGTGACCATTAGAACTTGAACAAAATTAGATCTGGGCTAATATAGTACAGGTTGAAGCATAGGTCGTCCTAGGTTCGTATCATAATACCCAAAGATAGAAAGTCTATTTTAAGCATCCTAGTCTTGGAGGCCGATACGGACCCGGATAGCTGTTTTCGTACAAATATGGACTCTGGGTAGTAAGAAATGGTTCCAACTCTTCATGGATTCAATGAATATCACTAAGAGGTCATGGTCATGGAATCAAGTTAAGGTAGAATCAAAGGCAAACAAAATGGGCTTGTGCAAATAGGAGGATTTTTGGCCGAAAATTGCTATATTGCTTGTAACTTTGCTATATTTTGCTGGGTTGCCATTTTCTCTTTATTCCAATAAAGGGCACCATGTAGGCTCAATGATCATCCTATTTGGCATCCTACAAGGCATATGGATGCTGATTTGAAGCTTAAATTGGTCGAAGATTGATCCAAGACAGCTTAATTAGAAAGATAGTCAATTTGTTTCCTAGTTTGATTTTGACTTTTTGTTTTAGGAACTTAGTCTTTTATTTGATTTCTATTTAGTTATTTTCTAGAAAAACCAACTTAGGAAATTTATTATTTTATTATTTTCATTATAAATTAATTAATTTCTAATTCAAAATAAAGAAATTAATTAATCAAAATTAGATTAGGAAAGGAGAGAGAAAATTCGGCCAAGCTTGGTTTCCTAATCTTTTGGCCGATTTTGTCATAGTTTTTTCTCAATATTTAACGACTTTATTTCTCAATAATATGCAGTACATTATTCATAAAGAAAAATATTTGTGAAAAATAATTCTCTATGTTCTGTTTGAACACCTAAAACATCTAATAGAAATCAAGTGTTTTAATTTGATTTATCCATAGGACATCCATAACCTATTGTGTCATCTTCATCATATACCAAGGTTTCTAATCCCAAGTTGATTGGGGGTTAAAGTGACCATTAGAACTTAAACTTGATTGTGATTCGGGCTAATATAATACGGGTTTAGGAGCAAGTCAACCTAGGTTCGTATCATTTAGTATCAGAGCCAAATTTCGTTAAGATTTGATCCATCTTAATTGTTTTATTTATTTTTCTGTCATTCTACAATTTTAGAATTAGGTTAATATTTTTCTTAGTTCATACACGTTTTGAATAAAAAAGGAAAAAAAATTTGTTTCTTAGTCAAATTAGGTTTCCTTGTTTTACCGTATTTTTGGTTTCTAGTTTGTTGGTTGGTTTTCATCATTGTTCTAGTTAATTTGGTTTGCTGTTGGTTTTTCTTTGCTGTTTTAATCTTAATTAGTTGCATTCATTTCAAAAATAAAAAATAAAAAAGGAAAACGGCAGGATTTGCGGCAACGTATTGCAAACTCACAAAATTTGTAATTTGTGTGGCCATAGGTGTGAGCTTCAATTTTTGGCATTGGAATTGCAATTTTTCGTGTTTATTCTTACTATTGGATTTGAGTTTATAATCTGTGAGTTTAAAAAAAAAAAAAAGAGAAAGAAAAGCCAAAGAAAAAAAATTGTAAAAGGTTGGTTTTTAGTCGAAGTTTGGAATTCGAATTTGTTTGCTAGAAAATTGTTGGAGTTGCTGAGTTATTGCCTATTTGTTCAATAATTGATTGCTGGTAAATTGAATTTTGAGTGCTAAAAATTGTTTGGATTAAAATTGGTAAAGAATTTGATACAAAGACTTAAATTACAAGAACAACAGCCAACAACTACCCCATATTTGTTCGAATTGTTTCTTGTTCGTTGTTTGGATCTCTTTTCTAAATTTTATCCTTTAATTATTGATTTCTTAATATTTCAAAAATTACTTGTTGAGTTACCTTATTTTTGGCTAGTGAGGTCGAGGCTAGGTTTTGTCAATTTACTCGGTACTAGTTTGTAGTTGCTGTTTTGTTGATAGGTTAAATTAAGACATACTTGTGGTCTAGTCGCTGTTTTTTGTGTGTTTTCATTAGAACTTTTAAATAATTCATCGAGTGGAAAAAGGCAAAAGAGTGTGAGCTTAAAAGAGGGTAAAAGCCAAAACTAGTGTGCAAACACCAGTGTTGAGAACTTGTTTGAGTGAAACACATGAGGGAGTGATTTTGGTGAGAATTTTGGTGTTATTTATACTAACATGGCAGATTCAAGGATGAGAAGAGGATATGGCTCATTTAGAATTAATGAAGAGGAATCCATAAGATTCAAAGGTGATTCTCGAGTAATAGGAAGTGGAGGTAAGCCTACCGACATGATGGCGATTTTAGAACAACTTCAAAGGATGAATGCTCCTTTTGATCACTTAGATCAAAGGATGGACATGTTAGAAACATCTTAAGGTGGGCCAAATCCTAGGAAAGAACTTCAGGGAGGTCAAGGACAAGGACAAGGAGGTCATGCACGACCTAGGGAAGAATTTGAAGTGGGTAATTTTAGAAATGATTCGAAGAGGGAGTCAATGGTATTTTTGCTTACCAAGGAAGGCCAACCTATAGGAGGCATGGAAGAGAAGAAGATGATGATCTTTGGAAACATTAAGGTCAACATTCTACCATTTATGGGAAAGAGTGATCTAGAAGCTTACCTAGAATGGGAGGAGTAAATGGAGATGATTTTTTATTGTCATAACTATTCAGAGGCTAAGAAAGTTAAATTGGCAGCTTTGGAGTTTGGACATTATGCACTCCAATGGTGGATAAATGAGCAAAGTACCTGAAGGAGAGTTGGTAATGAATTGATTACTACGTGGCGGCAAATGAAAGGAGCCATAAGTAAAAGATTTATGCCGACTCACTATCATAGGTTACTACATCAAAGACTCCAATCATTAACTCAAGGAAGTAGGACCGTGGAGGATTATTTTAAAGAGATGGAGATGCTCATGATGAGGTTGAGCATGAATAAAGATCGAGAGGCAACCATGGCACAGTTTCTAGGTGGTTTGAACCGTGAGATAGCCAATCAAGTAGAATTGTAACAATATGTGGAATTGGAAGAGATGTTGCATGTGGCTATTTAGCTAAAGCACCAAATCAAGAGGATAGGTGAAAGCTCACGGTTTGGAGGTGTTTCAAGTAGCAGGAGGACAAATCCAAGTGTTTGGAGAAGCAATCTTACATATGTTACAAAGCCAATCGAAACTTAGAGAAGAAAATTCCAATCGGCCAAGGAAAGAAGCAAAAGCCGAATCTATCCAAGCACCTAGGATTGAAGGTAAAACTGATCCTAAACCTTCTAGAACTCATGGCATTGTATGTTTTAAGTGCCAGGGATGAGGACAAATTGCTAGTCAATGCTCGAATAGGAGGATCATGGTGCTGAAAGGTAATGGAGACTTGGAATCTGAAAGTGAAGAAAGTGAAGCTAAAACCAAATTTGATCTTGAAGAAATTGGAGGTGAGGAACATGAGGAATATGAAACACTCAAGGTTTCAAAGGTTGAATTGAATTTGGTGGCAAGAAAGGTTCTAACCATGTACAAAGATGAGGATTGAATTCAAAGAGAGAACATCTTCCACACTCGATATGAAATTCAATGTGACATATGTAGTATGATAGTTGATAGTGGAAGTTGTGCTAATGTAATTAGTAATTTGATAGTTAATAAATTAGGATTAGCAACCATTAAATATCAAGCACTATATAGATTACAATGGCTTAATGATAGTGGTGAGATGAAAGTAAACAAACAAGCTAAAGTAAAATTCAGCATTGATAAATATGTGGATATTGTATTGTGTTATGTTGTTCCCATGCATGGTGGTCATATTTTAGTGGGGAGGCCATGGCAATTTGATAAGGATGCCATACACTATGGAAGATAGAATTCCATTATTTCTAAATTTAAGGGGAAAAAGGTTAAGCTGGAGCCGTTAACTCCAAAGGAGGTATTTAGAGATCAACTTCAGATGCAACAAAGGAGGAAGGCCGAACGACTCAAGAAGAAAGCAAGCATGGCACCCACAGTTTCACCATCCATCCAAGAAGGTAGGTCTAAACTTGTTATCCAAGGTAAGTCCTCTAAAATTCAAATTGCGTGGAAACATCATGATAAACCTGAGAGTGAGAAAAAGCATGAAAAAGCTGAAAGTGAGGGTAAAGGAGTGGGTGTCCGTGAGTGAGAAAAAAAAAGAAAGTAAAGAGAAAAAAAAATTATCTTAATTTTAGGGAAATTAAAAAGGCATTTTTGAGTGATAAACCCCTACTGGTCATGATTTATAGAGATGTTTATTTAAATGGTCAAGCTAAGCCTAAAGAACTTGAATTGCCAAGTTCTATCTCTTCTTTTTTACAAGATTTTCAAGATGTCTTTCTGGAGGAGATTCCTAATGGTTTACCACCTATCCGAGGGATTGAACATCAAATGGATTTTGCTTCGGGAGCTGCAATTCCTAATAGGCTTGCATATAGCAGTAATCCTGAGGAGACAAAGAAGCTATAATGGCAGGTAAGTGAGCTACTTAACAAAAGTTATATTGATGCGAATCCACTCGAGCCCGCACAACCAACAACCCGCTGGGTGCTGACCCGATACGGATGAAGACCGGGCCGATCACTAGGGCTAAAGCTAAGAAGTTTAAGGATAAAATTTCTGCCTTTATCCACTGGGTAATTCATTTTCAATAGGGCTCGTCCATAGCTGAAGATACAAGGCCTGTTTTGAGCATACAATTAGTGAAAGTAGATACGAACTGGGGTAGCGATTTTTGGGCATTTATGGATTCCGGGCAGCAGGAAATGGATTCAAATCTTCTTGAATTCACTTGATATCACTAAGAAGTCATGGAAGCTGGTCAAGATTGAATCTTTGCTGGTCATTTAAGAGGTGTGCGTATGAGAGAGAAAATGGCAAGGTTTTTGCTGTATTATTTGCTGGCTTTATTGTATTTTCCTGAGTTGGCTTTTTCTCTTTCCTCAAAGCAAGGGAAACGTGTGGAAATCCATAATAATCTTATTTGGCATCTTACAAAGTGATGTGATTCCCCCCGAGCCCGCTCAATTGATAACCCGCTGGGGCGCTAACCCGACACAGAAGAAGACTAGGCCAATCACAAGAGCTCAAATTAAGAGATTTAAGGACAACCTGGGAGCATTTATAAAGGGGGTAATCAATCTCAATAGATCTTGTCCATACTTGAAGATACAAAGCCTATTCTAAGCATCCAAGTGGTGGAAGCCGATACAGACCTGAATAGCAGTTTTGGTGCAAATATGGACAACGGGCAGCATGAAATGGTTCCAACTCTTTATGGATTCAATACATATGTATAATAGGATATGGAATCAAGTCAAGGTAGCTTCAAAGGCATTCAAAAATGGGTTGTACGGACAGCTTCAAATTTTGCCTATTTTTTACTGTATTTTGTGATGGCTTTACTGTATTTTTCTGAGTTGGCTTTTTCTTCCTCTTCCAAGAATGGGCAGCATGTGGGACTTCATATTCAGCTTATTTGGCATCCTACAAAGCATATTGAAGCTGATTTGGAGCTCAATTTGGTCAAAGATTGGTCAATGTCAACTTAGTCAAAAAGCTAGTATTATAGTTTGTTAATTTGATTATACTTTTTGTTTTAGGAGATTACCATTACTTTTTAGTTTTTATTTATTTATTTTCTGGAACAATAAGTTTAGGAAAGTGATTATTTTATTATTTTCATTTTAAATTAATTAATTCCTAATTCAAAATAAAGGAATTAATTAATCCAAATTAGATTAGGAAAGGAGTGAGAATTTCGGCCATCATAGAACTCTTCATTGTGTGGCCGGTTCTTCCTTTGTTTTTAGGATTTTATTTCATGGCTTTGTAGCCTATTTAAAGGATTATTTTTCAATAAGAATACGACTTTGATTTGATTGAGAAAATACTTGTGAGATTAATTGTCTCTTTGTTCTTTGAGAACACCTAAAACACCATTAGAGAATTGGTTGTTTTAGCTTGACTTATCAATAGGTTTTCCATCCCCTATTGTGGCGTCTACATTATACCAAGGTTTCTAACCACAAGTTGGTTAGGGGTTGAGATCAATTCCATTAGAACTTGAACTTAATTAGGATCCGGGCTAATATAATATGGGTTTAGGAGCAGGTCGTCCTAGGTTCATATTACAAAGCATACAGAAGCTGATTTCGAGTTCAAATTTGTGAAAGATGGGTCAAAGTCAATTTAGTCAAAAATATGGTATTTTAGTTTCCTAATTTGATTTCTACTTTTTGTTTTAGGAAATTACCTTCAATTTTTATTTATTTATTTGCTGGACAAATAAGTTTAGGAAAGTTATTATTTTATTATTTTCATTGTAAATTAATTAATTTCTAATTCAAAATTAGGAAATTAATTAATCCAAATTAGATTAGGAAATGTGAGAAATTAGGCAATTTCCTATTTGGATTCTATGTTGGCCGAAATTTCCTAATCATTTTAGGGTTTTATTTTGTTCATTCAAAGCCTATTTAAACGCTTATTTTCAATGAGAAATCAAGTTTGAATTTTATATAGAAAATTATTTGTGCGATTGAATTCTCTTTGTTCTTTTGAACACCTAAAACACCATTAGTGAATGAGTGTTTTAGTTTGACTTATCAATAGGCCTTCCATCACCTATTGTGGAGTCTTTATTATATACCAAGGTTTCTAATCATCGGTTGGTTAGGGATCAAGGTGACCATTAGAACTTGAACATAATTAGATCCGGACTAATATAATACGGGTTTAGGCGTAGATCGTCCTAGATTCGTGACAGCATGAGTCCATGTGCTGTTCCTGTTTTATTAGTGCCTAAGAAAGATGGTTCATGGTATATGTGTGTTGATTGTAGGGCTATTAAGAATATAACCATTAAATATAGGCATCCAATTCCTAGATTAGATGATATGCTAGATGAATTGCATGGTGCATGCATGTTTTCTAAAATTAATCTAAGGAGTGGATATGATCAAATTAAAATGAATGATGGTGATGAGTGGAAAACTGTATTTAAAACAAATTATGGTTTACATAAGGCTAATGAACCATGTTATGTGTCCATTCTTTAGAAAGTTTGTGGTTGTTTACTTTGATGATATTCTTGTATATAGTAGAAACTTAGATAATCATGTAGAACATCTTAGGCTAGTTTTAGCAGTACATAAGAAAGAAAGATTGTTTGCTAATATTAAAAAGTGTAATTTTTGCTGAAATGAGCTTGTATTTTTAGTATTTGTTGTAATAGTTTTTGACCCAGAAGATTGGATTTGGTTGCACTTAAGAAAGGAGAGTCTTCCGGAACAACAAAAGTCAAAGCTTATGCTTCGAGGAGATGGATCATTTTAAGTTTTGAAGAGGGTTAATGAAAACGCTTACAAGCTTGACTTACTAGGTGAGTATAACATAAGTGCCACCTTTAATATTGCTGATTTATCCCCATTTGCTGTAGGTGATGGCTTCGATTTGAGGGCAAATCATTTTCAAGAGGAGGGGAATGATGAGAATCTGCCCGTACCCGTATAACCAACCACTCACTGGGGTGTTGATCCCTTACAAATGAAGTCGGGACCAATCACTAGGGTACAAGCTAGGAAATTCAAGGACAATCTGGTTAGATTCATCCAAGAAGTGATTTAACCTCAATAAGGCATGACATTATCAAAAGATTCAAAGCCCATCTTGTGTATCCAAGTTACAAAGGCAGAAATGGACCTGACAAGCTATTTTGGTACATTTTTGGGATCCCAAGCAGCACGGAATGGATTCAACACTTTATGAAATCAATTGATATCACCCCAAGGCCAGGGAATCATAGCAGAAGCAAAAGCATCCAAATTCAGATTGTGCACATAAACTTTCTTTTTGTCCAAAAATGCTCATTTAAGTGCTGGCTTTGACTTCTTTTGTTGATCAAGTAACTTTGACTTATTCCAATCAAGGGGCAACATATGGAAATCAATATGAATCCTATTTGGCATCCTACATGGAATATTGGAGCTGATTTGGAGTCTAAACTAGCTAGTGATTTAATAAAGACAGCTTAGTTGTCAACTAGTTTCCTAATTTGAGTTTGACTTTTTGTTTTAGGAAACTATCTTTTATTTTGGTTCTTATTTAATTATATGCTAGAAAAATTAACTTAGGAAATTTGATATTTTATTATTTCAATTGTAAATTAATTATCTTCTAATTCAAAATAAAGAAATTAATTAATCCAAATTAAATTATGAAAGGAAGTTGAAATTCAGCCACACTAGTGATTGTCTATACTTGGCCGATTTTGACCTAATCCTTTAGGTTTTTTTTTTTTTAAACCCTATTTAAGGGCTTTATTTCCCAATAATATACAATACATTATTCATATAGAAAATATTTGTGAGAAAGAATTCTCTTTGATTTTTTTGAATACCTAAAACACCTAATAGAAATCAAGTATTTTAGTTTAACTTATCAATAGGACATCCATCACCTATTGTGGCATCTTCATCATATACCAAGGTTTCTAATCACAAGTTGATTAGGGGGTTAGGTGACCGTTAGAACTTGAACTTAATTCGGGCTAATATAATAAGGTTTAGGAGTAAGTTGACCTAGGTTCGTATCAGTAAGGCCATAAATAATATAACCAATAAGTATAGGCATCCTATTCCTTGATTAGATGATATGCTTGAAGAATTATATGGTGCATACATGCTTTTTAAAATTGATCTTAGCAGTGGGTATCATCAAATTAGATTAAAAAAGGGAGATGAATGGAAAACCACATTTAAAAATAAGTATGGTTTGTATGAGTGGTTTGTAATGTCTTTTGGTTTAACTAATGTACCTAGTACTTTTATGAGAATAATGAACCATATTATGTGACCATTCATTGAAAAAATTTTGGTTGTTTTCTGATATGAACCTAGGACAATGCGCACCTAAACCCGTATTATATTAGCCTAGATCTCAATTAAGTTCAGATTTTAATTGGTTGACCTCAACCCGTAACCAATCTGTGATTAAAAACTTTGGTATAATGAATACGCCAAAATAGGTGATGGATATCCTATTGATAAGTCAAGACTAAAACACTCATTCTCTAATGGTGTTTTAGGTGTTCAAAGAGAACAAAGAGAAATTCAATCTCACAATTAATTTTCTATATAACATTCAAGCTTCTATTCTCATTGAAAAATAACCCTTCAATAGGTAAAAGTTATAAAGCAATAAACCCTAAAAATTAAAGCAAAAACCGGCCATGCTTGTTGTTTCCTAATGTGGCTGAATTTTCTCTCTCCTTTCTTAATCTAATTTTGATTAATTAATTCATTTATTTTGAATTAGAGATTAATTAATTTACAATGAAAATAATAATAAAAAAACTTTCCTAAGTTGATTTGTCTAGTAAAAAAATAAATAGAAACCAAATAAAAGATTAATTTCCTAAAACAAAAACTCAAAATCAAATTAGGAAACTAAAATACTATCTTTTTGACTAAGCTATCTTTGACCGATCTTTGACCAATTGAAGCTCCAAATCAGCTTCCATGTGCTTTTTAGGATGCCAAATAGGATTATCATGGAGTCCCACATGCTGCCCTTGCTTGGATCAAAGAGAAAATGTCAGCTCAGAAAAATACAGTAAAGCCAGCAAGCAATACAGCAAAACTGGCCATCTTTCTCCCTTGTGCGTACAGCCCCTTTTTGTTTGCCTTTGAGGTGGATTTGGCTTGATTCCATGATCTCGTAATGTTATCCATTAAATCCATGAAGTGTTGGAATCATTTCTTGCTGCTTGGAGTCCATATTTGCACGAAAACAGCTACCCAGTCCATAATATCTTCCATCACTTGGATGATTAAAACGGGTCTTGTATCTTTGGGTATGGACAAGCTCTTTTGAGAACTAATTAATCCCTATAAAAATGCAGCCAGTTTGTCCTTAAATATCTTAGCTTGAGCCCTAATGATCAGTCCGATCTTCATCCGTATCGGGTCAGCACCCTAGCGGGTAGTTAGTTATGCAGGTACGAACGGATTCTTATCATTCCCCTCCTTTTGAAAAGGATTTGCCCTCAAATCAAGATCATCACCTACAACAAAAGGAGATAAATCAACAACATTAAATGTGTGACTAACATTGTACTCACCTATTAAATCAAGTTTGTAGGCATTCTCATTAATCTACTCCAAAACTTGAAAAGGTCCATCCACATGCACCATAAGCTTTGACTTTCTTTGTTTTGGAAACCTCTCCTTTCGTAAGTGAAACCAAACCAAATCCCCTAGGTTAAACACTATCACAAAAAAATCTAGAAATACATGCTCATTATGGTAAAAATTACACTTTGTAAAGTTAACAAATAATCTCTTCTAAATTTTTAAATTTTCACAAAGTAAAGCTCTCAACAATGCATATAAAATTCTATACAACAAAAGCATCTTAAATAAGCGTCTTTATAATTCATGACAAGAAATGGTTTCTTACTCAAGATGGCTTTTTTAACATCCCCAAAACTAAGATAAATTTTTTTATTTTTCCTCTCTTTTCTTTCTTTTCCTTTCTCACTCACGGGTTGCCTTTTCTTTACCTCACTTTCGGCTTTTTCAGGTTGTTCTTCACTCTCAGCTTTTTCAATTTTCCTCACTCCTTTTTTGGCTTTCTCATGATTTTTCATTCAATTTGAGTTTTAGAATGCTTACTTTGGACAGCATGTTCAGACCTACCTTCTTGGATGGATGATGAAGTTGTGGGTGCCATGCTTGTTTTCTCTCTGATCTTTTCAACCTCCCTCTTTTGTTGTATTTGTAGTTGATCTCTATACACCTCCTTTGTGTTAATGGCTCCATTTTAACCTTTTTATCTTTAAATCTAAAAACAATACAATTCTCTCGACCATAATGTATAGTAACTTTATCAAATTGTCATGGTCTACCTAATAGAATATGTCCGGCATGCATAGGTACAACATCACACAAACAACATCCACATATTTACCTTGGCTTGTTTTCCAATTTCATCTCACTACTATCATTAAGCCATTGCAATCTATATGGTTTGGGATGTTTAATTGTTGCTAATCCAAATTTATCAACCATAATGTTACTAATTATATTTGTACAACTTCCACTATCAATTACATACTACAAATCTTATCTTGGATCTTACATCGGGTGTGGAAGATGTTTTCCCTTTGAACTTGATCCTCATCCTTGTATACAGCCAGCACTATCCTGGAAACCAAATTTAATTTGGTCTCGGCTTCATCCTCAAAGTCCTCCTCTTCTTGCTCAGCTTCATCTCCACTTTCCTCACTTTCCAATTCTGCTCACCATTACCCTTTAACACCATGATTCTTCTATTCAGGCATTAGCTAGCGATGCGTCCTCATCCCTGGCACTTAAAGCAAACAATATCTCTAGTCCTTAAAGGTTTAGGATCAGATTTACCTTCAGATTTGTGTGCTTGAACAAGTTAGGCTTGGTTGTCTTCCCTTGGCCGAATGGCAATTTCCTTCATGTTTTAGCCTTGGCTCGAACGTGGGGTTGCTTCTCCAACTAGTTGAATTTTTCCACCCATTACTTGAAACCCCTCTAAACCTTAAGCTTGTACCCCTCCTCTTGAATTCATGCTCAGGTTTAATAGCCACATGTAACATCTCCTCCAATTCCACATATTGTTGCAATTCCAATTGGTTAGCTATCTCACAATTCAATCCACCAAGAAACCTTGCCATGGTTGCTTCCATATCTTCATTCATGCTTAACCTCATCATAAGCATCTCCATCTCCTTGTAATAATCCTCCGTGAACCTATTTCCTTGAGATAAAGATTGAATTCTTTGATGCAGCAACCTATGATAGTGTGATGGTACATATCTCTTCATCATAGCTCATTTCATTTGTCACCAAGTAGTAATCGATTCATCACCAATTCTCCTTCGGGTATTTTACTCATCGGTCCACCATTGGAGTGCATAATGTCCAAACTCCATTGCTGCCAATTTAACTTTCTTGGCCTCCAAATAATTGTGACAACCAAAAATCATCCTCATTCGCTCCTCCCATTCCAAATAAGCCTCCGGATCACTCTTCCCCCTGAAATTTGGTGATGCGAATCCACCCGAGACTGCTCGACCGACAACCCGCTAGGGTGCTGACCCAATACAAATGAAGGTGGGATCGATCACTAGGGCCCAAGCCAAGAAGTTCAAGGACAATCTTGCTGTCTTCATACAAGGAATAAGTCATAGTCAAGAGGGGTTGGCCACATCTAAAGAACCAAGGCCTGTTTTACTCATACAAGCAATAGAAGCCAAAACAGGGTCGGGTGACGTTTTTGGTGATAATAAGGAGGCCGGGTTGTATGAATTGGAACCCCATCCTTATGGGTTCAATTCATATGGAGGATGAGTCATAGAAACCGGCCAAAGCAGCTTCAAAGCCGACCAACAAGGTGGTTTGCGCACAAGGAGAAGGAAAGGCCGAATTTGCTGTATTCCTTGCTGGCTTTACTGTATTTTACTGTATTAGCCTTTTCTCATACTTCCAAGCAAGGGCAACGTGAGGAACTTCACAATAAGCTTAATTGGCATCCTACAAAGCATATTGAAGCTGATTTGGAGCTCAATTTGGTCAAAGATTGGTCAAAGTCAATTTAGTCAAAAAGCTAGTATTATAGTTTCCTAATTTTATTCTACTTTTTGTTTTAGGAAACTACCATTATTTTTTAGTTTTTATTTATTTATTTTCTGGACAAATAAGTTTAGGAAAGTTATCATTTTATTATTTTCATTGTAAATTAATTAATTCCTAATTCAAAATAAAGGAATTAATTAATCCAAATTAGTTTAGGAAAAGGAAAGTTTCGGCCAAGGTAGACTTCTTCATTGTGTGGCCGGTTTTTCCTAGGGTTTTTAGGGTTTATTTTGTTTCTTTCAAAATCCTATTTAAAGGCTTATTTTTCAATAATAATACAACTTTGGTTTGATTGAGAAAATACTTATGAGATTAATTATCTCTTTGTTCTTTGAGAACACCTAAAACACCATTAGAGAATTGGTTGTTTTAGCTTGACTTATCAATAGGTTTTCCATCCCCTATTGTGGCGTCTACATTATACCAAGGTTTCTAACCACAGGTTGGTTAGGGGTTGAGGTCCATTCCATTAGAACTTGAACTTAATTAAAGATCCGGGCTAATATAATACGGGTTTAGGAGCAGGTCGTCCTAGGTTCGTGATTTGCTTGATAAAGGATACATTCGTGAGAGTTTAAGTCCATGTGCTGTTCCTGTTTTGTTGGTACCTAAAAAGGATGGTTCTTGGAGAATGTGTGTTGATTGTAGGGCTATAAATAATATTACCATCAAATATAGACATCCCATTCCTAGATTAGATGATATGCTTGATGAGTTGCATGGTGCTTGCATGTTTACAAAAATTGATCTTAGGAGTGGTTATCACCAAATTAGGATGAAAGAAGGTGATGAATGGAAAACCGCATTCAAAACTAAATATGGACTGTATGAATGGTTAGTTATGCCTTTTGGATTATCCAATGCACCTAGTACTTTCATGAGGCTTATGAATCATGTAATGCGTCCATTTATTGGTAAATTTGTGGTTGTTTATTTTGATGGCATTCTAATATATAGCCGAAATTTGGATGACCATGTGGATCAACTTAGGCAAGTTTTGCAAGTTCTTAGAAAGGAAAGATTATTTGCTAACATTAAAAAATGTGAATTTTGCAAAGAAGAGCTTGTGTTTCTAGGTTTTGTAGTAAATGCTGCAGGAATCAAAGTTGACCAAGCTAAGGTGAAAGCAATTCAAGAGTGGTCGGTTCCTACTTCTATCACCCAAGTGAGGAGCTTTCATGGCTTGGCAAGCTTTTACCGAAGATTTGTCAAGGATTTTAGTACCATAGCAGCACCATTGAATGAAGTTGTCAAGAAGAATGTTGGTTTCAAATGGGGGGAAGTACAAGAAAAATCTTTTAATTTGTTGAAAGAGAAATTGTGTAATGCACCTTTGTTAGTTTTGCCAAATTTTTCTAAGACTTTTGAAATTGAGTGTGATGCTTCGGGTGTAGGTATTGGAGCTGTTTTAATGCAAGAAGGAAGGCCCATAGCCTACTTTAGTGAAAAATTGAATGGAGCTGCCCTAAACTACCCGACTTATGACAAGGAGATGTATGCTTTGGTGAGGGCTTTGGAGACGTGGCAGCATTATCTTATGCCAAAGGAGTTTGTGATTCATATGGATCATGAGTCTTTGAAGCATATCAAGGGTCAAGGAAAGCTCAACCGAAGGCATGCTAAGTGGATTGAGTTTATTGAAACATTTCCATATGTGATCCGCTACAAAAAAGGTAAGGAAAATGTGGTTGCCGATGCATTATCCCGAAGGTATGTGCTCTTTTCTACCTTAGATGCTAGATTGCTTGGATTTGAACAATTGAAAGAACTTTATGAGCATGATAGTGACTTTGGAGAAATTTTTAAAACCTGTTTGAAACATGGATTTAATAAATTTTACATATTTGAGGGATATTTATTTAAGGAAAATAAACTTTGTGTGCCTAATTGTAGTATTAGGGAATTATTGGTTCGGGAAAGTCATGGGGGTGGTTTAATGGGTCATTTTGGTATTTTAAAAACTTTATCCTTGCTGCAAGAACATTGTTATTGGCCTAACATGAGGAGAGATGTTGAGAGAATTTGTGAAAGATGTTTGAAGTGCCGAAAAACAAAATCAACATTGAAACCGCATGGATTGTATAAGCCTTTGCCGATTCCTACCTATCCTTGGGTAGATTTGTCTATGGATTTTATTCTTGGGTTGCCTAGGTCAAGGACAGGTAAGGATTCAATATTTGTTGTAGTAGATAGGTTTTCTAAGATGGCACATTTTATTGCATGTAACAAAACTGATGATGCATCCAATATTGCTAACTTATTTTTCAAGGAAATTGTGAGATTGCATGGAATGCCAAGAACTATTGTGTCGGATAGGGATGCTAAGTTCTTAAGCTATTTTTGGAAAACATTGTGGGCTAAATTAGGTACTAAGCTTTTATTTTCAACTACTTGTCATCCACAAACTGATGGACAAACCGAAGTAGTAAATAGAACATTGTCTGCATTGTTGAGAGCATTAATTAGTAGAAATTTAAGGACTTGGGAAGAATGTTTGCCACATGTTGAATTTGCATATAATAGGTCTTTACATTCAGCAACTAAATTTACTCCATTTGAAATTGTTTATGGTTTTAATCCTTTGACTCCATTAGATTTAACACCTTTGCCTTTAAGTGAGCGTGCTAATCTAGATGGAAAACAAAAAGCTGATTTTGTAAAGCAGATTCATGAGAAGACCCGAGCAAACATTGAGAGGAGGACCGAGCAATATGCAAGGGTGGCTAATCAAGGCCGAAAATCAATGGTGTTTGAACCTGGAGATTGGGTGTGGCTGCATTTAAGGAAAGAAAGATTCCCCGAACAAAGGAAATCAAAACTCATGCCGAGGGGTGATGGACCTTTTCAAGTTTTGGAGAGGATAAACGACAATGCCTACAAACTTGATCTACCGGGTGAGTATAGTGTTAGTGCCACCTTTAATGTTGCTGATTTATCTCCTTTTGCTGCAGGTGATGACTTCGATTTGAGGACTAATCCATTTCAAGAGGAGGAGAATGATGCGAATCCACCCGAGACTGTTCGACCGACAACCCACTTGGGTGCTGACCCAATACAAATGAAGGTGGGACCGATCACTAGGGCCCAAGCCAAGAAGTTCAAGGACAATCTTGCTGTCTTCATACAAGGAATAAGTCATAGTCAAGAGGGGTTGGCCACATCTAAAGAACCAAGGCCTGTTTTACTCATACAAGCAATAGAAGCCAAAACAGGGTTGGGTGACGTTTTTGGTGATAATAAGGAGGCCGGGTTGTATGAATTGGAACCCCATCCTTATGGGTTCAATTCATATGGAGGATGAGTCATAGAAACCAGCCAAAGCAGCTTCAAAGCCGACCAACAAGGTGGTTTGCGCACAAGGAGAAGGAAAGGCCGGATTTGCTGTATTCCTTGCTGGCTTTACTGTATTTTACTGTATTAGCCTTTTCTCATACTTCCAAGCAATGGCAACGTGAGGAACTTCACAATAAGCTTAATTGGCATCCTACAAAGCATATTGAAGCTGATTTGGAGCTCAATTTGGTCAAAGATTGGTCAAAGTCAATTTAGTCAAAAAGCTAGTATTATAGTTTCCTAATTTTATTCTACTTTTTGTTTTAGGAAACTACCATTATTTTTTAGTTTTTATTTATTTATTTTCTGGACAAATAAGTTTATGAAAGTTATTATTTTATTATTTTCATTGTAAATTAATTAATTCCTAATTCAAAATAAAGGAATTAATTAATCCAAATTAGTTTAGGAAAAGGAAAGTTTCGGCCAAGGTAGACTTCTTCATTGTGTGGCCGGTTTTTCCTAGGGTTTTTAGGGTTTATTTTGTTTCTTTCAAAAGCCTATTGAAAGGCTTATTTTTCAATAATAATACAACTTTGATTTGATTGAGAAAATACTTATGAGATTAATTATCTCTTTGTTCTTTGAGAACACCTAAAACACCATTAGAGAATTGGTTGTTTTAGCTTGACTTATCAATAGGTTTCCATCCCCTATTGTGGCGTCTACATTATACCAAGGTTTCTAACCACAGGTTGGTTAGGGGTTGAGGTCCATTCCATTAGAACTTGAACTTAATTAAAGATCCGGGCTAATATAATACGAGTTTAGGAGCAGGTCCTCCTAGGTTCGTATCATTTGGTATGTTTACCTTGATATTCCCAAGATCGTCATCTTCATTACTTGCTGGTCTCCCACAATTTTGCCTTCCTTGGAGTGCAAACTTTCATGAAACTCCTCCTCAAAGTCATCTTCAAAGTTACCTTCCCAAAATTCCTCTCTAGGTCGCCCTTGGCCTCCTCTACCTGGACCTCGGTCTCCATGAGCATCAAATCTTGTATTGGGCATTCCTTGAGATGTTTCTAATCTATCCATCCTTTGATTCATATGGTCAAATTGAGTATTCATCCCCTGTAGTTGCTCCAAGACAGCCCTCATATCCGTTTACTCACCATTCCCTATAGCTTGGGAATCGCCTTTAAATCCTACGATCTCCTCTTCATTAATTCTCAAAGGTGGATCTGCTCTTCTCACCTTTGAATCTACCATGCTAGTATGAATATCACAAAAATAAAATAGGACCTCACCAAATTCACTCCTTTACGTGTTTCACTCAATTAAGGACTTGATGCTCGTGTTTGCACACTAGTTTCGGCTTTTACCCTCTTTTTAAGCTTACACACTCTTGCTTTTTTCCGCTCAAAGAATTAACTCAAAGTTATAATTAAAACACTCACAAAACAGCAATTAGATCACAAGTATGTTTTAATTAAACTTATCAATAAAATAGTAACAAAAAGCAAACAATACTGAGTGAATTTTTCAACACCTAATTCTCGGCTTTTCTAAACAAAAATAAGGCAATTTAGCAAAGAAAATTTTGGAACAAATAAGAACTGGACCAGTAAGAGATTAAGAATCCAAGAATAAAAATTTAGAAAAAAGGAAATTCAAACACGAACAAGAATCAATTGACAAAAATAAGGAATAGTTGTTGGTTATTGTCCTTTGTAATTCAAGTTTTTGCATCAAATCCTTTAGCTAATTTTAATCCAATATTTTTAGCACCCAAAATTCAAACATCCAGCAGCAAAAATAAATCTCCAGCAACTCCAAATATTGAATAAATAGTCAACAATTCAGTAGTTTAAAGGAATATCCAGCAAACACCATATTCAACAAACCAATTTTTTTTTTATTCGACTTTTCTTCTTCTTTTTTTACTCACAGAATGTAAAAAAAATCTAGTAGCAAAGATCAAAAATCTAGTAGCAAAGATCAACACAAAAAGTAGCAATTCCACACCAAATATCCACCAAACCTGTGACCTCCAACAACAAAATACAAATTTGCAACTTTTTGTAAATCTACATATGTTGCCGCAAACACACTTCTTTTTCTTTTTTTTTTTCTTTTTTGAATATATGAATGCAAATATTTAAGATCAAAAAAACAACAAAAAAATAATAATAAACCAAATTAACAAGAACAATGATGAAAAACAACCAACAAACTAGGAAACAAAAATACGGTAAAACAAGGAAACCTAATTTGACTAGGAATAATTTTTTTTTTTTTTTAATATGCAGAACATGTGTGATGATAGGAGCAAACTTAAACTAATACTAAAATTGCATATTAACACAAAACAAAATAAAACAAAGGAGATAGATCAAACCTGAACAAAATCTTGGCTCTGATACCAAATGATACGAACCTGGGTCGATGCACGCCTAAACTTGTATTATATTAGCCTGGATCTCAATTAAGTTCAGATTTTAATGGATTGACCTCAACCCCTAACCAACCTATGATTATAAACCTTGGTATAATGAAGACAGCATAATAGGTGATCGATATCCTATTGATAAGTCAAGACTAAAACACTCACTGTCTAATGGTGTTTTGGATGTTCAAAGAGAATAAGGAGAAATTCAATCTCACAATTAATTTTCTATATAAAATTCAAGCTTCTATTCTCATTGAAAAATAACCCTTAAATAGGTAAAAGTCACAAAGCAATAAACCCTAAAAATTAAAGCAAAAACCAGCCATGCTTGTTGTTTACTAATGTGGCTGAATTTTCTCTCTCCTTTCCTAATCTAATTTTGATCAATTAATTTCTTTATTTTGAATTAGGAATTAATTAATTTACAATAAAAATAATAAAATAATAACTTTCCTAAGTTGATTTTTCCGGAAAACAAATAAATAGAAACCAAATAAAAGATTAATTTCCTAAAACAAAAACTCAATATCAACTTAGGAAACTAAAATACTATCTTTTTGACTAAGCTGTCTTTGATCGATCTTTGACAAATTGAAGCTCCAAATTAGCTTTCATATGCTTTTTAGGATGCCAAATAGGATTATCATGGAGTCCCACACATTGCCCTTGCTTGGATCAAAGAGAAAATTTCAGCTTAGGAAAATACAATAAAGCTAGTAAGCAATATGGCAAAACCAGCCATCTTTCTCCCTTGTACACACAACCCCTTTTTGTTTGCCTTTGAGGCTACTTTGGCTTGATTCCATGACCTCTTAATGTTATCCATTGAATCCATGAAGTGGTGGAACCATTTCTTGCTGCCCAGAGTCCATATTTGCACAAAAACAGCTACCAGGGTCCATAACATCTTCCACCACTTGGGTGCTTATGAAATTTATAGTAAGAGGAAAATCTGTCGACTTTAGAAATCGTGAGGGTTCAAGTCCCTCTATCCCCAAAAAGGCCCACAGTAAACTTTATACAGTACAATGACAATACTAGATAGTATGATACAAAGAAAAACATAGGTCTTGTATCTTCGGGTATGGACAAGCCCTTTTGAGAACTAGTTAATTAGTGTATACAAGCAGCCAGGTTGTCCTTAAATCTCTTAGCTTGGGCCTTATTAATCGATCTAATCTTCATCCGTATCGGGTCAACACCCCAGCGGGTAGTCGGTTGTGCAGGTATCATCATTTACTTTGATGATATTCTTGTACATAGCATAAATTTAGATGATCATGTAGGACATCTTAGGTTAATTTTAGGAGTACTTAGGAAGGAAAGATTGTTTGCTAACATTAAAATGTGTGACTTTTGCCAAGATGAGCTTGTTTTTCTAGGATTTGTTATAAGTGCTGTAGGAATTAAAGTTGACCAATCAAAGGTTAAAGGTATATAAGAGTGGCCAAAAACTACATCAATTACCCAGTTAAGGAGTTTTCATGATTTGGCTAATTTCTACCGAAGATTTATCAAGGATTTTAGCACCATTGCAGCACCTTTAACCGAAATTATCAAAAAGAATGGTGGATTTCAATGAGGAGAAGCACAAAAGAAGTCTTTTAATTTATTGAAAGAAAAATTAACTAATGCTCCGTTATTGGTTTTTCCTAATTTTTCTAAAACTTTTGAAATTGAATGTGATGCTTTAGGAGTAGGTATTGGGGCTCTATTAATGCAAGAAGAAAGACCTATAGCCTTTTTTAGTAAGAAGTTGAATGGAGCGGCATTAAACTATCAAACATATGACAAAGAGATATATGCTTTGGTAGAAGCTTTGGAGACATGCCAACATTACTTAATGCTAAAGGAGTTTTTGACCTACAAGGATCATGAATCATTGAAGCACATCAAAGGCCAAGGGAAGCTCAACTGAAGACATGGAAGATGGATTGAATTCATTAAGCCTTTTCGTTATGTCATCCGCTACAAGGAAGGTAAGGAAAATGTGGTTACCAATGTTTTATCCCAAAGGTATGTTTTATTTTCAACCTTAGATGCTAGATTGCTTGGCTTTGAACAATTACGAGAACTTTATAAGCATGATAGTGACTTTGGTGAAATATTTAAAAATTGTGTTCAACATGGAAAGAAATTTTATATCTTTAAGGGGTATTTGTTTCGGGAAAGTTAACTTTGTATACCCAATTGTAGTATTAGAAAGTTACTTGTTAGGGAAGGTCGTGGTGGGGGCTTAATGGGACAGTTCGGAGTTGTAAAACTCTATCCATATTGTAAGAACATTTTTATTCGCTGATTATGAAGAGAGATGTGGAGAGGATATGTGAAAGGTGTCTAAAATGCCGAAAATCAAAGTCAAAATTGAAACCGTATGGACTTTACATGTCATTGCTGATTCCAGCACATCCATGGGTTGATTTGTCTATGGATTTTGTACTTGGTTTGCCAAGGTCTAGGACTGGAAAAGGTTATGTTTTTGTAATTGTTGATAGATTTTTTAAGATGGCACACTTTATTGCATGTAATAAAATTGATAATGCATCTAAAATAGCTAATTTGTTCTTTAAAGAAATGGTGAGGCTTCATGGTATGCTTAGAACTATTATTTTGGACAGAGATGCTAAGTTCTTGAGTTATTTTTGGAAAATTTTGTGGGCTAAGTTAGGAATTAAGCTTTTATTTTTAACTACTTATCATGCACAAACTGATGGACAAACTGAAGTAGTAAATAGAACTTTATCAGCATTGTTGAGAGCATTAATTAGTAGAAATTTCGGAACTTGAGAGGAATGTTGGCCGCATGTGGAGCTTATTTATAATAGATCCATGCATTCAGCTACTAAGTATTCTCCATTTAAAATTGTTTATGGTTTTAATCTTTAACTCCATTAGATTTAACACTTTTGCCATCAAGTGAATGTGCTAATTTAGATGAAAATAAAAAGCTGATTTTGTTAAGCAGATTCATGAGAAGACAAAAGCAAACGATGAGAGGAGGACCAAGCAATATGCCAAGCTTGCTAACCAAGACCTAATGAAGGTTGTTTTTTAACTCGAAGGTTGGGTGTGGTTGTACTTAAGAAAGGAGAGGTTCTGGAACAACGAAAGTTAAAGCTTATGCCTTAAGTGGATAGACCTTTTCAAAGCCTGTATTCTGCATCCAAGTTTTGAAGGCAGAAATGGACTCGGGAAGCTATTTTGGTGCATCCTTGGACTCCAAGCAGCAAGGGACTAGTTTGTTAACTTGTGAACATGATTAAGCTCAACAAGAGATCATGGAATCATGTCAAGGCAGAAGCAAAGCTGTTCGATTACCATATCCGCACATAAGTCTTCGTGTTGGCCGAAATTCACCATTTTGGCACTCAAAAGGGCCTTTCTTGTTGTTCAAGCAAGCTTTGATCATTCTAATTATGGAAAATGTATGAGAACCCATTATAATCCTATTTGTCATCCTACATGGCATATTGGAGATAATTTGGAGCCTAAACTAGCTGGTTATTGGACTAAGACAGCTTAGTTGGAAAACTAGTCAACTAGTTTCGTAATTTGAACCTTGACTTTTTGTTTTAGGAAATAGTCTTTTATTTTTATTTTTATTTGATTATTTGCTAGATAAATTAATTTAGGAAGGTAGGTACTTTATTATTTTGATTGTAGATTAATTAATTCCTATTTCAAAATTAAGGAATTAATTAATACAAATAAGATTATAAAAGTTAGTCAAATTCGACCACATATTATGTTTCCTCAACATTGGCCGGTTTTAACCTAATTATTTAGGGATTTATTTTATGACTTTAGCCTATTTAAAGGCTTATTTTCTCAATAATATATGGTACATCATTCACAAAGAAAATTATTTGTGAGAAGAATTCTCTTTGTTCTCTTTGAACATCTAAAACATCGAATAGAAATTGAGTATTTTAGTTTGACTTATCAATAAGACATCCATCACCTATTGTTCCATCTTCATCATATACGAAGGTTCTAATCACAAGTTGATTAGGGATCAAGGTGACCATTAGAATCTGAACTTAATTTCGATTCGGGCTAATTTAATATGGGTTTGAGAGCGAGTTGACCTAGGCTCGTATCACAGTGTTTTGGTTTAATCGGTATACCATTGCATAGAGCATGTCGACATGAGCTCGTAGACTAGTGGTAAACCAAATTCTAACTACAAATAAAAAAAAATTATATTAGTATCCAAACCTGTTCTGGATTTTTGTCTGTTTGTTGCCCAGGACCATATATAAGTTAAGGAACCATGCCTTCGTTGAAATAACTGAGAAAGGATGAAAAAATTCTCCAAAGCCCCTGCAAACCCATGTGATCCATAGATTGATCCATAACCTAATTCCTTCACAAACTGAGTCACTGCTAATTGACCTCTTTTTGGCCGCCTAACTACTACATGTGCCTGACCACCAGCAAGCCCACCTCCCAACTACCAAGGTGATAAAATTTTTAGCCAAACCACAGGCTGACACATTAGGAGCATCTGTTTGGCATTTTCCAATGAATCCACTATTTTCCAGTTGTTCTTGCTTGACCCATACATCTCCCCCGGTATTTTTGGACCTTCTGAATTCATTCTGTTCATTTGTGAAAATTCCTCACGGTTTGAGAGATCTATCAATGGGAAGTTTAGCTAAGCTTTACAATACATTTTTTGGCCACCGGCGATATTTTTGGAACAAGGTGAACTTAGACTTTTGTTACCCATACCACAAGTTTTTCATTGATATAAAATTTGTAAATTGTGGGAATCGTTGAATAATTTTTTTCATTTTTGGGTCAATTAGTTAAATTATAAATTTGGACTATGTTTAGAAAAAAAAAAAAAAAAAGGGTAAAACTAGACAAAATAAAAGTTACATTAGTGTAACTAGATATTAATACAACCCATTAGAAGGTTCAATTTAGAAAAATTAATCTTTGGGTAAAAATCCCAATTTTGTGTACTGAATCCTAAGAGTTCGAGATATAATTGGACTGCTCGATGTCAAATTTATGTAATTTTATAGTTGCATAAATTATTTTAAGACATTTGATACACATTAATATCATTAATTTAGTTGGTGGAGCCTGAAAGATATTTTATTTTATTATAGGTAAACCATATGAAGCCTAGAGGCCATCCTATGGAGGAGTAAGAGTAAGCATCAGTGATATCTGTGAATGGATATATTTTTTAAATAGTTTTAGGTATACTAGTACAATATATATGGTTTGGATATTATATATATATATATCGTTAATTTAAGTGTTTATTTTATGCATATGTGAATATTTATGACTTTTGACATGATTTTAAATGATTTCAAACTCTGATGAGTTTATAGTGAATTTGTGAATCATGGTATTTAAATATCTTAGTATTTAAACTAAGCTTATAATCATTTTGGAAGATAATTGATTTTGAGAAAGTGGATTAGAAACTATATACTTTTAAGCATGTTTCAATTTTTTACATTTTTAAGTGCTTAAAATGATTTATGATATTATGTATTTCATTATGGTATTTATGTTTTGGCATAAAATGGTGATTTAGAATTGTTGGAATATTTATATTAATTTTTGTATTTAAATACCAAATTATGCCTTACAATACAATATTTTTGGAAAAGTATGATTTTGAAAAGATTATTTTAAGAATATTATATTGTTATTTTTAATTGGTATACCATATAGTACCAGTGTTTTATATCAGAATTACATTATAGTGTGCAGGTATGACACCATGCTTGCAGTATACTAAGGATCGTGAGGTTAGGTTTATCTCACAGGTTCATTATTGCCATGATACCTTTCGTACATTAATGTACGTGAGGTTGGGTTCATCCCACAAATTCATTATTGCCATGATACCTTTCGTACAATAAGGATCGTGAGGTGGGTTCATGCCACAATAATAAGAATCTACCTGTACCCGTACAAACTACAACCCGCTGGGGTGCTAATCATGTGCAACTGAAGATGGGGCCAATTACTAGGGCACAAACTATAAGATTTAAAGAAAATCTGGTTAACTTCATTCAAGGTGTTATTAAATCATAACAGGGCATGATAATACTCGAAGATTCAAAGCTCGTTCTATGCATCCAAGAAAAGATATTTTAGTGCATTTACGGATCCTGGGCAGCAAGGAATGAATTCGTTGGCTTATGAACTTGATTAAGCACGCCAGGGGACCATGAAATCATGGTAAAGCATAAGCAAAAGCATCCAAACTCATCATTTGTGCATACACTCTCAATTTGGCCGAAATTCACCATTTTAGTGCTGTGAATGACTTGCATTACAGGCAAGTTTTGATCATTCCAATCAAAGGAAACGTATGGGAACCAGTTCTAAACATATTTGGCATCCAGACTTTTTTGTGCTTTCCCCTGTTGGAATCAAACATTCTTCTTGATAATTTCGGTGGTGCTGCAATGATGCTAAAATCCTTAACAAATCTTTGATAGAAGCTAGCCAAACCATTAAAACTCCTTACCTAGGTAATTGATGTCGGTTTCGGCCACTCTTATATAGCCTTAACCTTGGATTGCTCACCTTTAATTCCAACAGAACTTACAATAAATCCTAGAAAATAAGCTCATCTTGGCAAAAATCATACATTTTAAGGTTAGCAAATAACCTTTCCTTTCTAAGTACTCCTAAAACTAACCTAAGATGTCCTACATGATCATCTAAATTTCTACAATATACAAGAATATCATCAAATAAACAACTATAGATTTTCCAATAAATGGATGCATAACATGGTTCATTAATCTCATGAAAGTGCTAGATGCATTAATTAAACCAAAAGGTATTACTAACCACTCATATAAATCATACTTAATTGTAAATACGGTTTTCCACTCATTTCTCTCTTTCATTCTAATTTGATGATACTCACTCCTAAGATCAATTTTAGAAAACATGATGCACCATTTAATTCATCAAGCATATCATCTAATCTAGGAATAGAATGCTTATACTTAATGGTTATATTATTTATGGACCTACAATCCACACATATACGCCATGAACCATCTTTCTTAGGTACTAACAAAACAGGCCCTAATGGAATAATGGCAGTCACAACTATAATTTCTGCTTTCTAGTTTATTATTATTATTAATAAAAAATAACTTTGCAAGGAAGACGTCATATGTGTTTTTTTTTTTTTTCCCGTCACAATTTAAGGATAACAATCACGAATACAAATTCTCCTATAAGTCTCCAAGTAAGTAACTTCTTACTTAATTAAATCAAAAATACTCGTGTAGGAAAGGCTTAACCACTAAATAAAGTATAATTAATATTTAAATTAAAATTTTAAATTTTAAGTAGGATATGGTAATGTGTACAATTAACTTGTAAGTGTAATAATCGTTTTCATGTAATAAAAATGGAAAAATAAAGTTATCATACCCAAGAGATAAAGTGTTAAATACTAAAGATAGATTAAGCAAATAATATAGATCTGTAACAATATTAAGTCAAGCAAATTTATTAAACATAGATTAAGCAAATAATATAGATCTGTAACAATATTAGTATAGATATATAATATTATTTTTTTTCAAGCTCAAATTTTATTAAAATCATTCATTCTTTTTTATCTATGAAAGCATTAAACATACTAATAATTTATTAACAAAATATATTAGTAATTAAATAAAACTCGACATATATTAAAATGATTAAACCTTTACAATCAGGGTTACATCATAACCCTGGCTATGAAAATTAGTAGAATAAAAACTAGTGAAGAAATCCTTCAGAGAAATCCTCCAAAAAAATCCTCCAAAAGCTCTCTAAGTCATGCCTTTCTTTTTCAAGCAAACACATACCTGTGCCTTTTCCAAACTCTCTAATTGATCTCTCAAAGCTTTAAAACCCTAAAATCCTTAAAAAAAAAAACACTTAAAAATTACCAAAATTTGGTCTATTTTTATTCGCGTATCCTAAAAACTCATAAATAAATCTCTAAACTTGTATGTTTTATTTCAATGATGTGAGACTCTACATATTGGATCTTAGGAACATTTTCTCTCTTTGTTTTCAATATAGGACACTTGTAAGACACATTTTTTAAGCCATTAAAAGGTTGGATGAATTTCATGTGTAAAAGGAAACTTCTTAATATTATTTGCCCCTCACAACTTTCCTTTTCTCTAATACTTAGTAGAAAAATTGTTAATTAGTCTAGTTTATCCTTAGTGAAGCATATGACATGACATATACCTCATTAGTGATAAATTAACCAATTATTACTGCTTACTCTCATCTTGACCTTTGGATTACTTTGATTTCCTTTCTTAATCAAAGGTAGAGATTTAATTAGAATCTTATTTTTATAAATTCCAAACTTCAAATGATGATATATTTTTATTCGCACCTCAAATCTAAAAATAATGTGATATTTAAAATCATCAGATCGCGAAAATTCATATAACATCCACTTCCATTATAAAATTTTCAACGAAAATTTAATGAAATTTTTTAGGAATCTTTATAAATCTTCTTAATACTTGATCTGTTTGAGCTCAAATCTTAATTTTCACCATAATTTAATTAAAGGAATCAATTTTTATAGTTGTTTTCTTGAAATTTTTCCTCCTTACCCTAGATTTAGAAAGAAAAAAAAATACATAATTAAGTATATTTCCATAACAAATTAATATAAACTAACAAATATTAAGCTACAAATATGACATAAAATTATCAATATTTTAGGCCTAACATATGGCAACCCTTAGTATTTCGTATATAATCATTTTTTACTTATTTATAAAATCAGAAACCCCTAAAAATTTATATATTTATATATATACAATTTTAATATAGTAAGAATGCAATAAAGACTTAGTGATAAAGATAACTTATGAGGTAAGCGATGTTATGCAAATAATGTCACAATATTTAAATAAATTTTGATTTTTTTTTAACACAAAATTTAAATGGGAAAGTGATGAGGACATGACTAGGAGCACCTCAAGATGGAGTCCAAAGCCACTTCAAATCTCTACGGGACCAATAACCAGGACAAGAGCAAAGAGGTTTAAAGAAGCACTAAATGGTTTAATCTAGGAGGTATTCACATTCCAAGGAAGCAGAGTCATTACTGAAGATGAATCAAAATTGGTCCATATGATTGGAATGGTGGATGCTAGCATGAAAGAGAGCTTAACGCAAGGAATCCTACAACATGATGATGTGGCAAGTTTTGATGACATGGATGGTGACGTGGCATCCTATGGTGACATGGCACTTTTGCCACGTGGAGGGTGATATGCTAGGCTTTCAACTAAGCTTGGCCAAATTTTATAATTAGGAAAACATTAATTTTTATTTATGTGTTGATTGGATTTTGGCATGTTGCCTATTTACTTTCCTAATTTAGTTTTTATTAGATTTTTTAATTACTTTCCTAATTTTATTAGAGTTAAATTGGTCAAAGAATTAAAGGCCATTCAAATTAGGAAACTAGGAGCCAAATTACGTTTCCTAAACCGAAACCTAATTTTCGTCCATTATTGGTTATAACAAATTTAGGAAAGCTTTGTAATTTATTTTGCCTATTTAAAGGCACAAAAATCATGAATAAAAATTAGATTACAATTTTGATTCAAAGTGAGAGCGATTCTCTTAGTTCTCTAAGAACTATATCGAATTTTTCAAGCTTTGCTTGTGGAGTTCAATTTTACTTATCAATAGGTTATTCCGCACCCTATTGTGGCGTCTACACCATACCAACGTTCTTACCTTAAATATAGATAATGAGTCAAGATCTTCCATTGATCACTTGTAATTAGATGGTCTAAATCAACCTTTGTTACAGGTTTAGGAGCAGGTTGTCCTAGATTCGTATCAAAAAGGAACAACCTATCAATTAAATTTGCATAGGGTCTACAGTAATTATTATAAGAAGTTAATTAGATTTTTTTTAAAATTTAATTGATAACTTTACTATTCCTATATAGCAATCAATATAAACTACATGGCTGAACAATGTCATTATATAAGAGCATCTCCAATGGCTCTTTTTATACTAGGAAAAAATAGATAGCCACTCAAAAACAACCTTTCCAATTGGTTTGTTTAAACACCACATCCAACTAATCTAGCAAGACAAAAAGTAGACACTATTAAAGTATATTATACTTCTTGAAAGTATATTAGACATTTTGAAATTTTCTGAAAAATAAAAAAATTCTTAAAAGGTCAATTAATTAATAACCATGAATAGATTTTATGCATATTGCCATTGAAAAATAATTTTATGATTGACTGTGCATTTATGCCACTTACATTTTGGTAGTGTCAATTTTTATATCATATATAAAGTAATCCATATTCATCATTAAAGATACTCTAATATTTTCATGCCATCTTTGCTATGTCAAAATCCCATATATATGTATATATATATATATATATATATAAAGAGAGTTAGGCTCACATAAATATAAAATATTATTTAAGAAAAATAAGAAAAACGAGCTCTATCGGGATCCTGTTATTAATAAATATAAATTTAAATTACAATCAAATGTTCAAAAAAGAAATCATGGCACCAATCTTGGTATTAAGAATCTGATTTAAGTCTTACTATATATAAATATATATATATATATATATATATATATATAAGGAAAGCATTCTATTTTCAAAGCCTAGCAACTAAAAACAATCACTTCTATATATACTTGTGCATATAATACCTAAGAATATCTTCAATAATAAATGTGAATTGCAATCTATGTGGCATAGTAATTAATATCATCTAAATCTAAGTAACATAAATATATAATTAATTTTGAAATTAATTTCCAATAATAATGTATAGAAGTCTATTTATGATTATTAATTAATTATATATATAATACTAAGTTTTTTTTTTAAATAAAAAATTGACTTTTGCAAAAAAAATTTACTTCTAAAAAAACTTTACAATATTTAACACCACTAAAGGCCTTGAGATGATTTGAATGATCTAAGCCTAGAGTAAGTTTCATTTGATAATGTTAATATTTTTAAGTTTTATTTTTTTTTATGTTTTCTATTTAATTTTATGTAATTCATTTACTTAAATGTTTGTGGTGATACTTAAAATTTATTTAGATATCTAAAATAATTATAAATTTGGAGAAAAAGACATAAACTCCAAATTGAAAATGATTTCAAACTGTATGCTTTTAATTTGATTTTGCATTTCTTTTTTCCTTCAAATTTATAGTTTACTAAAGTATCTAATAAAAGTTTAGCTAATCCACATTTAAAAAAAAAAATGCACACAATTAAGTTAAAAAAAAAAACATAAAAATTATCAAATGACCCTAAAAAATCGATCATTTTACTCATTAACTATAGTTACAATTCTTGGCAGTATAATGTATTTTTACACATATAGTTCAAACTAGATAATGAATATGAAAAATGCTATTAAAATAACTCTAAACAATCCCAGCTCTTCAATTTTTTAAAATAACCGTTATTTTTCAACATTTTTAGTTTTTTTCATTTTTTTCTTTTTTTTTTTTTTTTTTGGGAACTTCTTTCCTCTCCTAATCAAGTTTTTTTTATAATTACTAAAAAATTGTTGTTGTGTAAAAGAAAAATTAACCTTAAAAAAAAATAACAAAAATAAAAAGGACTTTAAGATCTACAAGAGCTCTCTCCGTGGCTGTCATAGAGAATTCGAAGTCCAAAGCATACAGATCCCCCAATTCTCTCTCTCTTTTAATTCTTCTTCGTTTTTTATTTTTCCTAATTTTCAAATGATATTTTTTTTAGGATGATTTTTTTTTTTTTTTTAATTGTTAACGTCTCCTACTCTGTGTAGGATTGCTTTTTTTTATTTTTTTCATTTTTTCACTTTTCATTTTTTTTTTTTTTAATCTTTTTGATAATGGCAAAATCAATTTTGATTAAGGAAGGAGAATCTGGTAAAATACGGGCTTTGATAATTTATTAGTATCGATCCCGTGCAATACATGATATGTATAACTGGAATACATGATTTTTAAGATTAATTATATTCAAATTGAATCAAATTAATTAATTACATAACTTTTATTATAACAAAAATTGAAATTAAAGAGGAAATATTGTTTAATAGTTATATGTCTGATTGATTGAGAGTTAAAAATCACTTACTTCATTACTTATTTATAGGCAAAGACCTTCAAATTTTATAAGGATACAAATATTGTTCTGAATAATGAATGTGATTTTTTCTCAATTTCTAAAATTAAGCCATCATTTCAAATTAAAAGTTTTTTTCTTCATTATTTGAATTAACTTGAAAATTGACCATGTATGGTTACCATCCTTCTTTTAAGAAGATTAAATAAGGAGATCAATTTCATTATTGAAATCTATATATTATAATATTGAATTATTAGTATTAATTTCAAATAATTAATTATATTATGATATTGCAATTAATTAGTTTACCTATATTAAATCATCATAATATAATTTAATTATATTTATTATTGTTATTATTATTACCATTATTATTTACCATATAACCTTATAGGATAATTTAGATATATTTTATTAAGATCAAATAAGGAGATCAATTTCATTATTGAAATCTATATATTATGATATTGAAATTTCATTTATTGCACATCCATATATGTATATGTATTAATGTATGGAATGTAATTATTAATTATCATATACAAAATTTTTTTATTTTGCAATAAAATAAATATAATAAACTAATAAAGATATTAATAAAGATATTTTAAATCTATTTTTAATATTTTTTATTCTGACTTTTTTTTTATTCTTTGTAAATAATTAAATTTTCTATATTAAATCCTTATTATATAATTTAATTACTTTTATTATTATTATTATTATTTTATTATTATAATAATTATTATTATTATTTACTTTTTACTTTGTAAGGTAATTTATTAATTGTTACTTATATTTTACTTTGTAAGATAATTTATTATTTTACAATTAAATAAATATGACAAAGGAATAAAGATATTAATATATAAATTAGAACATCTATTTTATTATTAATTACTATACATAAAATCTTATTATCTACCAATAAAATAAATATAACAAAACAATAAAAATATTAATATATAGATTATTATTTTTTAAAATATTTTTTTTATTATAACTATATTTTTAGACATGTTTTAATTATAAAATTAAGGAGATCCATTTGAGAAAACAACCCATTGTCAATGTATAACTGATAAACTTGAAAAAACTAAAAATATAAGTTTTTACAGAAATATAAAAAGTTTAAAATGGAAGTGAGAGAGTAATTTAAGAATGAGATGAAAATACCAAAGTTATTAATGATTCAGGCTGTATATAAAGTGTGTCAAGTATGATTTATAGAAGTTACTACTTATTACTATACTACCTAGTGCCTACTACTGCCCAATGTTATGCCCATTACCCTGACTACTTGATGATGCCATCATCTCTATAAACAATAATACGTGGTACTGACTATTCTACTTTTATATATTATAGAGATTCCAATTTATAAATCTAATTTAAATTTAAGAAAAAAATGTTTAAAATTAATTTTAAGCAAACATACTAACAACTAAAAATGCTTCTTATTTCTTTTTCTTTTTTATTTTTCTACAATTAGTTTGATTTATGTCATTAGGTATGTGAGCATGTAGTGTGCCTCCATCTTTTTCTATCAAAACTAAAACGAAAAGGAAGTAAAAAAAGGGGGGGGAAAAGAAAGAAAAAAGAAAATATATACCATTATCACTTTATAAGATTATAAAAATCATCTTATAAATTTAAAAGAATTATTTCAGTATTTTTTTTCTTTTCTCTAATTAGAAATTTAATTTTTTTTTAACAACTCCAAGTCTCCAATTAAACTTTTTTTTTTTTGGAAAATAAGTCTCCAATTAAACATTTAAAAATTATTTTAAAAAACAATAATAAAATATTTAGATTATTTCTCCAAATTACCTCATTTTAAACACATAATTACTCTCCAACCCTTCAGGCTTAAACCGAGACATGAGGAGGAGATGCACACTAACATTCCTTTCAGCAATTCCTTGAGAAAAAGAAAACAAAAAAATAAAATAATGAAAAACAAAAATAAAAATAAAAATAAAAAATTGTAAAACCAATCAATTTTTTCAATCAGCTAGCAAGCTTCAATTGAAGCCTCCCAAAAACATTTTTTCTCAATCAGCTCTTAGTTTTCTCTTATAGCTTTCGGTTTTCAAAAATCAATAAAAACAAAAAAACTTTAATAATTTTAATAACTAAAATAGAAATAAAATAATAAAAACCATTAAAATATTAAACATCGAAATTTTAAATAACTGGAATGTGACACTTAGTAATTTATAACCAAATGTATTTGACTTATTTGGTAAATAAAATCAAATCAAATAATTTGTTTTGAATATAAATCTCACTTTGACATGTTTAACAATTCTATTTTAAAAAGAATATTTCAAATTTTTTCATTGATAAAATAAAATTATATTATTTATGAATTTTTTTGTGTCCAAATAAGGAAATATGTTTATTAATTTCCATTTAATCACATTTGTATATATAAAAACATTTAAAATACATTTGATTAAGATAAACATACACATGCAAATGTATTTTATGGCATATATAATATTATAATAATAACATATATATTTTTGGTACAACCAATAGAAGGTGAAAACGTCATGCTCTTTCAATCAATTTTTTTAATTTACATCCAAATCTATCATATATATAGAAATATTCTATGTCATATATATATATATATACATATTATGGTTATAATAATAGATTTTATATATTTTTGGATAAAATCATAAAAGGTAAAAAAATCACATGCTTTAAATAGCTGTTCAATTTGGTATTGATTAATATTTTTATAAAATCATAAATAATAATAAAAAAAGATGATATTTTATTTTATTGATAATTTTGGAGAAAATTTTAAAAAAATTATAATAACACACATGGCACTGACTATGCTTTGTTTATATATTATTATATTATATAATATTATAATAATAAGAATAAAAATATATATAATTTAAAATGGATAATACTTGGGTAATGATCTTCAAGATCTTCCCTATTGGTTCGAATATACTTGATCCAAATCTATTCTTGATCAGCCGTCTATCTAATATAATAATAAAAATATATATTAATTGGTAATAAAATAAGTTCAAATAATTTGTTTTGAAAATAAATCTTATTTTGCTATGTTTAACAATTATTATTTATGATATTATATTTTTATAACCAAATAAAATATATCTTTATTAATTCCATGTAACCATATTTGTATATATAAAAATATTTAAAATATATTTAATTAAGGAAACTACATATATGAAAATATATTTTACGTATTTGACTTATTTAGTAAATAAAATAAAATCAAATTTTTTGTTTATTTTAAATTTATTTCAAAATTATTACCATATATTATTTTATCAATTGTTTGATTGTTATATTAAAATTTTATATATATTTGGGTATAAACATAAAAGGTAAAATAATAAATAAAATAAAAATAAAGAATGTATTTTTGGAAGGAATTTGGAAGAAATGTATGCTGACTCGTAGCGCATACGATTTTTCTTTTATATATTATAATGATTATTTATGGGACTCTAAATAGTAAGTTTGAAATTTTAAAAAGAACTTTACAAAGTAGATTTATTTTACTATTTATTTTAAATATTTAAACCTAGAGGACAAAAAAAAAATGAAAAAAAACACAAACCTAGTGTTTTTAAAATTCAAAGCTAACAGACATTAAATATATATATATATATATATGTGTGTGTGTGTGTGTGTTTTCTTATTATATATTTTAAAATTTTATGAAGTACATGCTAAATGAGGGTATCCATGTTCTTAATTTTGTTTCCCCACGAAAATGAAATGTTAGTTGTTTAGTAATTAATATGCGACTTCCCTTTCTCTAGGGGAATAAATCTGAACAAACGCATTGGTCACATGTTGACAAAGATCGGAAAGGTCTCTTTGCCATCTTACTTCCAAAGATATATTCTGTATTCACGAGGAAGCAAAAAAAAAAAAAGTATATATATATAATATATTTATATATATATAGTGAAAATTACATCACAGGTCTATGGTTGCTAATAGTTATTTCACTAATCAAAACCTTCCCCAACCTGAAATTGTTGAATTATTAGTTACATGTTTTACCGGTATATTACACTACTGGTAGAAAAAACATCTAACAGATCAATCTAAATCTAAAATCATTTATGCTAATAAATTAGATGAAGAAGGATTCCCAATATTTAATGAATCAATAGGATAAGGTGTCCCCGATGGTGTCAATACCTTGTTAGCCACATTAATCAGACATTTTATAGGAACCCCTACAGCTATCACAGAAAGAATCCACAGTCAATTAACCAATTTACATTGTCCAACCTTTAGTAATTTCGAATAGTATGTACAAACATTTACCATCAGAATTATGATGAGAGATGATAGTAATCAACCCTTTTGGAAAGAAAAATTTATTAATGGTTTACCCCAATTATTTGCTAGAAAAATCATAAATGTCTGAAGTAATGATAGTGGTCACATAAACTACAATTCATTAACCTATGGAGATACAGTTTCAATAATCAAAAAAGAAGGATTAAAAATATGCACTAATATGAAAATAGCAAATCAACTAAATAATGATAAAAGAAAAACTAAATACGAATTAGGAAACTTTTGTCAACAATACGGTCTATCTACGATAGCACCCTTTAGGAGAAACAAAATCAAAGAAAAATCACATAGGAAAACTTTTCAAAATAATAAATATTCAAATCATAAACCTTATTACAAAACCAATAAGTTAAATAAACCCAATTTTGACCAATTCTACAAATCAAATAAACATAAAAAAGATTCAAAAGATAAAACTAAAATCAAATGTTTTAAATGTAATAAATTTGGTCATTTTACTAATGAATGCAAAGTTAAGCAAACAATCAAACAATTAGAAATTCCAGACGACGAAAAACAAAACTTAATCAATGTCTTAGGAATTCACAACACAGATAGTGAACATAGTGAAAATAATATTTACACTGAATCAAGTTCTGACGAATCAAGTATTCATTCTGAATCCACTAGTGATATAGATAACCCTAATATTACTTTAGGATGTTTAGATGCATGTTGTCTAGATACCTGTTGTAATAAATCAGTTAATGTCTTAACCAATTCTATAGAAGATGAATATATAATCTTAGAATTACTTAGCAAATTAGAAAATCCTGATGAAAGGATAGAATACATAAAAAAATATAAAAAGATCATAACTGATAATCACAAAGAAACAAATCAACTTAATAAAAGTACTCAGAAAATCTATTTGACAGAAGCTTTACAAACGTTCAAGATTTACAATCAGAAATTAAAACAATCAAGTCTGAAATAAAAAAATTAAAACTAGAAAACCATTTAGTTAAATACCAATTACAATTTATTCAAGAAAAACCCCAGAAACTTATTCATAATCAAATTGAAGAACAGGAAGAAGGATCTTCCCATGATAATTGTTTAGCTTCAATTCAAAAAATCAAACTTAGAAAATGGCACATAAAAATCACAATAATCATTTTCAATTCATGACAATCGCACTTTTAGATTCAGGTGCAGATTTAAATTGTGTCCAAAAATGTCTCATACCTAGTAAATATTATACAAAAACGAAAGAAAGATTAAATTATGCTAATGGTAGTAAAATAGATTTACAATACGAAATTAATCACGCACATATTTGTCATAATAAAATATGTTTCAAAACATCATTTGTCCTTGTTAGAAACATGACAGATCAAGTTATTTTAAGAATTCCATTTCTCTCTTTGTTATACCCATTCACTACAGAAAATGATGGAATAATTAGTCACCCTTTAGGTGAAAAGGTTAAATTTGAATTTATTCAAAAATCAAATAATATTCAAACATTAAAAGAAAATTCCATTTCAAAAACAATCAATCGCATTCAAATTAAAACTAAACATTTACATTTCCTACAAGAAGAAATTAAATATAAACAAATAGAAAATCAATTATCTAATTTTTATCTTCAAAACAAAATCACTGATTTTCAACAACAATTAACCAAAGAAGTTTGTGCTGAAATACCAATGCTTTTTGGTATAGGGCAAAATACATAGTTAAACTTCCTTATGAAAAAGGTTTTGATGAAAGAAACATTCCAACTAGGGCCAGAGCCATTCAAATGAATCAAGAACTAATGGAATATTGTAAAATTGAAATTCAAGAACTCCTAACTAAAAAATTAATTCGTCCTAGTAAATCCCCTTGGTCTTGTTCCGCTTTTTATGTTCAGAAAAATGCTGAATTAGAACGCAGATCCCCTATACTAGTAATCAACTATAAACCCTTAAATAAATGCCTCCAATGGATTAGATACCCTATCCCCAATAAAAAGGATTTAATCAATCATCTTAATCAAGCCACTATTTTCTCCAAATCTGACATGAAGTCAGGATTTTGGCAAATAGAAATTAATGAGGAAGATAGATACAAAACTGCATTTGTAACCCCATTTGGTCATTATGAATGGAATGTAATGCCCTTTGGATTAAAAAATGTTCCTAGTGAATTTCTACAAATGATGAATGATATATTTAATAATTACAACCATTTTACCATTGTTTATATAGATGATGTCTTAGTTTATTCCCAATCAATTGATCAACATTGGAAACACTTAAAAATGTTTTTAGATATTGTCAAAAAACTTGGTTTAGTTGTTTCCGCTTCCAAATTAAAATTCTTCCAAAGTAAAATTTGATTCTTAGATTTTAATATTTACCAATCCTAGATTACTCCAATCACTAGAGCCATTGAATTTGCTGATAAATCTCTTGATGAAATTCTAGATAAAAACCAATTACAGAGATTTTTAGGCTCATTAAATTATATTACTGAATTCTATAGTAATTTAAGAATGAAATGTAAACCTTTGTTTGACAGATTAAAATCAGAACCCCCACTGTGGTCTCTCGTTCATATCAAATTTATCCAAGAAATCAAATCACATGTTAAGACTCTTCCTTGTCTTGGCATTCCTTCCCCTGATTCATTCAAAATTGTTCAAACTGATGCCTCTGACATTGGCTTTGGAGGAATTTTACTTCAGCAAATCACACCTGATTCCCCAGAACAAATAATCTGTTTTCATTCTGGAACATGGATGTCTTGGCATTCCTTCCCCTGATTCATTCAAAATTGTTCAAACTGATGCCTCTGACATTGGCTGTGGAGGAATTTTACTTCAACAAATCACACCTGATTCCCCAGAATAAATAGTCCGTTTTCATTCTGGAACATGGACTTCTTCTCAAATCAATTATAGCACTATAAAAAAAGAAATTTTATCTTTAGTACTATGTATATCTAAATTTCAAGATGATTTACTTAATCAAAATTTTTTTGTACGTATTGATTGCTAGAGTGCCAAGTACGTTTTAGAACAAGATGTTCAAAACATTGCATCAAAACAAATCTTTGCCCGATGGCAGGCCATATTAAGTCTTTTTGATTTTGAAATTGCATACATCAAAGGTAATCAAAATTGCATTCCTGATTTTCTAACCCGTGAATTTCTGTAGGGAAAGGTTTCTCACCCGAGAACTAATCATGCCTCGCAAAAAGGGGTCATCTACCCCTCTTCCAAACCCAAATCCTCCCAAAACAAAACAAACTCAATCAACTCATGATCAGACCTTAATTCCCACTGACTCTACCTACTTATCTCAACCTATTCCAATCAGCCCAATCAATTACCAAAATGCCCTTGTCAAATTTTATAATCCCTACAGTTTGGTTCCAAGCCAACCATTCACCCCAATTAATTAAACTCAAGCAAAATCATCTCCCTATTTTGATATTGCTCGCAATCTCTTATTTTATGTTGAACCCTCCCTTCGGAAGCTTCCCACCATTCCCCACATTATTAATCAATTCTTTCCTCCTAATTTCCATTTTATTCCAAAACTACCCAACAAAAACCTCAAATATTATACTGCCATTCTCCAGTCCACCCAATCAATTACTATTACTCCTCTCTTAGATAAAAATGATAACAAAACAATCATTTCTTATAAATTTTGGATCCACAAAATCCTTACTCTTGAAGAATGGGATCACCCTCCTTATCAATCCAAAAAAATCACTTACCCGGGTGATGTAGATATGATTCCCTATTTATACAACTATCATGATTATATTGATGCTTGGGACTACATCTTTTTTGCATCAAAATGAATCATTTTCTCATTCCTGGTTTATCAGCTGGGATTCCAAATTCCAAAGAAATTTCCCCAGTTGGTTTTTCCATTGGTGGTGTGATCATGGCCCAGCCAAAGAACATCTTCCACCACAAATCCAACATTTAATCACCCACTTTTCTAAACATTATAAAATCACCTATCCAGAAAGTGGCTTTCCTATGGAACTTATTTTTATGTCCAAATACAAAGTTTCTTGGATTTTCAAATGGCAGTACCACAGAGAACAAAATATTATTTACCGCATACACTTAATCAAATGGCGGAACAAATGGTACTCAACCCGTACTCATAAAATGGTTATGGATGAATTCCCTATCTCTACCCCTAAGACTATCAAATCATCTTCCAGTCAGACTTCTGAAAAATCAACCAGATCAAAAAAGGACATGCTTGCACACATTCAAAAATTAATTGAAGAAGTAGATCAATTATCCGATGATTCCGACACATCTGATGAAGCCTCCAGCCAGCTCAAAGAAGAATCAACTAGCTCCAAATCAAAAAATATTCCTGGATCTTCCTTTCGATGGGCAGATTATCAAGATAGTCAAGATCCATATGATATAGGATCTAACTAAAATCACGCATGGAAACCCTAAACCAACATGATGGAAAGCTAAGTCATAATCAACATCAAGAATCTCTAACAGTGTAGAGTTACTTTCAGAATTCCACTCACAAAAGCAGATCACGAGAGTTATTATTCACAATCACAGTTCATGAACAGTAAAAGGCACCGAAAAGCAAAATACTGTTTAAGATACTATTCACCGACAAAATCATGAGATCAACAGGAACACCACCCATTTAACCAAGTCCTCCTTTGCCTATATAAAGGAGCCTCACCATCACATTTTGGAGGAGTTGAATTAAGAGTTGGTTTTGGAGAGTTTTCTTGGCAGATTTCCTCTCTTCTTTTTATTCTCTTCTTCTTCTCATAATCACTTGTAATCAAATATTTGAGTGCTTAGTTTTGAGTGCTTTGTAATTAACTGAGATACTAATTTGTGGTACTCCTCTATAATCAAGTAAGCATTTTCATTTAATTATTTTCAATTATTTATTTTAATCATTTATTTTAAGTTATATTGCTTGGCTGGTTCTACCGCCTTCAATATATTCTATATAATTTTATATATGCATTTTATATTTATCTAATTAATTGTTCTTGGCTGGCCTTGCCGCCTCATCTGCTAATTTACTTACTTCCACTCTGCTCTTATTTTATCTTTCATCTATCTCATAACACACAATATATATATATATATATATATATATACTGTGTAACTTCTTACTTCCTATTTAATTTCTAGTAAAGTTTTGTGGTGAATTGTTTTATAAGAATTAGCTTTTATAGAATCGATTTCTCTTCCAAGAGTTTGGTTTTTTTTTTTTTTTAAATTTATAAGAATCTTTTAGTAAAGGAAACATATTGGATTAAATCTACTTAAAAAAAATTATATTTATGACATGGATAAGATTGTCAAAAAATGTATATCAAATTACTTTTCCATGAAATTTGAGAATGACACTTATTTTGAAGGGATTAGTTTTCTAGTTACCCAAAAAAAAAAAAAAAAAAAAAAACAATTCTTATGGGCCCATATTTTCCATTTGCAACAAAATTGTTCAAACACCTGCAAACTTCAATCAAATTAGTAAAAAGTAAGAATAATAATTGACTAACCACAAAAAAATAAAATAAAATAATTATAGGTATAAACTAGAAATGTTTAGATACGTTGTCAAACAAATTATATAGTTTTGTTATAATTTTATATTTTTATCTTTATTTAAAATTATTTTTAAAAATATTTATTAATTAAATATATTTATATTTACAATTGCAAAATTAAACATTTTAAATGTATTTAAAGTTAAATGATTAAATATTTTAAATATATTTAGAAGTATATGATTAAATATTTTTATATATAAGTATCTTCGATGTATTTAGAAATACAACTAAATATGTTAAATGCATTTAATTGAACGTTTTCAAATGCAAGCATCTCAAATATATTTAGAAATATATAGCTAAACATATCAAATAGATTCAAAAGTATACCAACGAACATCTTTAAAAGCGTTCATACTTTTGTAACCAAATACTTTAATGAATCCATTGCTTAAATGTCTTTTAAGTAGAAAGAAAATTTTGTGGAGTTTCAATGATTATCAATTTTATCCAAAAGCATTGTGAAGAGTTTTCGTGGAATAATGTTCGATTTGTAAGCAATTTTTGAAGAAACAAAAAAAAAAGTATTATTTTGGCTTATTTAAGACTTTATGAATCGTAGATATTTTAGGTATTAAAGATATTGTATAAAATTATTTTAAATTTTTTATATATTTAAATAATAGTGTATAAAATAGATATTGTATCTAATTTTTTTAGAATTATGAAAACAGCTTCTCTACAAATTATTCTTTCATTATTTTTTTTTTTTGCTTAAGTATTAATTTAATTCAATAGGAAGGATTACACATTTATGATAAGTATTATCTTTATACTCCTCTTCTATATTTATACCATATTTCTTTTCTTTATCCAAAACTTCCACTAAAAAGATCTTAAAATTAATTTGTTATCAAGTTGATGTGATAATATTATATTTATGGCACGTTTCGCATTTAAAAAAATTGCAGAAATGGAATAATTATTCTAGAAAATTATATATATATTTTTTTGTTTCATTTTAAATTTCATGAGTATCTATTTTATAGAAATGTTTATTTTTCATTTTAAAAAATAATTATTCCTTTCAAAAAGTTAGAACTATTATTCATTCATTTAAATAATAAATATTTTTATTATATTTAAGATATATTTAAATCTAGATTAATTATCCTAAATTGAAATACATATATAGCTATAAAATTTGACTTTTAACTAAGTTTTTCCAAATTTGATATTTTCAAAAAGAAAAAAAATCCCGATAAATGCTAAATATCGAACTAATTTAAAATAAAAACCAAACATATAAAAAAAAATCTTTATAAATATCAAACATTTAACCGAATTTAAAATAATAACTAAACATATCAATAACAATATATTTTTCATTTTACTTTTTTAATTCATATAAATAATTATTCTTATTTTATCATAAATAACTATTTTATATATTAAACATTACTTTAACCTAAAAATTAGATTTAATTTTAAACAAAAATTTAGTCCAATTAAATTTATTCAAACCCAAACAAATTCAAAAATTATGATTAAAGACTTAAGCATAATTTTATCGAATCGATTTGATGAAGGACGTGAGGCTACAGAAGTAGCAACAAAATTCGATTACTTAATATTATTGTTTGAAATTTCTAGAATATTTGTGAGAAACATATAGCCACATCAATATTATTTTTTATTATTATTTTTACTATTATTTTTATTAATTTGAAAACAAACATTAGGCAGATCACAATTTTCTTAGCATTAGTTTTTCATCACCTTTTTTCAAACCAATGTAAAAATGGGATTGCTTCGATGGCCACCAACATTTTCACAAGAAAAAGAAAAAAATAAAATAAAATAGAAATCAAGGAGGCTTATTGGATAAGAGAAAAAGATATGGTCCAGTCTTATCCCCCAAATTAGACACGTGGAATCACTAGAAAGATATATCTCCCTAATTCAGCGAAGCACAGCCACTAGAACAAGATTCTTTTTTTCTAACATTTCCTTTTTATCACTTACAACAATTTCCTTCTTTTTTTTTTTTTTTTAGTAAATAACAATTTCCCTCTTTAGTCTGGAACCACGATAACTATAGATGTAAGAAACTGAGCAAATTTCTAGTACTGACACAACAGCCCTCTTTCCACTGACGCGTGGCATGTTTCTATTCGCTTGGAGATGGACGGCAGGGATGCCGTCAGATGACCTTTTCATTACGCTTTTTGACGGTGGGCCCAGTTTAGAATACAGTGCTAATGTGGAGGGGGCAAGTGTTTAAGTTTTGAAGCCTTTGCTAGCTATACAGGGCACCCCTCGTGGGCCATGCGCCACGTGGTTAATTTGCAAGTGGCTATTGACAGCTTTTACCTGGGGGAACCAATCACATCTCCAGCATTTTTCCATAAGCTAGAGTTATTATTTCTTCAAGAAAGATTGGCCGCAGCCATAATGTTTCTAATTTCCAACTATTTTATACTATGAAATACAAATCCATTTAAGACAAGCAAACAAGATCTTCAACCCGAAGTTGCCTATAAGGACATCATTATTAACTGTAAAATTTTGAAGTTGAAAAAATTAATAATAATCTTTGTTGCTAATGTGTCACATCCTCAGAACTTGCTTGAAAATTTGTGAAAGATCGCTCTCAATATATTTATTATTGAAAATGTGCATAATAAATTATATATGAATTAAGATCTTATGCTTTTTTTTTTTTCTGCTTTTTCTATGTTTGTTTTCTACTTTTCAATGGTATATTGTTAATCTAATAGATAATATTAAATAATTCATAGACAAATTAAAATGCAAATTAATTCTAAATTAAACATGCATGGATATATACATTTTAAATGTAAAATAAACAAATATTAAAGAAAAACCAAATCGAACATTCACATTCATTATATATGTGCTATAAAATGATAGTTAAATGATGAATAAATATGTTTTTCTAGGTGTTAATTATAAATAGATATATATATATATATATATATAATTCGTTAAATATATGATAATTTTATGACGCATACTTTTTAGTTAATCAGGAATATCTTTAATTAATATAGCAAAAATTATTGCTAACATGATAGTTAGGGAACATTTGCCCAGCATGTAAATTATCCATATTATTACATAGGTTCACTCGATATCAAAAGTCTCATACGTAAATAGAAAGAGAAATTATTAGATCTTATTCTATTAATTTCTTATGCCTGGAACGTAACTAAGGGAAACAAATTCACCTACAAGCTAGAAAGTGAAAGTTTTACCTCTCCTATTGAATTATTAAAGTGTAAGTTATTAATACTTTCAATAGAAAAAGGTTTATATTTTCTACCCAAAAAAAAAAAAGAAAAGAAAAAAGTTTATATTTTCTACCCAAAAAAAAAAAATAGAAAAAAGTTTATATTTTTAGATTGTTTTGAATCTTCATATCTACAGTTGATTTCTCTTTGGAACTTCTATTATATATTATAAAATATTTCAATCAAGCAATTTTATTTATAGATTGATTGTGATTGGAAAGATCCACCAACTTCCATTTCCCTCCTTTATTACTTATTTTTATACTAATCTATATATACTTGTACATCTTTTATTAAAAATTTTATATTTGCATATCCATATCATAAATCACAAAGTCTAGTACAATAACTCTATGTTTGAATTGAAGAGAGGAAAGAAAAAGAAAGGAAATGTTTAATAGGGAAAGGAAAGGAAATAATTTGTTTATAATTGTTGTTTGGATGATTAATAAATGAAAAAAAAAAAAAGAAAATATATGAAGGGTAATAAATATTTTCACACAGTGATTATAAAGGTAATTTTGAATATTAAAAAATTCATTAAACGTTGTTTCCTTTTCATCCATTTCCTATCAATTTTAGATGGAAAACAAACTTAATTAAAATAAAAGAATTAATTCCTCCATTTTCCTTCCCTTTTTCTTTCCTTTTTATCTCATTTTAACTATTTAAATAAAAGATTTAAACCTTTTTCTTCTTATTCCCTTATATTTCATCAATCCAAACAGAGTGAAACTTTATGCTAATGGTTTTCATTGGTAGTAAGGCAATAATCAATTTGATATAAAAATTAATCAGTTTGATAATTTTCAATCTAATCCAAATCAATTTCAACATCAAATATAATCCAATTCGATAATAGTAAACTTAGACGGGATAAAGATGTGAAATTGTGTTTATAAACTTAGAGGTTTAAAATTGTAGATATTAAATAATTGAGACATTTGATTTTGGCTTTTTTTTACTTGTATAAAATAGCAAAATTTTCAATTATAGTCTCTTTGACATTGTGAAAAAAATGAAAATATTCATTTTAAGAATAAAATAAATAAAACAAAATTGCTTAAAGTAGTATATCAAATACAACTATTTTGTTTTAACTAAATAAGAAAGACCAATATAAATATTAAACTAAACAAAAGAACAATAAATTATTAATTTTTTAAATGTCTATTTATATTTTTAATTATTTATATTTTAATCAATTTGATTTGGATTGATTTCATAGTTTTTGTCTTGAAATAATCCAAACATTCTGATTATTAGTTTCAAGCTTTTGAAACCAATCTAACTAAATTAGTATATAATAACTGATCCAAACAAGTTGGATGGGGTTGGATTTGTCAGTTTGGTCAATTAATCAAATTTTTTGCACACCCCTGCTTAATGCAATCCCATATATTTTAAATTTCCATAATATCCCTATTTAATTTTTCTGTTTTTTCAATCTTTTGAAAAGTAAGATTTCTGCCATACAAACTGCAACGAAAACTTTAATAAAAAGGTTGGAAGAAAAAAAAGACGCAAATTCTGTAACTCTTTTGGATGCCAATATACGAAGCAATCTATAGACAAGCATGGCCAAATTGACTTAAAATGAGGCATAAAAATAGTAGTGTTGAGATGAGAGTAGCGTATGAGAGTAAAGAGCTTCTGAAAACCCTACCTCTAATTTTACAAAAGAGACAAAGTAATTGAAGAGAGAAGATTTTTAGTTTAAGAAGAGAAAAAAAAAAGAAAAAAACTCAATTAAGATGATGCGGCAAATTTGTTAATACAAAAAAAAAAAAAAAAAGAGAAAAATAAATATGGATATTTTAATAATTTAAATGTTTATCAAACAATATAAAATTATTTTTGTATTGCAAAAAGAAATTCTCCAAACAATACGTAAAAATCTTGTTTTAAAAAAAAAAAACAATGCATAAATAAAAAGGGTAATATTACAGATGTCAAAAAATTATTGGAGACTCAATCTTAATAACTTATAAGATAGGTACCAGGATTAACTTTATAATAAGTGGGATATGTATTGAGGAAAAAAAAAAAAAAAAACTATAATCTGAGTGGAAATGATGCATGAGTAAAGATAAAAGACTATTGTCAGGACCCGTCTAGAATTCCTTTTCCGGAACCCTAGATAAGTCTGATCCCAGGAAAATACCACCGAACCTTCCAACGGAAAATCCGGCAGCACCTCCCCTAAGGGTAAATATATATAAAATAATATTTTTCCCGATTATATTTAAAATACGCCACATGAGCATCAATTACAGATATCAAATTAATACCACATAAATACAATTAATTACCCCAAAAATATTTTCAAAGGTGGGTCACTCACCTTGAGCGCGTAAATCAACTAAGATCCTCTTCGGGATCAACTCCACCACTCCTACGCGCACCTAAACAACCACAGTGTACCAACCAAAAATATTAATATTTTAGTCGGGTAATTCCCAAATGGGTACCCAGGGAGCGAACACCAAACGATATCTAAAAGTTACGAGTTATATACCGAATCGAAGCTCGCGTGATGAGGATCACCGATTCGGTCTTACTTTCCGGTGATCGGACCCGACGGGGTCGGAATCTCGTCGGAAAGCTTTTCGGGTTTCGGCTTCGCAATTCTCCCAAACCGTTGCGAATAGGTGGAAACGGATGCCGGATTCAGGTTCAGGAGGTTGAACACAGTGGACTGGAGCCGACCGGAAGACTGGGTACTCGCCGGAACAGTAATTTCCGGCGAGCCGCCGCGGTCACCGGCAACTGTCGCCGGCAGCGGCGCGTGCGGTGGCCGTTGGCTGTGAGTTTTTCCAGATTTGTAGATCGTGGGGAGAGCAATCCAACGGGACCGGCGGTGAGGCAAACGGAGGCCGAACGGCGGAGAAATCACGGTTTGAAGATTTCCGGTCCCTCGCCGGAAAACGCTCCAATCCCGGCGCGTCGGTGGTCCGATGGCCGTGAAACTTGGTGGGTCAGCCGAACTTGAGGAGGGAATCAAGGGTGTCTGGCGCGTGTGGCCGGAAAATGGCCGGAAATGGGTCAATCGGCGGTGGCCGGCGGTGGAGGGAAAAAGTCGCTGCCGATCTTCAAACGTCCGATCCGGGCGCGTCCGGCGGCCGATCGCCATGAAACTTTGAGGTTTTGCTAAAAATGGGGAGGGGAACCTTGCTGGCCGGCGCGTGTACAGTAGATCGGCTGGAAAATTTGAAAATCTCCGGTGGCCGTCGGACTTTCTCTCTTTTTCTCTCTCCTCTCTCTCTTTCTCTCTCTTCCCCGAGATTTTTATCAAATAAAAGCCACTGTGTGATACTGTTCATGCCACGTGGACCAATCAGAAGCTGACATGTGGCGTTTCACTGTTCATCGACTCAAAAACATTAAAATATTACAGTATCCGACAAACTTCACGCATCCATAACTTTTTAACCGGATGTCCTTTTTAAGCGTGCCGCTAGTCTGTGAACTCGTATCGACGAGCACTTCACAACTATGCACGAGTCAAAGCTCATTTCCCCATAAATAAAAAGTCAATTCCGGCACCCCTTGGACAGTTTGCACTTCAACTTGTTTTGCCCATAACTTTCAAACCTAGCCCCGTTTTTGACGTGCTACTAGTCTACGAACTCGGGGCATCATGCACTTCACCACGGTACCCTGGTCAACTCGAAATTCCAACTGGAACAAAAAGTCAACTTTTATGTATAATCTAATTTGATTACATAACATTTGAAATAGTTCAGTCCAATGCAACTAAGGTCCTAAAGGTATTACCTTATTTACTAGACTTTTTTTCTTCTATACAAATTGATATAGTATTATTTTGTCAATAATGTTTGGACTACCAAATTTGTCCATAAAATTTGAATTACCAAACCATGTGGTGCAATATTACTAGGTTCGTATTTTAGATTTTTTTTTCTTTCTTTTTTTGATGTTAGAGGCAAGGAATTTGAACTTGAATTATTACTTGAAAAACGTTAATGGCGTTGTCACCAAGCTATCCCTCCAATGACCATGTTCCATAATTTAGATACATATATATTTTTTGGACTAGACTTATAGTAGGTCTTTAAATTTAAAACTTTGTTTGAACTAACATCCTCTAATCTGTTGTGTGATAAATTTTCTCTCATAATATATTACAGGATATTAATATTGATGAAATCATGAAGTTAAAGAATTAATCTAAGTTGGATTAATTTTTTTTTTAATTGTTTTACCATTGTCATATTATTTGATAAACAAAATTTGCTGATGTAATCGTAACTTTCACTTACCTTACTTGTTTACGAAAAATAATGCATGTTTTAGTTTGTTTACATGATTTAATCACATTAATTTATAAAAGAAATTTTGATAATCAGAATTGGTAAGTGAACATTACTTTCAAAAAAAAAAAAAATGAAATGGAGAAATAAATAAGTAAAATGAAACAAGGGTAAAAGTCTGGTTTTGTTTCCTTTCTTAAATAATAAGTCCTCCTTGTCATATCAAAATTAACGAGGGAACTAAATTCATATATCAATGAGTATGTTTTAAGAGTTTATGGCTGTATAATAAATCTAGGCATCATAAAATGATTAAAAATGTCAAATGAAAGAATCCTTCATGATGGCTTTTGATTTTGATTCTTCACAATTTCACCATCTTTAAAAGAAGTTTTTTCAAAAACCTATATTTTATTGATTTCGATTGGAAGTTCTCCCCTGATTTTTTTATTTTAAAAACGAGAAACAATATTTTGAAAAGCCATGTGAAATAGAACTATAGTACAACAAGAAAATAAGGCATAACTAGTAAAGGAATGTTAAAAAAGAGAGAGGGGGGGGGGGGGGGGGGGGGGGGTGCGCGGGGGATGCTGACATGGAAGAGAAAAAGAAAGGGGACAACAGACCACTATCTTTTGAAGAAATGTGAGGGAATCCAACAGCGCCAAAGATCTAAAAGGCCACAAACAATTTGTGGCTCAAAAATTTCCCTCTTTGATGATGTGGCATCCCACCTCGTTAACTCTCTTTGCCTTTACCCATATTTCAATTTCAGCCCCCATTTCTACTGCTACTACCACTTCTTCTTTTTCCCTTCCTCTTCCTCTTCGATCAAGATTCAAAAGTCCGTTCGAAGCCCAACCACATTAGCCAAATACTGAGAACCGAGAGAAAAAAGACAGAATTTCGGGATAAAAATCAAATTTTAAGAATGTCGGAGTCAAGAGACCCGGCCATAAAGTTGTTTGGGAAGACTATTGCTTTGCCGCTGAACCAGCAGCAGGAAGTTTCCCCCGATGATGACACATCTGGGATTGCTTGTGCTATTTATTCTGATTCTGGTTTTGTTGCTGTTGAGACCTGCTCTGATGATGATCATAAGCTTCTTTCTTCTCCAACTACTACTTCGCGTGAAGATTACACTGCCAATGAAGGAGATGGGCAAGATGGCGATGGAAATAAGGTATGTGTGAAAGTAAGTTTTTGAATTTGAATTTTGGATTCGAGTCTTTGTGGAGGTCGTTATTTCGTATTCTAAGAACAACCCATTTTTTGAAAACCAGAAACTTCATATGGGTCGATTTTACTTTCTCAATATCTCTATGTTTTCTTTTGGTTTTTTTGATTTTTTTTTTTCCCTTCAATCGCGGGTTGTGAAATTTCACTTATAATATAATCGATTTTACTTTCTCAAGGTTTAATTACGATCCACAGGTCGTGAAATTTGACTGATAAAATAAATCTTTGTATTCTAATTGTTCATATCTAACCCAATTTTCCTAAAATTTGAGATTCTTAATGGGTCAGTAGTATAATTGTTTTATAAAATCTAATGACATCATGGGTTTTCTCGTTTTTATTTATTTTTTTATGAATTGGTCACTAAGGGACTTTTTGGATTTCCATCAAAATGTTTGGTTGCTATAGTTTTTGGCAGGTTTGGAATTTAAGGAGATTTTGCTCTCTATTGTCTTTGATGCTTTACTCCAGTTCTTCCGAGTTCGAATTCTTTAGTTAGGTATTTTAGACGAACTGAGAAAGTCAAATTTGAGCATATTTTGAAGTTTAACTGCACCTTAATTACATATAATTAACTTTGAGCTCTTGGACTTTCTAACCGGAGCCTGGTCAGCTTACTCTGTTCTGTATGAATTCTTTCTGTTTTTCTAGTTTTGTGGCTTCCTGATTTATGTTAAATTGGTAGGTTCTTATTCATATTCGAGTTATCTACCTTTTTATTTATTTATTTATTTTTTCAGAAGAATTGATCCTACACTTTTTTATGTCTCATCTGTAGATTGACATAGAAAACAAAATATTTCCAAAAACTAGAAGGAAATATAAATAGTCTGCAACTTTCTTTCACTTTTGACAGGATTGCAAAACTGTTGTCAAATTCAACAACCTTACAACAAATTCCAAATTGAGCTTCAATTTTTCTCACTTGTTGTTTCCTTTCTTTCTTCTTCTACGATTCTTGGAAAATTAACTCTTCAGGATCAGTTTTCTGTTTTTTTTTTTTTTTTTGGTACCAAAAATATTTGAATAATTCTCTTGTTTGAACATGGATTAGACTCAGTAAATTACAAAACTTTATTACTAAATATCGGAATATTTTCTTAACCGCTAGTTGTAATTCAATTCCTTCTAAATGTCTACATCTGAATAGTTGCTTAACAGAAGAAAATCGTTGAACACTTGTAATTCCATCTCTTGTTTTAGTCTTCTTTTACGTGAACTTTGGTTACAGCGGTTATTAAATAATTAACATAGATTATTACAATAAAGGAAACGTGAAATAATTCCTTATGGATAGACGATGTAATCCATATGGCTAAAGTTACATTACCAACATAATAGCAGAAATGCTAAAGTGTAATTGTTTTTCTTGTGATTTTTCATAACTTTTATGGTTCTTCTTGTTATGTTCTTTATGTATTTAAGACTTTCTCTATTACAGTGTTTTCCTACTTGTATTTTTCAGTATTAAAAGAATTATTAAAACCGTAGCTACTATAATTTTCTCATCAGAGCTTTTTGTTTAAATTATTAGGAAACTTCAGTTAAAGAACTCAACTCAGATAGAGATGATACCTCAGATCAAATTGCAGAAGACTCAAAAGATCCTACAACATCATCTGGAATTAGCGATAATCCTAAAACTCCCTCAGTTGAAAGAGAAACTTCATCTTTGAAAACCTCTAAGAATGAAGAACAGAGCAATACCAGTAGTCCACAAGAAAAGACTCTGAAAAAGCCAGACAAGATACTTCCATGTCCAAGATGTAATAGCATGGAAACCAAGTTTTGTTACTACAATAATTACAATGTCAACCAGCCCCGTCATTTCTGCAAAAATTGTCAGAGGTACTGGACGGCTGGAGGAACCATGAGGAATGTACCGGTAGGTGCTGGTCGTCGTAAGAACAAGAATTCTTCCTCTTCACACTATCATCATATAGTAATGTCGGATGCTCTCCAAACAGCTCGAGCTAATACTGCAAATGGAGTACAGCACTCTAGTTTGGGAAGCAATGGCACGGTCCTTACATTCGGCTCAGATTCTCCTCTTTGTGAATCCATGGCTTCTGTGTTGAACCTTGCAGTTAAAACACAGAAGTATGCTCGAAATGGATTGCATAGACATGAACAAAGAGTTATGGTTTCTTCTGGAGGGGGAGAAAGTGCGGATGACCACTCAAGTGGATCTTCTATTACAGCTTCAAACTCATTAGAGAGGGGTGCCAAACCAGCAATTAAGGAGCATCAAGCATTACCTCCTCAAGTACCATGCTTCCCCGGGCCACCTTGGCCATATCCTTGGAATTCAACTCAGTGGACATCTCCTGTGCCCCCTCCTGCTTTCTGCCATTCTGGCTTTCCAGTTTCATTCTACCCTGCTCCACCATATTGGGGCTGCACTGTACCAGGCTCTTGGAATATGCCTTGTCTCTCCTCTCCATCCTCTACTCTTGGCTACCCTTTGCCCAGCTCAGGACCGAATTCTTCTACCTTGGGGAAACATTCTAGAGATGGGAACATACTTAATCCAGCTAGCTCACAGAAAGAAGAGCCTGTTAAAGAGAACAATAATTCAGAAATATCTGTTTTGATTCCCAAAACATTGAGGATCGACGATCCTAGTGAAGCTGCAAAAAGCTCCATTTGGGCAACACTCGGTATCAAGAATGAGAAGCTCAATTCTGTCAATGGAGGAGGTCTTTTTAAGGTATTTCAGTCAAAGGGAGATGATAAAAATCATGTTGTTGAAACATCTCCAGTGTTGCAAGCCAACCCAGCAGCCTTGTCAAGATCAGTCAGCTTCCATGAGAGAACATAATTACTGCAAAACTCAAGTTGCAAAACTCTGGGGTGTAGTGGATGTGGTAAAGGAGTTAAACCTGACTAGAATGGCTTGCTGCTGACCAGTTATGATGCTTTTCCCTCATAAGTCCATGGTCTTTGGTCAGCCTCAATTAAAGAACAGGTTTAGAAGCAATCCAATTTATAAACAGGAGAAAAGTGTCCAACTTCACTTTGCAGGAGAGCACAGCTACGTCTCTTTATCACAAACCTTTTCATTTTTTTTTTTTTTTTTCCCTCTGTAACCATATGGTATTTTTGCTTCCACCTTTAGGAGGTTTGTTGAGTTCGTATCCTTGTACATATCTAATATATGATATTGTGTATTGTGAGTATACCTAATAAAGAGAGAAAATTGGATGGAATAAACTCCTGGAATTACTGTGAAATAAACTCCTGGAATTAATGTAGAACAAACATGTAATTTTCCCAGGTGCTTTTGGCATGCATTGCTAGCTCATTTTCTCTAATTTCAATTTAAGCAAGTAATCTAGAATGCTTACAGCCATTTTCTCTCTGTCTTTTGTTCTAAGAAATCATGGAAAAGATGTAGCAAGCAAACTAATATTTAGGGTATAATATATAGATTTTATTTTATTTTAATGTCGAAAAAACTAAAATTATATTTGATTGACCTTATATGATATTTTTTGGCTAAATATGTATGTGTATGTGTGTGCGAAATTGTTGTATAAAGCAAACATAAATCCATATTTATGTTATTTTATTGTCGAGGAGAATCCCAACAGAAGAACTAGGAAACTTCAAGTTGCTTGAAGGATGTTATGCCCCTGCTCATTCAACAGTCCTTTTTGATAAAACCATTAAGGTTGCTGTTAAGTAGAACATGTACCACCAGGTTTGAGAATTAAAATTTTGAGTCACTTTTATGAAATTATGTGAGAGCAGCAGTATGGAATTAGATTTGAAGGTATGTGCAGATTCAAAGATTAAAAAATAAAATACTAGGCCCTTATTTCAGTAGATAAACTTGAATTTTTATGCTGCAATAGGCCAAGCATCTTTTTTTTTTTTTCAAGCACAAAGAATCCAAACTGGCAATGCCCAAAAGGTGGAAAACAAGGATAAAGTCATCAAATTTTTTATTTTTATTTTTATTTTTTTTTCAAATTGAGTTGAAGTTGAATATTCTTTCATTTGGCATATATATTTAATGGATAGATATATCAATATTATACTATACTATAATATAATATAATACATATGTATGTCTGTAATCTATCCGCCATGAAAAAACATTCAGATATTTCTTTGTCGCTTGTCGATATATAATAGGAGGCCACAGTTTCTCCATAAGATTAGTTGTTATGGGTCCCAATGCACGTGACTATCAAAGTTATTATCACCCTCCTTGGCCCTTTAGTTTTTTCTCCTCCTCTTTTTGTTCTTTTGCTTCTAGTTCTATAAAAAGGATTTCTCTTTTTCTTTTTTCATTATTATTATTTTTTTAATTTTTCAAAATATCCTAATTTAAGCATTTTTATCAATTGCTAAACATGTGAGAAGGGAAGCTTAAAGTTGCATAAGAGGAAAGCCTAGCCACTCACCCAATATCGTTGATGACTGACAATTAAGAACAGATATGAGTTTAGATTAAAGGCAACTTCACGTGAGTGGTACACATCATCCTCATTCTTGTGGTTCTCCTTTGCTGCAATGTTAATATCACACACTTAGTTGTGATTTTTCTTTTTCGTCCTTATTGTTTCTTTACAATAAAATAAATAAAATAAATAAAAAAGGAAAGATATATTATATGCCCTCTAAGAGTATACCAAGGAAACCCCACCAAAACCTTTTGTGGGGTATTATTCTTTATTCTTAAATTTTTGTGGGTATCCTTTGTGCTAATCTTTTATATTTTATAATTCATAAAAAAAAAAAAAAAAAACATTCTTATCTTACCTAGTTTGCAAAGTGAAGCAGTATATCCAATATTTATACTAGTAAATCTACATAAGAATGATAATGGGATGAAATTGAAGGTGAACAAAAAACCGATCAACCTAATCAAAAAGAATAGTTGGTTTATTTATTTTCTTTTTTGGTATAAAAAAATCAACTTACATTAGACTAAACAAAAGTTAAAAACATCATCCTACAATGTTAGAAGGAACCAGTTAGGTGCTTCCTCCGTCCAAGTTTAATATATATTTAAAGAAATAGTATGACAAGCCAATTCATATGCAACACAAATAGCAGCACGATGCTTATAAGAGCAACTAAACCTATTAAATCTACGTTATAACAGTTTGATATTTTTTACTAAAAAAATTTGCATCTAGACTAATAGAACTATCATTCACCAAATAACATTGCAATGTCACTAATAATCTCTCTCACATAAAAACCAGATTCCACACAACATTGTAGACCTTCTTTAATTGCTAGCAGCTTTACCATTATTCGAGAACATAACCTGTGAAATGGTTTGCCAAACCAACCAGGAAATTCCCTTACTCATCCTGAATTACAAGCTCCAACCTCCACTACTTCTTCAATAGTAGAAATTGCACCATCAATATTTGCAAAAAACCAAAAAAATGCCTGGGGGAATTGAGAACCTGTGACCCGATGGGAACAATAATCGAAGGAGCAAAGCTTAAAGCCTTTAATTGAGATACTATTAGTAAAGCACGTTCACTCTAATGGTGTACTTTTCGCAAAATGGGTCAATAAGAAAATGAGAACAGCGGCTTAAGCCATGCCTAAAAGGCGGGGACCTAACTTGTGAAATAGTTTGCCAAACCAGCCACGAAATTCCCTTACTACTCCTGAATTACAGTTCCATCCTCCACTACTTCTTCAGTAGTAGAAATTTCACCACCAGTATTAGAAAAACCAAAAAACGCCTAAGGAGAGGTTGAATAGGTTTTTAAAAATTTTTCTTTTCTTCAAACTATATATCAAAGGAACCTCCAAGAAGACCTACTTCGTTTATATGCCCATTGTTCCCCAACTATAATTTCAGATTTTACAATATATCAACCAGAATTTAAGGACTTGCTCCTCCCAAGCAAATAAATGGAAAACAGTAAATGCAGAAATTAAATGGTAGAAAGATAAAAATCAATAAACAAATTTTTAGATACAAAAATTCTCTCAGTAAAAAGAAAAACCATGGATGTTAATCACCACTTCTAATCTAAATCCATTAAAAAAGAAAATTGACATCACACAAAACAAGACTCAAACTGTAAAAGTTCTAGTGCATTTCTAACCACTATGGTAGTTTCCTAGCCTTAATTCCAAAGAATTAAGACAACTTTACCAGTGCAACGATACTCTCGGAAAGGAACTCCACCACTATCGTAGCATAATCCTCCTTGCAAAGGTACTCCACCTCCAAGACTTTGTCACAACAAATTTCAAAGATTTAAAAGTGTGGCAAAAGGAATGCATTTAAAGTAATTTGATAAGGAGAAAAGCATACAAAAAAAATAAAAATAAAAACAAAACCTATGAGTCTTACAACTTAATGCAAATTAAAGAATCATATGATACACACTTAACCCTAAAGGAATTAAGTATGCAAGAGAATGATACAAATCATTTAAAAACATTAGATTATAGGTGGAAAACTTTGATCCACTATCCATAAAGAGGTAGGAACCTTGGTATGTAAAGATGTCACAATTGGTTATGAAAGAACCAACTGATAAGTCTAAAAATGCAATAAGTTCTCAAAAGTTCACAAAGAACAAATAGAATAAATTTTCTCACAATAACAATATTTTTCAAAATCAAGATATGAATCTTATTCATGTATAAAGCCATTTATATAGGCTTCGAAAAATATAAGGAAACAATAAAAACGGAAAAGAAAATATGTATGGTTAAATTTGACCTATGATAATGAATCTACTCTTATTTGATGTTAAATACATTCCACCAACTTTTTCAATGAATTTAGTCATATTTGACGTTAAATACATTCTACCAATTTTTTTTTTTTTTTTCCAAAAAATTTAGTCCTATCTGACGTTAAATACATTCCACCAACTGTTTCACCAAAATGGTAGGTATCTTTCTCTCTCTCTTATGTCATCACAACATCATAAGTGTCATCATAACATCATATGCACGTGCTCTCCATGGTATCTCCCACGTGTGTGTCACATGGTTGAAGTAAAGTGACCATGGTTTGACCACCTTCAGTAGTGATGTTATGATTTTCTTCAATTGAAAACAATTCTTGTACAAACTCCTTGAACCTTTTGGCTTGGATCTTGTGATAGGTCCTTGAATATCCTTTAACGGATCTTTGTTCCATTAGATAACCTTAGTCATGTCCTCATCATTCTTGTCCTCTTGAAAATGATTTGTTCTCAAATCTACAATAAAATGAGATAAATCGGTAACATTAAATGTGACACTTTCATTATACTCACCTGGAAGATCCAACAATATGAATTGTCATTGAGCCTCTCTAATACTTGAAATGGTCCATCTCTTCTTACAAGTAGTTTTGATGTTCTGTGGATAGGGATCTCTATTTGCGCATATGTAACCATACCCATTCACCATGTTCAAACACCACATGCTTCCGACCCTTGTTAGCTTGCTGAGCATATTGTTAATTCCTCTCTCAATGTTTGCATGAGCCTTTTCATGTAATTGGTTCACAAATTTTGCTTTCCTTTTACTATCTATATTCACATGTTTGCTTAAAGGTAAATGAGTTAAATATAAAGAAGTTAAAGAATTAAAACCATAAACAAAACAATGAATAATTAGTGGCAGAATGCACAGTCTTACTATAGGCAAGTTCTACATGTGGAAAACATTTTTTCCAAGTTTTTATGTTTCTACTAATTAGTGCTCTTAATAATGTTAACAAAGTCCTATTAACTATCTCAGTTTGACTATCTATTTGAGGATGACAAGTAGTAGAAAATAACAATTTAGTCCCTAACTTGCCCACAAAGCTTCCAAAAATAACTTAAAACTTGGCATCTCTATCAGAAACAATAGTTTTAAGCATTCCATGCAATCTAATAATTTCTCTAAAGAATAAATCAGAAATATAAGATGCATCATCTGTTTTATGCTATTTTAGAAAATCTATCTACAGTAACAAAGATGGAATCCTTACCTCTTTTAGTCCTTAGCACTCCTAAAACAAATCCACAGAAATGTCCACCCAAGGTGTTTCAGGAATCGACAATGGCATTTACAACCCATGAGGATGCATTTTTTTATTTGGCTTACCTACACTTGATACACCTCTCACAAACTTTCTCTACATTTCTTTTCATGTGTGGCCAATAAAAGTGCTCTTTTAATACATCTAAAGTCTTAGCCATTCAAAGATGACCCACTAGACCTCCACCATGTGACTTAAAACTAAAAGATCTCGTGTAAAACAACTAGGAATGCAAAGCCTATTTTCCCTAAATAAGAATCTATCAAACCTATAAAATTTATTTACACCATGTTTCTCACATAATTTGAAAATCTCTCCAAAATCACTATCTAAATCATACAATTCTTTTATTTGTTCAAAACCTAACATTTTACAATCAAGAGTAGAAATAAAGCATACCATATTGACAAAGCATCAGCTACAACATTTTCTTTATCTTATTTGTAGTGAATAACATATGGAAATGTTTCAATGTATTCTACCCAAACAACATGTTTTTGGCTTAACTTGTTTTGGGCCTTAATGTGCTTCAATGATTCATGATAAAAGTGAATCATGAATTTTTTAGGCCATAGGTAATGATGTCATATCTCCAATGATCTAACCAATGCATATAACTATTTATCATAGATTGGATAGTTCAATGTAACTCCACTCAACTTATCACAGAAATATGCAATTGGTTTTCCTTCTTGCATTAAAACGGCTGCAATACCTATTCCTAAGGCATTTCAAAACTTTAGCAAAATTAGGCAAAATAAGTAAAGGTCATTTGACAACTTATCTTTGAGCAATTGGAATGCTCGTTCCTGTTCAATTCCCCATTTCAACATTTGGTTATTCTTGATCACTTCAGTAATGGAGGCGGCAAAGGTGCTAAAATCTTTGACAAGCCTCCAGTAAAAGTTTGCTAAACCATGAAAACTCCTTACTAACTAACACTTATAGGTGTTGAACAATCTTTGATTATTTTTTTTTTCTCTTCATTAGCAGAAATATAGTTAGAACTTACAACAAAACCTAAGCAAATCAACTTATTGGTGCAAAAGGTGTATTTCTTCAAGTTAGTAAATAATTTTTCATTCATAAGTACTTCTAAAACCGATCTAAGGTGTAAAACATGCTCATCTAAATTCTTGCTATAAATTAAAATATTATCAAAATAAACTATGACAAATTTACCAATAAAAGTACACAAAACATGGACCTCATAAAGATACTAGGTGTATTACATAAGCCAAATGGTATAACCATCCATTCATAAAGATTATGTTTTGTTTTGAAAGCAGTTTTCCATTCATCACCTTTTTCTTTTTAATCCAAGTTTGGTGATCACCACTTTTCAAATCAATTTTAGAGAAAATGCAAGAAGCATGTAATTCATCCAACATATCATCTAACCTAGGAATAGGATGAAGATATTTTACCTTTATATTGTTAATGGCATGACAGTCTATACACATTCTCCAAGTTTCACCCTTCTTAGACACCAATAACACAGGAATGGCACATGGACTCATACTCTCCCTAACATACCCTTTCTCTAGAAGTTCATTTACATGCCTTTGAAAGCTTCTTTGACTCCTCAGGATTACTTCTATAAGTAGGTTAGTTTGGAATGGAAGCTCCGAGTACGAAATCAATTCAATATTCTATTCCCCTAAGTGGTGACAATCTAGGTGGCATAACCTCTCCCTCATCTACATTTTTAAATGGGGGCATATTATCATAGTCGGATTCATCATCATCTATTTTGATGTCACCAGTCTCTTTAATTACCATAACCCTCCTATTTGGAAATTGTCTTGCAATGTGACCCTTGCCTTTATGCCTAAAACATTTGATATCTTTATTTTGAGAAAGGGTAGTTTCAGTTTTGCCTTGCACTATGGGTTTGGTATGCTCTTGGGCCTATGAACCATCCTCTCCTCTTGTTTCTTGGGATAATTTGATCTCCAAGTGTTAGTTGAAAAGATGGTAATTATGCATTTCCTCTCTTGAGTTGCAGCTCAATTTTAATTACTTTTTGTACCATTACATTGATCTCCACATTATGTTGTAACTCTACTACATTTGCTATCTCACGGTATAACTCACTTAAAAACCTAACCATTGTTGTCTCACGATCTTTCTCTACATTGGCATGAATCATGGCGATCTCCACCTCTTTATAATAGTCCTCCACACTCCGATTGCCTTGTGTAAGGTTCTGTAACTTCTGGTATAGATCCTGATTGTAATGGGTTAGGATGAACTGTTTCCTTATCCCAACTTTCATCTCATCCCAAGTTCTAATAGAACGTTCTACATTCCTCTTCCTGCTTATGCACAATTGATCCCACCAAATAATAGCATTGTTGTAAACTCAACAAACTGCAAGCTTTACTTTTTGGGGTTCAAAGTGGGATCGATAATTATTGGTTGATTAGTCATCTTGACTTGAAGTGGGTACAAAAGATCAACCACATTGAGTTTTCACTATTGATTGTATGCATTTTCGTACATGTATTACCATAAAATAAATGGCAATTGAACAAAAATGAGTGGATAGGTAGAAACACCAATGTACACAAAGAATTAGTAATGTAGATCCTGTAAATTATTAAAAAGTAGACATTTCTACATAATATACAAAGATACTAATTGGGGCTTTAAATTTGTAGAAGTTACAAGGCAATACTCCCCATGATTCCGATCCAAAGTATGCTCCTACTAACTCAATTTTCTTCTCCAACTCCGAATATGCTTCGGGGTCACACTTCCCTTAGAATGTAGGCATCTTCATTTTTATTCCACTAAAATCACTACGTCCACTCCTATCTCGGCCTTGGTAGGATGTTGAAGTGCTACCTTCTTCATTCTCAAAGTCCTCTTCTTGGAATGTTTCAAAAGTTGACTTTTGTTGTGTATACGCTTTCCATCCTCCTTTTCCATGGCCCATGTTAGGCATTCTTTGAGGTGGCAAAATGAAAGGAAATCTCCATCTAATCCATTATATCATGCATTGACTAAGGAAATCTCCATCTAATCCATTCTATCGTGCATTGACTTTGATTCATTCTTTATAAACCTTTTAAGCTCCCCTATCATGGCTTCCATCATGAATTTTGAATCAAAATTAGCTTCGTGTTGGCTAGTTTCTTTACCAAAATTAGCTTCCATCTATATTTTTGCAAAATTTGGTTAATGACAACAAATTTCCTCACTCACTCCCTCATGTGTTCCATTCAAAAAATTTAAATTTCAAACTACTTGTGTTTCGCTCAAATATTTGGCTTTTTATAAAATAAACTCTCATGACTTTTTCCATTTTAATTATTCACTTAGTCTTATTGAACTAGTTACAAACAAACCAAACTTGCTAGCAACAATTCAAAAAAAAAAAAATTAACAATTACTTCAAGAGTAGAAAGAAATATAGAACAAGATGGGCAAGAATAGAAAGAAACATAGAACAACAAGATAGGCAAGAAAAACAAAGAAATGAATCAAAGGGAATAAAGAAAGAATAATAAGAAAAAATGTTAAGAATTGAAAATTTTGATAACAAGGAATTCCGTAGCTAATAATAATCGACTCCCAAACTCTTTGCTTCCCAAAATTGAAATCACAATAAATAAATCAAATCAAACCATAAAAATTGAAAAAATTTTTTCAATTCTTTTTTTCTTTTTTGGTTTTGTTTTTGGTCTAAGTTGTGGAGATAATAAATAAAGGAAATCAAAATGAAGAAAACACTAATAGAAAGGGAAAGTAAACAAGAGAAACCAAACTTTAGTTTTTTTTTCTTTTTTTACGGTACACACTAGAAAGAACTTTTTTTTTTTTTAAATGTAAGGTGTGGAAACACAAAAAGAATTAGGATAACAAACGAAAGAAAGAAACACAAAGAGATTAGATGCAATGAAAATAAAAAAAAATAAAGATAAGGATAATCAACTTGATTTTAGAACAAGCTCGACACTAAATTGATATGCACTTAACCCTGAAAGAATTAAGTATGTAAGAGAATGACACTAATTGTCTAAAAATTAGACTATAGGTGGAAAACCTCAATCCACTACCTATAAAGAGATAAGAATGTTGGTATGTAAAGACGCCACAATTAGTTATAGAAGAACCAGTTGATAAGTCTAAGAACGCCACAAGCAAAGCTTGATAAGTTCTCAAAAGTTCACAAAGACCAAAGAGAGTAATTTTTCTCACAATAACAATATTTTTCAAAATCAAGGTATGAATCTTATTCATGTATAAAGCCATATATATAGGCTTAGAAAAATACAAGGAAACAATAAAAATGGAAAGAGAACTATGTACGGCTAAAATTGACATAGGGTAATAAATCTAGTCCTATTTGATGTTAAATATATTTTACCAACTTTTTGAAAGAATCTAGTCCTATTTGACATTAAATACATTCCACCAACTTTTTTTTTTCAACGAATCTAGTCCTATTTGACATTATATACATTCCATAACTTTTTCAACAAAATGGTAGGTCTCTCTTTCTCTCTCTCTCTCTCTCTCTCTCTTCTGTCATCACAACATTATAAGTGTCATCACAACATCATACACACGTGCTCTCCATGGTATTTGCCATGTATGTGTCACATACTTGAAATAAGATGACCATAGTTTCACCACCTTCAGTAGTGATGTTAGGATTTCCTGCCATTGAAAATAATTCTTATACCAACCCGTTGAGTGCCCTCTTGAACCTCTTGGCTCGGGATCTTGTCATAGTCCTTGAATTGTCTCTAATGGATCTTGTTCGATTGGATAGCCTAGTCATATTTTCATCACCATAAGATCCAAAGAAAACTCATAAAGAAATTTCATAAAATAGAGTGAACATTCCAAGATGAAAATGATGAACCAAAAAGTTTTTAGGTTTGATCTACAAGGTTCTATACTCGCAAAATTATGAAAAAGCTTTAATGGTTGTCAACAAGGTTTTAGGTTTTATTTCTCTTCACTTTGAAAGTGAAAATGAGGGTTTTAAGTTATCATATCTGAATAATAGGAACAATGCTTAATATTGTTTGAACAAGGTTTGAATCATTTATTGAACAATGATGTCATTGTTTGAACATTGATTTTCATTGTTGGAATAATGATCTTAACATTGATCAAACTCGGTATTTTTGACTTCAAAGATAAAAATTATTTTGAACTCCAAATAAAATCATGAAATCCAATAGAAATTAAAACTTGAATTTATTAGGAAAAATAAAGTATGGAAAAGTCTATGTCTAACAACCTAATAATCAAGGAAAAAGATTTTTAGGTCACCTATCAATCCTAATTCAAATTTGTCTTTCCTGCTCTGGCTCGAACTAGGACTAGCACAACTTACAACTTAGTGTTTTGAATTGTGAAAACTTTCAACACACAAAAACTGACTCAACAATCTTCTCCTTTAACATTTTTCATGTTGGAACATGCCTTTCACACTAAATTATAACAATATAATAAATACAATATGTTTAATTTATATAACTCCACCCTAAACTACATTAAATGCACCCTAGCATTTGAGCCTACATATAACTCTCCCTAATCTAATAACTCTAAACTTTAAAGGGCTCTCCAATTATTATATTATTGCACACTTCAACTAACGTACGTGTGAAAAATATGCATGGCAGAAATATAAAATAGGCATACAATCGTATATGAATAAACAAAAATACCACCTCCTAAATTCATATAAATCCAAAACAAAATTCAAACTCAATAAAGGAGGGAGTTAACAAGACATTTTGTTCAAACCAGTAATTATATGGAAATAAAATGCGACCCGCAATTTCTAAAGCTAAACACAAAAACAAGCAAACACACCAGCCAACAGAACAACCAACTCGAAATGTCTCCCATTTTTCCTCAAAAAAATGAAAAAGGAAGAAACACAAGGAAACTAACAATGATAAGAAAAGTAACTATATGAAATGGTAAACATGAATAAAAGTGTCCTGTAACACAAAATTTAGAAAAGTGGCAAAATAAAAACTACCAATTATAGCTAACTTATAATATACACTTGACTAGGCAAAGATAAGACTAAATAAGAAAATGAATTATCATTCTGTGAAACAAAACACTATCAAAACTCTTAACCACTTCAATAATAATAATAATAACAACAACAACACACACACCTTAGATATTTGAGAAAGTGAGCAAAGTAGAACCAATATCAAACCTTTTACAAAAATAGACACACATGAAACCATCTTCTCTTAACTTCACAAAATGACCAAAGGAAACAATAACACTTGAATAGATCAACTTATTTTAAGAATGAAACCAAACAACGCTCACATAACAACTAATCAAAATAGATAACAAATATTCAGATACATGAGACTTAAATAGTTTCAAACAATTGCCGAAAAGCCCAACATAAATGTCAACCAACAATCAATTTGAAAGATTAAACAAACTAAAAATTGAAAAATGAAAAATAATAGACCTGAGCTACAAACTTATCAGAGATAAGGCCAAAAACATGACAAATCCAAGAGAAAATTCAGCAATAAAATACATTAAAAACCAGTAAAATCTAATCACAATTGGTCCAACACTAGAAGTTTCAAAAACCTAATTGGATCGACCAGAACCAAATGAGAGAAACCTACAACCAAAATGGTAACAAAAATTGCTGCCAATGAGATAGTAATGAAGCACATCCAAATTCCTATTCAAAGAATTTGACGATAAATTTATGAAAATTACTAAAGATAAATTTTTTTTGGCAAAAATCCAATGAGAAAATGACCAGAAATCATAGAATAAGGTCATTGTTCAAATAAAAATGACAAAGAAGACCAGTAAGGGACTCTTAAGATTATATTGTTCAAACAGTACCCTTGAATTGTTTGAACAATGATTATGTGATCTCTTGCTGAAACGTGGTAAAGAAAATGATCATTCGAACAATCACACTTTATTGTTTGGACAACATTTAAAAATGCACATGAAAAACAAGTGTTTGTATCTTATTATTCTAACAATATGATCAACATTATTCAAACAATATGGCACTCATTATTCTACTAACATGTGGAAATAAATGTTGTTTTACTGAAATTTCTTGTTGCTGGAACGATTTCTCACAGAGGCTACAAACATTGTCCAAAATCCACAACAAAGCTTCCAAGCATCTAAACAACAAAATCATGCAATCAAAAGAAATACTAGTCATTAAACCAAGTAAGCATGATTTAAAATAAGGAAATAATCACAATTCAAGAAATTTTTTTCATAAAATTCGAACAAAAAACATCAATGAAAAGAAATAAAAAACTACATCAAGCTATGCACAACTCCATGAAGAACATGATTCTAAAAATAAAAATAAAATAAAAAAATGATCAAATACAGGTCCAATAAGCACGAATATTAAGCTAATATATTATGAAGACAAAAACAAGAATCTTATCGATAGAAAACTAATCAACTATATTTACTTAGCAAAGAGAATTGAAATGTCAAAATGATCCTGAAATTTAGTTAGGTTTTTTTAATAAAATAAATGTAGCCAAAACTCATTCAACCTCAACCAAAGGAAAATAATAAGAATATGGTTTAAGTGTGAAGCAATGCATGAAAATATACTACATTTTCAATGACTTAGTTTATCAAAGATAAAGCAAATGAATTGAACGAACATATTTTCAAGAAAACATTTAACTTTGATAAAAAGAAAATTAGGAAAAATAGTTATTTCCATCTCAAGTAGACACCTTGTTTCTTAAATTTCTTTTGATTTTCTTTTCATAAATTTTTTAATTATTTATTTCCTTTTTCTTGTTTCTTTTGAATTCTTTTCACATGCCTCAGAAAGATATTTCAACACATGAAATGCAATGGCTAAACTTTCATTGGATAAGTATTATTCATGAAAGCTACCTCATTAATTATGGCTTCAAGATCCTAATAAATGAAATAATTTGACATTTTAAAATTGTCTCAACCTAATCACAACTCACAATGAAAACTTCACTTAAAGAATAGGCAATGAATGTAGAGAAGCATGCAATAATATAAATTATTCTAGAAATTAAAAAAAAAAAATCATGAAGAATGACTATGGTTTTATATCATTTCATGCAAAACCTAAGACTTGATAAATAAGAATAAGGATGTAACAACACATAATCTCAATGACATGATGAAATTATATGCTATATGTAACTCTCAGTAGAAAGAAATTTCCAACACATTATCAAGTACATATGAAAGTAAACAATCCAAAAAGCAACAACAGTAAGGCAAAAACAGGTTAGAAAGCCTATGCAATTCCTTCCTTCTCTGTTCAGTTCTTATGGTCATCATTCCCCCTACCTTGTTACATGCATTTTCCTTCTTTTCATTCCTTTTGAACATATAAGTTGAAAACTTTTGTAATTCCCTCTCAAAACCATTCAAAAGAGTTCCAATAAACTTGTGCCATAATTCATTTTTCAATTTGAAGTACTTTGGTCTTATGTGAGCTTTTTTTCCATAGTGATGACATGGAGGAATAAGCACTCTACTAGATGAATCATAGACCACATATGAAAGGCTATGAAAATGTGACTGAGACCTTTAAGTAGAAGTATAAGTGTCATTCTTGCATAAATTATTTATCCTCATAGCTTTCTTTAGAGGAATTCCTTTCTCTCAATATTTTTCTATGAGCTTTCATAAAGGTTGCCATTAAAGTATATGAAGCGATAATTTGGTCAATATAATCAAGCATTCTCTTGTCATTTGACTTCTTCTTAATGCTCAAAATATAGCTAAGTCTTGTAGTGGCCTTAACAAGTTTTTAAAGAGTCTCTCTAGTTTGTTCTAACTCTTTTATCAACAAGCACTCCTTGGCCTTCAAGCTTTCAACTATTATTTTTTTTTTTTGTCTCCTTTAAAAGAAGCCTCCAAATATTCACTTTATCAACAAAAGATTTACAAGCTCCCACATCCTTTAAATTTGCAATATCACTCGTAAACTCAACAATCCTCTCAACCTTTTTCCTTTGATAAAGTGACAATCTTTTCATTCACTTTGAATTTCTCTTTAAGTTTCAACTTACTTTGATAAGCTATTTTTTTTTTATTCGTTTGGGCTTTCATCAAACAACTCATTATAATAAGGCTTTTATCACAAACCTTCATCTTATGAAAGCAAATCATAGTTTGACAAATCAGTGTGAAAAGATAATGATGAAAATCCATCTTTGGAAATAGCATGACAAGCCATAAAAGCTGTGTAATTCAACCATCTAATCAATTATACTAGTATCATTAGATTCACTGGTGCATTCATCTACACTAGTACGAGATGTATTTAGGAATTCTCATTTTCCTCTTTCTGTAACAAACTTGCTCTTTCTTTTCTCTAGAAATTCATTTACAATATGTCTATATATTTGGCATTCATAGCAATGCATCCATTCAAACTTCTTTTTAGGTGATTGTCTTCTATCTTTCTTTAAATCAATTGTGAAGTTTATGTTTCTTTCTTTATCTTTTCCTGAAGAATTTTTTTTCTATTTTTCATAAACTTTTTGAACTTCTTCACTAAGAGTGTCACATCTTCTTCACTCATCTCAAGCCAATCATAATCGGAATAAGCTTTCTATAATTCTTCAAAATTATCTTCAAGGTCAAATTCTTCTCCTTTTCAAGTAGGAGAAGATTCATTCAAAGGTTTTAAGTGATCCAACTAACTCATCAACCATCGTATAGTCTCAAGTTCTTGTTTTCTTCAAAGGTGACCACTTTGGCTTGAAGCCTTTTTGGTAATGATCTTAAGATATTACTAACAAGTTTTTATGTAAGAATCTTCTCTCTAAGATTATGACAAAGGTTCATAATCTGATTGAACCTTGCATAGAATTAAAAGAAACTCTCATTCTTCGCCATCATGATATTTTCAAATCTAGTGGTCAATATTTAAAGTTTTGACCCATTTATAAGTCTCCCTAGTCAATTCACAAGTTCGAACTCTCCTAAATCATCTATAGTCCAAGCATAAAATATAACATTCAGTCTTTTAAAGTTCCATCCACTTACATTTATCTCTTCATTGGTCTATTAATCCATTGGCTTTAGACATTCTATACCATCTAAGTACATACCTGGAGCTTTCCAACCGTTCTCAACTGAATACCACACTTTCTTATCTAAGAATTTCAAAAATTCCTTCATTCTGCCTTTCCATAAATTGTAGTTCATACCGTTAAGCAACACAGTATGTACAACTAAACCATCTTCTCTAATTATGTCCATTTTCCAACTACCTAAAAGATCAAAGTTTGAATGAAATTGTGGCGAATCTACTGTGATACCATTGAAAAATCGAAAAATGCCTAAAAGAGGGGTAAAATATGCTTTTCAAAATTCTACTATTATTTAAACTATATAACAAGGGAAACTGTAAGAGCCTAGGCTTACTTCATTCATATCCCCATCGCTTCCCAACTGCAATTTCATATTTCCCAATATAAACCAAAATTCAAAGACTCAATCCTCCCAAATAGATTAATAAAGAATAATAAATGCAAACCTTAAATAGCATTAAGATAATTGAACATAACAAGACTCAAAGTATATGAGATCTACCAACATCCCCATAATGGCAATGGGTGACTCAAATTTCTAGCCTTATATTCCATGGAATTTAGACAGCTCTACTATTGTAATGATCCTCCTTTCAAGGGAACTCTACCATTATCGTTGCAATGATGCTTTTCTCAAAGGTTCTGTTCTTTTAAGACTTTTTTATAATAAATCTCGAAAAGTTGTAAAAAGAGTGGTAAAAGGAGTGCATAAAAAAAGATTGGATGCGAAACAACCTATGGGTATTAGAATCTAATGGCAAATTGAAGAACCAAGAGACTCAAAGAAAACTTACAAAGAAACTTTATAAAAATTGGAGAGAATCAATCCATGATTAAAATGATGAACCAAAAAGTATTTAATACTCATAAAACAATGAAAAAAACTCTAATGGTCATAAAAAAGATTTTAGGTTTTGTTTTTCTTTACTTTTGGACGAGTGAAAAAAGGATGTTAAGTGATCAAATCTACATTCTTCAAACAATGATTAGCATTGTTCAAACAATGTTTGAAACATTGTTCAAAGTTTAAATCATTATTCTAACAATTACGAGTATTATTCAAACAATCATGTCATTGTTTAAATAATAATTCCAAAATTGTTCAAATCCAAGTTATAATACCCTAAGCATAAATCCAAGTAAAATTCCAATAAAAATCAAAATTGAATTTATCAGAAAAGTACAGTGTGAAAAACGTGTGCTGAATGTTAGCATTATTCCTTATTGAGATTTGTTCTTAATGCTCTATTAAAGATTGAGACTGACTTAACTTACCACATAGTGATTTGAATCATGAATACTTCCAAAATTCAAGAACTTCCTCAACAATATTCAATTTAACATAGCCAAAAGCTGGTGGTAACCATTTATGAATCTTGTATATGACAAATTTTGAGTGACAACTCGATTATGAAAACTCCCATTTTTAGGATGAAAATCCACATGCAAACCCTTAAGCAACTTATCAAACCTTGGGTTGTCATCTTGAAGTATCTCATTCCTTCCATTCCAAACACTCTAACAAATACAAGAAAATAGTTCATATAGATCATTTGTGTAATTTGTTAAAATCACATAACATAAATTGTTGAAAGTGGTGAACACTTTCTTTATATCCTAATAAAACTCCATCATCTATAATATTCATTTAATATTCAAATAACTCTAAATAGCACGTAAAATTATCTCATTACCTTGCATACACAAATCACACACATCATCTCTTTTTATTCTCTTTTGAACCAAAATAATTCAACATGGGATTTTCCATGGAGCATGTACTCCACAAAAATAATTTAATCTTATTTAGGGAACTATAGTTGATACGAACCTAGGTCGACTTGCTTTTAAACCCATATTATATTTGTCCGGATCAAAATTAAGTTCAGATTCTAATGGCCACCTTAACCCCTAATCAACTTATGAATAGAAATCTTGGTATATGTTAAAGACGCCATAATAGGTTATAGATTATCCTATTGCTAAGTCAAACTAAAACATTCATTTTCTATTCGGTGTTTTAAGTGTTCTAAGAAAACAAAGAGAAATCTTTCTCACAAATAATTTTCTAAATATTATTGAAAAAAATAAACTTTTAAATAGGTTTGAATGAAAAAAAAAGTTTAAATATATTAGGTAAAACCGCCAAAGAGTATTGAAACTTAACTTTCCTAATCCAATTTGTATAATTAATTCCTTAATTTTGAAAAAAGGAATTAATTAATTTACAATAAAAAATATTAAATAACAACTTTCCTAAATAAATTTTCTAGCAAATAATAAAATAAAAATCAAAACAAAAGACTATTTCCTAATTTAAAAGTCAAATTTCTAGATTTGAAAACTAGTTGACTAGTTTTTCAAATAAGCTGTTTTTATCCAATCACCAGCTAATTTAGGCTCCAAATCTAGTCCAATATGCCTTGTAAGAAGCCTAATAGGATTAGAATTGGTTCCCACACTTTGCCATTGATTGGAATGATCAAAGCTTGCTTGAATTGCAAGTAAACTCAATGCTAATCATGCAAAATCTAGCCAATGTGGAAGCTTAGATGCTAATGACATACTTGGTGACCATACTTCTGTCTTGGCATGATTTCATGGCTTCTTGGTGAGCTTGAACACTTTCATAGGTCAACAAGCTTGCCCCTTATTGTCCAAAGTCCTCAAATGCACCAAAACAGCTTCCTGGATCCATTTCTGCCTTCATAACTTGGATGTTCAGCACGGGCTTAGAATCTTTTGATATTAATACACCTTCTTGAGATTTAATTACTCTTTGTATGGAGCTAACAAGATTTTCCTTAAACCTCTTAGCTTGAACTCTAGGAATTGGTCCGGTTTTCAGTTGCACAGGATCAACACCTAAGCAAGTAGTTGGTTGTACAGGTACGGGCAAGTTCTTTTCATTCCCCTTTTCTGGAGAGTGATTTGTCCTCAAATCATATCATCACCTACAGAAAATGGAGATAAATCAGAAGCATTAATAGTAGCACTTACATTATACTCACTTGGCAAATCAAGCTTGTGGGTGTTCTCACTAACTTTTTCCAAAACTTGAAAAGCTCCACCTTTTCGTGGTAGAAGCTTTGACTTGCATTGTTTGGAAGACTCTTTTTTTCCTCAAGTGCAACCAAACCCAATCTCTTGGTTCGAACATTACCTTGACTCGGCCTTAATTAGTTGCTTTAGCATACTGCTCAGTCCTCCTTTCAATGTTTGCTATAGTCTTCTCATAAATCTGCTTGACAAACTCAGCTTTCTGTTTACCAACTATATTAGCATGTTCACTTAAAGGAAAATATGTTAAATCTAATGGAGTTAAAGAATTAAAACCATCAATAATTTCAAATGGTGAATATTTAGTCGCAGAATATATAGTTCTATTATAAGCAAACTCAACATGCGGCAAATATTTTTCCTAGGTTCTCAAATTTCTACTAATTAATGCTCTTAACAATGTAGACAAAGTTCTATTCACTAATTCAATTTGACCATCAATCTGTGAATGACAAGTAGTGGAAAATAAAAGGTTAGTGTTTAACTTAGCCCACAATGTCTTTCAAAAGTAATTTAAAACTTAGCATCCCTATCTTAAACAATGGTCCTGGCATACCATGAAGTCTCACCACTTACTTTTTCTTCTCACTCTTGGGTTTAGAAAGCTTACCTGAGTAATACCACTTGGCCTTGTCCTCTTGTTTGCTTGTTGAAGCCGTGGGTGGCATGATGGTCTTCTCTTTTTGCCATTCGGCTTCCCTCCCTTATTGCATTTGCATTTCATCTCTAAACACCTCTCTTGGTGTTAAAGGCTCAAGCTTAATTTTCTTACCTTTAAATTGGAACGCAATGGAATTTTCTCGACCATAATGCATAGTATTCTTATCAAATTTCCACGATCCACCTAACAAAATATGTCTCACATGCATAGGTACAACATCACACAAAAACACATCCTCATCTTTATCAATATTAAACTTTACCTTGGTTTATTTTTTTACATTCATCTTACCACTATCATTAAGCCATTGAAGTTTATATGGTTCGGGATATTTGATTGTTGTTAAACTTAATTTCTCCATCGTAATAGTACTAATAACATTGGCACAACTTTCACTATCAATTATCATACTATGAATATTACCTTGGATATCACAACGAGTGTGGAAGATGTTTTCCCTTTCCACTTGATCTTCATTCTTATAAATGGTCAAAACTCTTCGTGCCACCAAATTGTGTTTAGCCCTTGAAGCTTTGTGAGTCACGAGTTCATCATATTTTTCATATTTGAATTCCAACTCTTCATGCTCAATTTTGGCTTTAGCTTCATCACTATCAGACTCCAACTCTCCATTGTCCTTCAGCACCATAATTTTACTATTTGGGTATTGGTTGGCAATATGTCCTTAACCCTGACACTTAAAACACACAATATCATGAGCTCTAGATGGTTTAGGATTAGACTTACCATTCAGTTTTGTTGTTTGTGTGGATTCGGCTTGGTTGTCCCTCCGTGGCCGATTGGAGCTTCCCTCATCTTGCCTCGGTTTTAGTCTTGGTTCAAACGTAGGATTGCTTCTCCAACTAGTTGAACTTGTCCTCTCGCTGCTTAAAACTCCTCCAAACCATGAACTACTATCCCTTCTCTTGAGTTGGTTCTCAATTTTGATGGCCACACACAACATCTATTCCAGTTCCATATATTGTTGTAATTCCAATTGGTTGGCAATCTCTCGGTTTAATCCTCTAAGAAACCTAGCCATTGTTGCCTCACAATCCTCATTAATGATCAACCTCATCATAAGTATCTCTATCTCCTTGTAATAGTCCTCTACGGTTCTAATTCCTTGAGACAAAGCTTGTAACCTTTGATGTAACATTCTATGGTAATGGCTTAGTACAAACCTTTTCCTTATAGCCTCTTTCATTTATCTCTAAATGGTTATTAGCTCATCACCAACTGTCTTCTGGGTAATTTGCTCATTATTCCTCCATTGTAATGTATAATGTACAATTTCTAAAGTGGTAAACTTAACCTCTTTAGCTTCTGAATAGTTATGACAATCAAAGATCATCTTCATTCATTCTTCCGATTTCAAGTAAGCCTCCGGATCACTTTTTGTCCAAAAATGGTAGTATATTGACTTTAATGTTTTCGAGATCATCTTTTTCTTCTTGGATTTGTCTTCCACATATTTTTCTTCCTTGGAGTGCAAATATATCTTCGTGCTCTTCCTCAAAATTATCTCTAAAGTCACCTTCTTCAAATTCCTCCCTAAAATGTCCATGGCCTCCCCTACCTCGACCACATCCTCTTTGTGGTTCCATCCAAGGGTTCAGTCTTTCTTGTAAGTTCTCAAACTTGTCCAACTTTTGATCAAATTAATCAACTTAAGCATTCATTCTTTTCAATCGCTCCAACACTGCTTACATGTCTGTAGGTGCCGATGTACTTCTGGATGCCCTAGATTCTCCTTTAAATCCCACGAAATCCTCTCCAAGTTCTCTTATTGAGTCACCTCATCCTCTTCTTGTTCTTAAATAATGCAAGAAGATCTCACCAAATTCACTCCTTCACGTGTGTCACTCAAGCAAAGTCTCAACACTCATATTTCACACTAGTTTCGGCTTTTCAACCCTATTATAAGCTCACATTCTCTTGCCTTTTTCCACTTAAAGATTATCTTAAAGTTTTAATAAAACACACTTAAAACCAACAATTAGATCACAAGTATATCCTACCTAAACCTATTAATAAAACAAAAGCAAGTAGCAACCAATTTTTGAGTGAATGATAAAACCTAGTCTTGACCTTACTATTCAAAAAAACAAGGATTTTAACAATGCAATTTTCGGATTCAATAAAAGAATATACTAGAATTGATACGAACCTAGGACGACCTGCTCCTAAACCCGTATTATATTAGCCACGATCTTAATTAAGTTCAAGTTCTAATGGAATTGACCTCAACCCCTAACCAACCTGTGGTTAGAAACCTTGGTATAATGTAGACGCCACAATAGGGGATGGAAAACCTATTGATAAGTCAAGCTAAAACAACCAATTCTCTAATGGTGTTTTAGGTGTTCTCAAAGAACAAAGAGATAATTAATCTCACAAGTATTTTCTCAATCAAATCAAAGTTGTATTCTTATTGAAAACTAAGCCTTTAAATAGGCTTTGAAAGAAACAAAATAAACCTTAAAAACCCTAGGCAAAACCGGCCACACACATAAAGAAACCTAGTTAGCTGCAACTATACTTCCTTTCCTAATCTAAGTTTGATTAATTAATTCCTTTATATTAAATTAGGAATTAATTAATTTACAATAAAAAAAAAACCTTCCTAAAGTTAATTGTCCAAAAAAAAAATAAATAAAAACCCAAAAAGAAATAAAGTCAATCACAAATTAGGTAACGAGTTGACTTTGACATCTAGGCTGAATTACGTCTTCAACCAAGCTAACTTATATCTGCCTGATGTCCGAGCTAACTTATGGCCTATCTGAGCTAACTGGTGTCTGTCCGAGCTAACTTGTGTTTGGCCGAGCTAACTGATGTCTATCCGAGCTAAGTTACATCCGATGTCCAAAGTCCGAGATCAGATGTCCGATATAGTTGATAGCCGAGGTGGAATGTTGTCCGAGGTATAAATGTGTTGTTGATGTCCAAAGGAACTGGTGTTGTCCAAGACATGGATGACACCAGTGTTGTCCGAGGTAAAAATGCTCCCCGAGGTGTGGATGTGCTCCGACGTATGGATGCCCTCCGAGGTATCCGAGGTATGGTTGCCCTCCGAGGTATGAATATCCTCCGAGACATGGATGGATGTGTGGGCGCGGGTAGAATCACATCAAGAATATTAAGAGATCAAAAATTCAAAAATAAAATTTAGAAAAGGATTCAACAATTAACAAGAATTCAATTTGAACAAAATATAGGATCGTTGTTTGTCGTAGTTCTCGTAATTTAAGTCTATGTCTCAAATCCTTAAACCTAATCCAATCAATTAACACCAATATTCATTATCCAGCAACCAAATTCGAATGAGCAAAAAGCAACTTCAACAAACACACTTCAATTTCCACACTAAATAAACTCAATTTTTCAATTCTCAATCCAGCCTTTTGTGCACATTTTTTTTTTTACTTCGGCTTTTTTGTTTTTAATCACAAATAGAATAATATCACACAACTTCTAGTAAAAAAAATGCAACTCCAATGCCTAACAATTTCTTAAATCTGAATTCACCTTCCAAACCAAACAAAACAAATTACAAAATTTTAGGTTTATGCAATATTTTTTTTTCCCTGAAATTCCTCTTTTATATATATATATATATATATATATGAGTGCAACTAATCAAAATTAAAACCAGTAAGGAAAAATTAACAATAAACCATATTACTAAAAACTAACATACAAACCAACCAATAAATAAGAAAGCAAACAAAAATTCAGCTAAAGAAAAGGAAACCCTAATTCGACTATGAAATTATTTTTTTATGCAGAATGTGTATGGGTAGAAAACAACCTTAACCTAATGCTAAAATTGCAGAACAACACAAAAATAAAACAAAACAAAGAAGATATATCAAATCTGAACAAAATTCAGCTATGATACCAATTGATATGAACCTAAGTCGACTTGTTCCTAAACCCGTATTATATTAGCCTTGATCAAAATTAAGTTCAGATTCTAATGGTCATCTTGATCCCTAATCAAGTTGTGAATAAAAACCTTGGTATATGTCTAAGATGCTACAATAGATTATGGATTGTTCTATTGATAAATCAAACAAACATACACTCATTCTCTATTTTTCTCACAAGTAATTTTCTGTATGAATAATGTTCTGAATATTATTGAGAAAATAAACCTTTAAATAGGTTTGAGTGGCAAAAATAAAACCCTAAAAACATTAAGAAAAACTGGCAAAAAGTGTTGAAACAATGTTATGGTCGAATTTTACTTAACTTTCCTAATCCAATTTGTATTAATTAATTATTTAATTTTAAAAAAAGAATTACTTAATTTACAATCAAAAATATTAAATCACAACTTTTCTACATAAATTTTTCCAGCTAATAATTAAATAAAAACCAAAACAAAAGACTATTTCCTAATTTAAAAGTCAAATATCTAGATTTGGAAAGTAGTTGACTAATTTTCCAAATAAGCTGCCTTTATCGAATCACCAGCTAGTTTAGACACCAAATCTGATCCAATATGCCTTGTATGATGCCTAGTAGGGTTAGAACTGGTCCCCACATGTTTCCATTGATTGGAATGATCAAAACCTGCTTGGATTGCAAGTAAACCCTTTCTAGTGCCAATCATGCAAAATTTGGCCAATGTGGAAGCTTGGACGCTAATGACATACTTGGGCACCCTTGCCTTTGCCTTGACATAATTTCATGGCCGCTTGGTAAGATCAAACACGTTCATAGGCCAAAAAACTCACCCCTTGCTGCCTAAAGTCCTCAAATGCCCCAAAGCAGCTTTCCGGGTCCATTTCTGCCTTTACAACTTGGATCCTCAGCACGGGCTTAGAATCTTCTGATATTAATATACCTTCTTAAGATTTAATTACTCTTTGTATGAAGCTAACAAGATTATCCTTAAACCTCTTAGCTTGAGCTCTAGCAATTGACCCGGTCTTCAGTTGCACAAGATCAACACCCAGTAAGTTGTTGGTAGCAAAAGTACGGACAGGTTCTCATCAATAGTTCTCATAATAAGCTCCAACAATCACTTTTTACACTTGTACTACCCAACATTGAGCTGTCACACAATCTTCACACTATCCAATATACTAATTTAGCGGTATAGATACCAGATAATGTATAATACTAAGTATGTTCTTCTTTCCTCTCAACACCACCAATCAGAATATTTAGAATCATAAAGGCTTCATATAGTTGAAATAAGTTTCTAACTAGTGAAACATTTTAGTTTCCTAGTTGTGTTATAAAATCCACAACACTCATATCATGAGCCATTTCAAGCATAAAAAGCGAATTTAGAGAGCTATTGTTTATCAATAAATAAATAAATAAATAAATATTAATACTTTACCCATTACCCGCCTTCCATATATTCCTCTACTCTACAAAATTCTACTCTCTTATTATAAACTTCTCTAAAGATAATATGAAAACATCCTATATCAAAGAACAATTAGGATAGTATTCAAATTTTAAGACCCTATTTGCCAAACTTTGTGAAGTTTTAGTAAGCCTCCAACATTGCATAGTTAATAAAGCCCTATCAAAATTTAATCTTTAGGTGATTTAGATTTTTATTCTTTATAGTTAGCTTTGTTATTTGACCCTTGATTGAACTGGATTGGTTGTTAAAAATGAAAACAGACCATTGAATGAGTTTGAATTGGTTTTTATATTAAAAGACTGATATAACGAAATTGAACTGACCATATTTTATAAACTTTTAAATGGGTGACTGATGAATAGGTGACTTATTTTTATTGTAGACTTATTGATTGTTGTGACTTTTAAATAAAAATATGAAGTTATTAGTTTTATACTTTGGCCATTTTATGTGGGCAACAAATAATTTGAGCCTAATAAGCTCTTTTTATAATTTAAAAAAAAAATCTAAAAATGAAAAAAAAAAAAACCCAAATTCATCTCTAACTAAACCAATCCAATCCAGTTAGAAGACTAAACTAACTAACCAATCCAAACCAAATTGATTTGTATTGGATTAAATTCTATTTGAATGAATGTTAAAATTAATTTAGATTATATTGAAAATGTTACTATTAGATTGGTTTGATTCTTCCTTAAATAGGTCAGCTATGGAGCGATGAGCACTACTAAATAGGACAAAGTTTTCATCATATCCTAATTCGTCCCCTTTCAGCTCCTTATTTATGTTAAAACAGGTCAAGTGGAAAAGCAAAATAGATTGAAAAAGTTGTTTTCTCCATTTTGAAATAACATTGAATATTTTTAAAAATACATAATTTTTTTTATACTTTTATAGATATAATAATATTATTAGTATAACAATTACAATCTAATAGGCTATATAGCTCATTTTAAAGTGGGCTACATAAAAGTATAATCCATAGATTATAGATGACAATATTAATGGACAACATTTATTTTTGTTTTTATCTTTTAATACTAAAAGCGTAATATGAAAAAGTGAATTTTTTAATATTAACTATTGTTGTAAATTGCCACATTATATTTTGACGCACTAGATTTTATTTAAAATAAAATAAAATTTTGTACATTTCCTTTTATGCCTTTATTTAATATATTGTCAAAATTAATATCATGTATTATAAATTTGAACTAGGTAATAAACACATTAAATAGAAATACTTAGTATAATTATAATAGAAAATATATATAAATATGAATAATATATATCTATATATGATAAAGACAAAAAAAAAAAACTTAGAATATATACTAAAATGTCAATAATATTCTACTGGAAAGAAGAGTTCATGATATCCGAGGCGATGGTAGTCTATCAGCAACAATAAATTGCCTTTTTTTTCCACATAAATTACATATAATCGACAATTTATTTTTGCCACTAGACTAAGTAATAGAATAGAATTTATTAAAATATATGAATATATATATATATATATATATATATATATATATATATATATCCATGGAGCAGATATGAAGCTAGGGTTCTTGCTCTAAGTCACACCTATATAAGAGTTTTATGTTGGAGTTTGGTGTGGTTTTAGGTTCACTTGGCCAAGAGTGTTGTACACAAGGTGTTAGTCTTGTATACAATCTTTAATCCGTTTTTTTTGTTTGTTTGATGTTTAGGTGATTTTTGTGTTTATTTTTTGTATGGTGATATTTAGGATTATTAGGGTTTTTGTTTAAAAGGAAGAAGAAGAAAATGAAGAAGAAGAGAAGATGTTAGAGTAGGCCACACAAAACTAGACAGCACACTAATTCATTTTTCTTTTCATTCATTTGTTGCATATATAGATACAAAACTTGTCTCATATATGTGAGGTGTGTGTGGGACCAAATGAAAGCTTTTAAAATTCAAAATTTATACATTTCCTACTCAAAATTATGATACATAACCGTTCAGCCACCAGTTCACATGTGAGTGCATAATTATGACAAGGGTTGGTGAAATTTTGAATTTAAAAAAATTGACTCCACCTAATCCTCTACTACTATTTTGACCAGATGGAAAGCTGAGATATCTTCATCCAAATTGCTTGAGTTTTTGGCATGTGGCATGTTGAAATATTAAGGATAAAATCTGAAAAAGACCAAGTCTAAAATAATTGGGTAAGGCCTCCAATTCATCTCAAACCCGTGGGCCATAACTGTTGGAAACCTCAGCAGTTATGCCAAATTGCAACCTCTATATCTTGGACTTCCCAAGATTTTTTTAAGTCATTCTTTTTCTATATTTTCTTTTACATGTCTATTACAACATATCCAAAATTTATAATCTCGTTCTAAAAGCTCAGAGAACGTCAGCCCTAAAAATGGACCTATGTTCTAGAAACAATGTTTCCAGCATATAGCCATTCGATTGATGAAGCTTTTGCTTCCTAATTATCTTGTGTTCAAATGTGAAGTTATAAAGATGGTTCTCTTTCTCCTTTTTTCTATTAAACAGTGTAAGATATGTAGTGCTTGGAAAGTGTTTATGAAGAAAGCTACTTTCGTAAGAAAAGTGGGGGAATGTACCTTTTCTTTCCCACCCAAAAAGAAGGCAAAGGAAAAAAAAAAAGAAAAAAAAAAGTTGCTGTGGGACTTTGACGATTTATGATTTTAATTTCCACAGCTTTATTAGTGGGAACGGACTCAACTGATAATTAAGATAATAATAATAATAATAATAAAACTATATATTAGAGATACAAAAAAAAAAATAATAATAATAATAATAAATAAATAAATAAAAAGAAAAGCAAATATGCAAGATAGATTCCAAGCACCATGACTTTTCACAAAGGTCAACAAGGGGATAAAAAGAAAACCAATAATAAAAGCAACCTTCCTATTGAATAATCCTACAATGAGGTGGAAAGCATGTCCATCTAAACCATCGTGCATGAAAAACTATTGAACTTTAGAAAAACCTAAATTAATCCTGTTCGCTTTCTATTTACTATTATTACTCTATATATATATATATATATATATATTTTTTTTTGGATGTGATCGTTTTCTTTTCCTAGAAGTGGCAACTTCCCAATACAAATAAAAATATATTGAGCAAAAGAAACGAGATTAAAATATATTAAGCAAAGAAAACTTAAGTCTCACTTATAAATTAACATTACCATGGCTTTTATTCAATTTATCGTCATGCACAATATATTATTCCAAATTTTGCTTATGGTTTTATTAAAATTTCAACTAGTTTGAATAATTAGTCCATTCGCACTTCTAAGATATTTAACAAATAATTGGATAATCAGTTAACACAGTCGCTGCAGTCCCAATGTGAGGAATTTACATTGGAAATGGGTGATGGTCTTAGAATTAAAAGATTTCGCAACATCGCCGAAGGATCATTTCACAAGCTTGCCCCAGGCCCAAGCCAGGACGAAAGCTATGTCAAGGGGCCTCCAAATTTGACCCAACTGCAGCTTTAGTATCCAACTGACACCCCAACTTTAATGAAAAATTCCAGACTTTGTGAAACTCTTTTAACTTTTGAAAAAGTGTATATCACATATGCAATAAATGATTCAATGGATTTGCATTAATTATAATTTAGTATTTTATATTTTAAAATTTATAATTAATATCTTTATTAGAGGTTTGCAGAGAATATAAATTTAAAAGGTATTAATAAAACAATAAAGAAGGTTGAGGATTTTTTTTTTAAAACAAAATAAAAGATTGATGATATTTTTCAACAAAAAAATTAAATTTTATTTAAATCAAATCATTTTTTACGAAGTATTTAAGTCAAATATTGAATGTGATGTTTAGAAAAAAATATCTATATATCTATATAATATATAAAAGTAACAGAGTTAGCAAAACTTTTTACCATGTGTCATTTCATGTTCATTCTGTTCCCTTTAAAATTATTAAAAAAATTAAAATTAAAAAATAAAATTACCATAAAAATTCTATAATTTTAAAATCATTGCCATATTAGATAATGGAAGAGATATAAAGGATACTATTATTTCATTTAAATCGAATTTTTTATCTAATCAAATTAAATATAAAAATTTAACATGCAAAAATTAATTATTTACAAAGAATAAAAAAATATATTTGAATTTGAATTTTGATTTCATAAATGAAAAATATTATATAAATATATTTGAATTTGAATTAAATCATATAACTACATTTGGATTTGAATTTGAATTTGAATTTTGTAGATGGAAAAAATTAAATAAATAAATATTTTTTAATTGAATTTCATAAATAATTTACTTTATAAGATAAAAATATATCTATAGAATAAATTATAATAATAATAGTTATTTAAATACATTTGAATTTAAATTAAATTATATAAATACATTTGAATTTGAATTCAAATTCCATAGATAGAAAAATTAAAAAGGAAAATTTCATAAATGAAAAAAATTATATAGGTAATTTTTGAATTTGAATTTCATAATTTAATAATATTATGTATAAAAGTCAAATTTATAGTTTTTAACAAACTTTTATAATATAGATTGAAAAAAAAAATCCACATATACTAATTAGCATTAAAACTTTTAAATAAATTTTCAAATATAATTAATTATTATAAATTATATTTAACATAATTTATTATGGTTATACATACCGTGCATTGCATGGGAATGAATGCTGGTATATATACACACACACACACACACACACATATATATATATATATGTACATAAAAACCTTAAAAGTGGTGAATGATAACTCTTTAACATAATGTAGAAGAATCTTTTATCATTATTATTATTGTGGTAAATATAGAAGAATCTTGGAGCTCATATTTCAAACCTATTTGATTAAAGTGTTTTTGAAATATGAAGAACAGCAACATCGAACCTAAAATCCCTGTATTCATATATATATATATATATATATATTTATATTTATATAATATTTATTACTTATTATTTTTAATTGTATTTATGCTTGAATTGCAAAAAAGATAAATAATAATAATAGGAAAAAAATGTATTTATACTTGTAAACCTTTTTCTCATAGAATATATATTTGCTTTAAGATTTATGTGAGAAAAGGCATGCAGATATCTAGGCCGTGCTCTTTAGGCTATATATAGCTATACACGTCTTTCATGATGAACACTAGTTTTTAAATTCTGAATCCACAGTCTAGTCATATATATATATATATATATATATATATAAATACATAATTTTATTTTCTATATATATATATATGGAAATTCTATGATGAGGACGGTCCGCATGAGGACCGCAGTATTAGTGACGGTTTTTCATAGTATTAACGATGGTTTCTTAGAAAATCGTCACTAATACTATAAAAAACCGTCACCAATACTGTGGTCCGCATGAGGACCGTCCGCACCATAGATGGACTGTATATATATATATATATATATGTGTGTGTGTGTGTGTGTAGAATTTTTAACTCTTAGTAACTTAGTTCTCATTTTTTGTTAAACATTTATGATATTTTTGGTTTATGGATTAAATGGTGAAATATAATATATATTTTTATAATTTTTATATTCATTATTTGGTTAGATTTTTAAAATTGAGTTTTTCATTTTTATGAAATCTCAATTTCTCAAACTAAACAATCACTATTATGTTTTTAAAAATTCAAGATCTTCAATCTCCAAAATAAAAAAAAATTCTACTTTATATTGTTTTTATATTTCTTTTTTGTTGCTTCTGAATTTTTCGTTTTTTTTTTTTTTTTTACTCGTCTTATTTTGTACTGAGCCATTTTTCTTGCTTTTTTTTTTTTTCCCCTTAATTCAATGTTATATTTCATTATAGCTACAAACTACTTAGGGCTAACCATTCTAATTCATATCTTTTTATTTTTAAAAATTATTAATTTTTTTCTTAACAATATCCATTTCGTCAACAAAACATATCCTAGTTAATGTGACATATTTAAAAGTTGCCAATTAAATCTACGCATAAGTAATAGTTATATTTTATTAATATGACTCCCATTTTCATGGAATTTCCATAAGGTGTTAATACGTCCACACATATGGCCATGGCAATCACTTGTGATATTTCACATCGGACATATGGAAATTGATATCCCATCCTATACGTATATATATATATATATATACATATATATATTATATTCTATCAATTAGAGATGTACATCTTGTAAATGATTTTTCAATTAATTATCGAGTGCATATGAAACCTTTATCTTTTAAGCTTTCGTAAATTCTTATCTATCGTCCACATAATTTCCAAGAAAACTTGGTTGCATGACGTCCAGAAAACCTTCCCCCTACGAAAAAGTTAAGGTCGACGTTGACGTGGTCTTCAAGTATTACAATAAAGTCTTGCTTTTTATGAATATATATATATATATTAACTGCCAAACTCTTCCACATGACCACAACAATCTCTAACTAGCTAATGTTCCCTAACCTCCAGTTACATCACCAGCTAGGATACCCAGATCATTTTCCCATGGAAGAAAAAGAGAGCAATACAATCAGTACTATCTCTCATGCACTCCCTTTACTCCTTAGGCTTCTTTTAGGGGAAATCATTCTTAATAATCTTCTCTCGAGCGTCAAGCTCTTTGTCCGACCGCCATTGAAGTTCGTCTCCACTAGATGGAAAGTTTGGACAGAGAGGCTAAAGAAAATTGGATTTAGTTTAGGACAACCGATAAATAACCAACATCAGTCCAGCTTCGGTACCGAAAGAGTATATGATGGAAAACTAAGCAAAGAAGAAGTACAGATGGTGATGGGAAGGCTAGGGATCTTTTATATAGCACAAGGAGATGATAGTCAAGAAAGAGTTGGTGCAGAAGAGCTCACAGAGCTGTTTGCGGAAGAGGAGCCCAACTTGGAGGAGGTGAAGGAAGCTTTCGATGTATTTGATGAGAACAAAGATGGGTTTATAGAGGCAGAAGAATTGCAAAGTGTTTTATGCAGATTGGGTCTGTCCGAATATTCAGGAATAAGCAAGTGCAGTAAGATGATTAAGACAGTGGACAAGAATGAAGATGGGATGATTGACTTCAATGAGTTTGTCAAGCTTTTGGAGAACTGCTAGTATTTTTGCATTAGCAAATGAGAATTTTCTTTCTAGTTTTCCAGCTTCCCAGACTTTCGAGTATTTATGGTATTATTTGTATTAATTTTTTTTTTTGGGACATATGTTACATGTGCATTAGATACCTATAAGAATGTATCTCATTTTTCGCTGATAAATTTATTGTGTATTTATAATTTTGATATTGAATTTTATACTTCCAAGTTGCAAAAGGATGTACATATAATTAGAAAATATATCAAGACAAGTTAATGCTAGAAGTTCATTTTTCAATCTTTAAATCACATAAAAGATTAAGATTTAAAATTATATTTATTAATCATCGAATTTTGTTGAGGTTCAATTTCCTTATATATAGTTTTAATATGTCCTTAAATCCATATTTGATTGCTTTTTAATTTTAAATTTTAACTATTATGTGATCCAAAAACTAATAAAGAAAAATCTAATATTAAAATGATAAGGTAATTTTGATATAAGTATGAATTTACATATATATATATATATATACATATAATTATAATCTAATGAACTACCTAGCTTATCTTATAATATATTGTTGAAGGGTGGCAATTTTGCTACTTAATGGTGCATACATTATCCGGCTAGTATGCATACTTTGGTATTACCTTTTTTCATTTTATGAGTTTATATTTTCTTTTATGTTTTTAATTGATGCAAGGTATATTTTGATGATTTTTTGCCTAAGTTATGTATGCAAAAGCATAGGCAAAACTATGCACAAAAGAGTAGGAACATTATGTTTGAAATGTCTATTGTGCTATATTCAATTTCCAGCAACATAGATCTACTATTTGTATTATATCTCAAGCTGCAAAAAGATTTTTAGGCTGACATTTTGATGTGTATCTACAAACATATAGAGAGAACTATGATCCAAATTTCAGGTCAAAATGACATGGAGAAGTCCATTTTCTGTTCCAAACATATTGTTGTATCTGATGGGCCTAGTGTGCAGAGTTTGGGTTAGTTTTGGAGCTATTTGACCCATGATCCGGTTCCAGAATATTCCTATCTCATAGAACATTATTTCTTGATGACCAAGGATGCTTCAAACCGAGTTTTGTAAGTAGATATAAAGGGGAACTAAGTAGGTGAATCTTGTTTGGTTGTTTACCCAAACTAGTTAGACAATAGGAACTTAGTTCAAACCATATGCCATATTTTTGCTATATTTGGAATAGACATGTTGCAGCTGGTTTTTACCTCTTTTGTATATGAAAAGGTCTTGACCATTTTATTTTTTAAATTTCAAATGCTTTACTTATTTTGTAAGCTCACAAGCTTGGCATTTGTGAACTACTTGTAATTTCATGCTTATATTGTTGAATGAGTGAGATGATTGGACATCTAAGCCTCATTTTCAAAAACCAACATGTTTTCCTTCTCCTTCTATCTTCTTCAACATCTTAGAATACTCTAGAAACCCTAAAAACCAGCAAACATTACAGCTAAAACCTAAAAATACAACTCACATATAACTATTTCCAAGAGCATCACCAAAAACTTGCTTGTTGCTAACACTTCAAACTAGCTTGCTCTTGGTTATAACATTCTCACCCCAACATATATGATATTAATATATGGTATAATACTAAATGGGGGCAAAGCAAAATGCATAAAATTTTCATTTTTTAATATAAATTCCAATGTAATTTTTATTCCATGTGACAATTTAGTTGACTACCATTAAAGTATTCACTTTTTTCTATAAGATTTTTAGTATTACAAAGTTAAATAAAATTAAATGTTTTAAATTAATATTGTTGTAAATGATTTGTCGATCTTATTCTTATATAGCCAAACACAAAGTCAGTTAGTTAACTCATTATATCATAATTATCATAACTATAATATGAATACTTTATTATATAGATATCCGTATTGTGTTCTAATGCAGATACCATGCATTTTGTTATCGGATTATATAGAATCAGAAATTCTAACTCCATATAATCTTATAAAATTACATTATATATGCATTTTAACAAATTACGGATATCTAAATAGTATAAGGATTCTATATATCAACTTTGATATATTGCGACACAATTTCTATCTTATATTGGCCACTAGTGACACAAAAAGTACTAAAGGTTAGTATTCATCCAATTAGGATTATAGCCCTAAATTATTAATTGAGTTGATACTTTTAGCATTTAACATGTTAATATATTCTCATCTTATATTAGTAATATAATGACATGGATAAAGTTGGAACATTCTAGTGTAAATAGAAAATTGAAAAAATAAATGAAGTGTTTGGTTGAGTGAATAGCCTAAATTAAATCTTTGAGGGCATATTTAGCATGTAAATTTGCACTGAATTGGATTGACTACACTTATAAAATAGTTAGATTTAGTACAGTCCTAAATATTCATAGACCATGGTTAATGTTCAATAATAGCCTTCGATCGTGGTTATGTAATCAAATTTTCCGCATGGAGTTAATTTACTTCGACTTTAGAATTATAGCCCAAAAATAAAGGGCTTAAGAAAGTTTCACTTTATTTTAGGGGTATTTCATTTTACACGCCTAAAATACTATGTACACTCCATTTATACATAAAATTACAAAAATATCCTTATTTATTCATGAATTTTTAACCGGATTTGATTTTGCCATTCTGAGTTGGTCTCTTCACTTAATCCAGGAGTTAGGATAGAAATTGATAGCTTTAGCAATGAAGCATGATCCACCTTATATCCAAAACCAATAATAACCAAAAAAAAAAAAAAAAATGAATACAAGAAACCAGAATATGCGTTTGTTGGAAGAAAAAAAAAAAAAAAAAAAGCACCTTTAAAATTGGTGAAGGCTCTGTAAACCTTAAGTTATGCCACCAAAATAAAAATAAAAGTAGATATCTTTACCATAAGAAGCGCATGAAACATTGGGCAAGTTAGAGCTGGGGAAATAGAGCAGCGGGCTAGGAAGATAGCCAAAAGAGTACAAGAGTCTTCCGAAAGTTGAAAAAGCCATAATCTAAAAGAACCATAGAAAAATAGACTCTTTTCATATGGAATTTACTTGGTCATCTACTACTGAGAGAATAGAGAAAAGATTCCTAATGATTCTTAGAAAAGCAACTGCAAAAAAGTTTGAGCAGAAAGTCAAAATAAAACTAAAAATAGAAGTTTTTATTATGCAAGGTTTAAAATATTCAAAATTTCTTGGAAATTTCTATTTTTTTAAGAATCGAAATAAGATTTATGTTCCAAATGAAAATGGATAAAATTTTTATAATACCCATCGAAATTTATATAAAAATATCTACATCAATCACTAACAATTTGTTTAAAAAATCAATAATATCCATCAAAATTTCAAAATTTTGCATATAAAATTTTGAAAATTTCCATGAAAATTTTGAAAAAATCTATGAATTTTTTTTTTATAAAAATTCAAAAATATTATTGATGTTTAGTAAATAATTTTACCAAATTAACTTTAGTGATAGTTTTTTTAACCTTTTAATTATTTTTTAAGTAATTTCTGATATAAATAAAATAAAATGAATTAAATTCAATAATTTTAATAAGAATGAAAAATAATAACTTAAAAATATAATATTATGTAAAATTGATATTGGTATTATTTAAATTAATAATATTAAGCAAATAAAAATAAAAAAATGATAGAATATATTATATTAAACATCAAGGATAATTATATTTAATACAATATTTTTATGGTTGACATATAATTAATTACATAAAAAATTATTAAAGATATATATCTTTTAATAATTATTTTTTACATTTCACATCTCAAAATGACAATGAGAAATATACTAATTATTTTCAATTGTCTAAAAATTTTGTGAGTATTTAGATGATATTTACGAAAGATAATGTAATTATAATGATTGTTTTATCTTAATTAATAAACAATTTATTAAATATATAAAAATATCTACATCAATCACTAACAATTTGTTTAAAAAATCAATAATATCCATCAAAATTTCAAAATTTTGCATATAAAATTTTGAAAATTTCCATGAAAATTTTGAAAAAATCTATGAATTTTTTTTTTTATAAAAATTCAAAAATATTATTGATGTTTAGTAAATAATTTTACCAAATTAACTTTAGTGATAGTTTTTTTAACCTTTTAATTATTTTTTAAGTAATTCCTGATATAAATAAAATAAAATGAATTAAATTCAATAATTTTAATAAGAATGAAAAATAATAACTTAAAAATATAATATTATGTAAAATTGATATTGGTATTATTTAAATTAATAATATTAAGCAAATAAAAATAAAAAAATGATAGAATATATTATATTAAACATCAAGGATAATTATATTTAATACAATATTCTTATGGTTGACATATAATTAATTACATAAAAAATTATTAAAGATATATATCTTTTAATAATTATTTTTTACATTTCACATCTCAAAATGACAATGAGAAATATACTAATTATTTTCAATTGTCTAAAAATTTTGTGAGTATTTAGATGATATTTATGAAATATAATGTAATTATAATGATTGTTTTATCTTAATTAATAAACAATTTATTAAATATATACATTTTTTTGTATGTTTTTATCAATAATAGTTTATTTATGATCGTTACCGCTTATTATAAATTAAATTTATTAAGAGAAATATAATACCTATTCAATATTTTTTAAACTTTTATAATTAATTTGATAATTGATTATTTAAATAAGCTAATACTAAAATTTCAACAAAAATTTTTATTTTTTAAATAAATTTCTAATATTTTTTGTGAATTTTTATCGATAATTTCTAATATTTTTATGAAAATTTTCATATTTTAAATTTTTGATATTTCTATTGGTACCAAAATTTTAAACTTTGTTATTATATAAAAGTAAAAAAAATTATAATTAATATTATAAATGTCAATTTTATTTTTTTATCTATGATATCTACAGTTACATATAGGTCTTACGAATTTTATTTCTACATAAATTTTAACAGTTAAGACTAGTATAGAAGTATATTGGATGAAAAATGTAATTAGTCAACATAAAATTAATCATTTTTGTTAAAAAAAAGAGAGGTAAAATTAATCAATATATGTAAAATTTTTAGTATATCCAGTTATGTTGGCTTAGTTGGTCAGTTACTCACTAAGAGGAGATTATTATAAATATAAAATTACAGTATCTATCAACAAAATAATTAAGTATAATATTTTATTTGATAACATAAAAGCATATTCAATGATTCTATTTACTATTAGATTATTTTTAATATATCAAACCGGTCAAGTTGATGTGCTAAGAAAAAATAGACACTGATAAGGTGATTCCTACTTTTGAAGGCTCTGTCAATCATTGTAAAGTTTCTTTAAAAGAAATTTCAAAAACATCAATTTTTTTCAAAAAATAAAAAACTTAATAAAATATATGTAATTAATTAATAACCATAAATATTATTTTACAAATTACTATTGAAGAATAATTTTAAAATTAACTATACATTTATACCATCTAGCTTTAGAAAATGTCAATTTTTATGCCACATAAGTAGCAATTCACATTCTCCATTCAAAATGCTCTAAATATATGGAAAAATTAAAAATGTATATTTGAAAAAAAAAATGAACACTACATAAATATATATATATATATATATATATATGTTTTTGAAAAATATATGCACATATGGTGTAATTTTATTAGTATTGCTACAGATACCAAAATTTAATTTTTAAAAAATAATAAATAGACTAATATAGATTTAGTAATATACTAAAACAAAATCCTTTTTTTTTCCAAAAAAAATATGTCAATAAATATATTTTTAAATATGAATAAAGACTAGTGGTGGATAAATGAAGTTCTGATATAAGTATGCTTTTATAAAAATATACAAACTGTTATAAATATATATTGCAAAAAAAATATATCATAAAATATGTATACACATTAATGTATGTAGTTTTACCATGGACCAGATTAATTTTATAAAATGAGAATTTAATGTCAGATATTATTTTGGAAGGGCCAATTTTGTGTCATAGTGAATACACTGTCATACAACAAGCCTACAAAGCGAACCTGCCCACTTTGACATAAATTGTGCCTCCTGAAATGATATTCAGCATTAACTTCCCACCATATGAACTGAACTTAATCCTATTCATAGCAAAACTAAATATATATATATATATTAGTTTGTGTACATTTATAGTAATAATTATAATAAAATGATAAATATGTTAAATCGTATTCCACTTATAAAAATCTTTAGTTTTTAGTTTTATATGTATATTTTTCAAAAAGAATTTTAGTTTTTACTTTTTAGCTAGCGGAACCATTCTAATTATTTAGTCCAATTTTTTATTTTTGGTTATAAAATACGATATATTATCAATAAATGAGGATATTTCGCACATACAATTTTTTATTATATGGTTACTTTTCTATGTTGTTAGCTCGGTAGATTTCTCTTAGGATAGTAGTTTGAAGTTAAGTTAAGATCTTCCATTTCTTTAGTTTATATAATATTATTGTAACTCTAACCAAAAAAAAAAAAAAAAAAAAAAAAAAAAAAAAAACCAAAAACAAAAATCAATAGCAAACCCACATGGGTAAACTTTTTTTTACCTTTCAATTTTTGTTTGACCTATTTATAATTTTACTCATAAAAGATTAATTTGTATTCCTCAATTTCTCTCTCTCCCATTAGCTTTTTCAATTTCATTTTTTTTTTCCATTTTTGAATACTTTTTACTTATCTACTTTATTTCATCTATAACTTTTCTATAATTATAATGGTTTAATAGAACCAAAAGTATTTATTTATAAATATTTACTATTATAATAACTTATTTGATTATGATTTATATTTAATTATAATTATAATTTAAATACAACTTGTTAAAAACTAAAAGTTATTGAATATTATTATATCTATTTATATTGTTTTCCTAATTTTTCTTTTACCTATTTATTATTTTAGTAGTTGGAAGGATCAACCACCAATGTTTGGCCACTGATATAGTTTTTTAGTGACCTACTATAAATAATCGTTAAAGGTTTTACCCATATGTTTTCTTCTTCAAAATTTTTATTATTAAAATTTAACAACCATCCAATTTGTCATTGATATGTAGTTTTAATGACGAACAATCATTAGTTGCTATAAGTCAAATATTTATATTATGTTAGACTATCACTGACTAAATCATTGGTCTTTGATGACAATTATCAGTAACCACATATATTTTGGTAAGCGAAAGATTTTCTTCCCGTGCAAAAAAAAAAAAAAAAAAAAAAAGCAGGAACACCCTTGTCTTTAGTGACCAAATATTTATTGGTCATAAAAGATGGTCATCAGTGACCAATTATTTGATCACTGAACCAATGTTTTCCCTACATCAGCTACCAAATATTCATCCCATTGAATCATGATATTAAAATAGACTAATTGCATTTTAAAATATTGAAGTTTGAGACTTGTGCGATTTGAGCGTTAACCTTTTAATTTGTGTAAATTTGGCTTTGAACTTTTCAATTTGGTGTAGTTTGATCTAATTCACCATCAAAGTTAATGGATCTGTTAAATAAGGAGCACATGCTTATTATTCGATCCATTAATCTGATTATTGAAGAACAATTTTAAATAAAAATAATTAAAAAAAAGATTTAACTAAAATTAAAACAAATGTCGAGCAAGTGAATCTCACGTGACCAAGTTATAAATGAACAAAAAAAGAATTGACCATGTGAACATCGCACAAAATGGTGAAAACATAGCTGATACTTTCTTGTTTGGCCGTTGGTTTTCAAATCAAACTAAGCTGAATTGATCAGTAGGTTTTGTTCCTACCATCGAAACAAACATTGCACAAAATCATGCCAAATGAGCAAGTTGTAGCAGGGTCGGATTTTTGGTTCACGACCCATTTAGACAGGAACTGAGCCAACCCTACTGAAGCTTGGAGACAAGATGACATTAATGTGCTTAACATGCTAATATCGTACTAACATCATAATTTATTTTTCAAAAATAAAATAATAATTTTAAAAAATAAATTTGTTACTATTTTATTTTATGTTTAGGGTTTTTTATTTGAAAAGTGTTATCCATTTATTTTTTATTTAAATTAAAATAAAAACAATCAAAATTAAATGTTTTTGGATCTAAATTATATCCAAAAATTAAAGTTAAAATAAAATTCGAATTTTGGGTCTAATCAAAATAATATTATTAGACCAAAAATTAATAATAATTTTTCTATGCCCAAACCATAAAAAAATAATTTTGTCTAATAAAATTAATTGTTTTTTCTCTACTAAAATTAATAATTTTTTGTCTAATTTTTCTTTTTTTAAAATTTCGGTCAACCTTTTTTATGGCTTTGGCTTTAAAAATTATTATTAATTTTTTATCTAAAAAAATTATTTTTATTAAACCAAAAATTCCAATTTTAGTGTAATTTTTATCTTTTTGGTCTAATTTTAGGTCCAAATATATTTAATTTTGATTTTAGGTATTCAATTTAAATAAAAAAGGAGAGTATATAATTTTTCAAATAAAAAACATAAATATAAAATGGAAAATTTTATTGTTTTCAAAAAATTAAAAAAATTATTTTTGAAAAATAAATTATAATATCAACACAATATCAGCATGTGAAGCACGTTGACATCATCTTGTCTTCAAGCTACAATTGGGTTGACCCCATTCTAGTCCAAGCAAGTTTTGGACTTGAAACCCAACTCAGCCATAACTCGCTCATTTGTCCATGATTTTGAGCAATTTTGTCTCATTTTTGTTGTTTCAATAGTGGAAATAAAACTCAATAATGAATTTGGCTTTATTTGTTCCAAAATCTAACACCTAAACTAGAAAGCATCAGCATTAGTTTTCACAGTTTTGTGCGAGCTTCATGTGGTCCATTCGTATTCTTGTTCATTGATAGGACCGCTCCCGATTGATACGAACCTAGGACGACCTGCTCCTAAACCCGTATTATATTAGCCCGGATCTTTAATTAAGTTCAAGTTCTAATGGAATGGACCTCAACCCCTAACCAACTTGTGGTTAGAAACCTTGGTATAATGTAGACGCCACAATAGGAGATGGAAAACCTATTGATAAGTCAAGCTAAAACAACCAATTCTCTAATGGTGTTTTAGGTGTTCTCAAAGAACAAAGAGATAATTAATCTCACAAGTATTTTCTCAATCAAATCAAGTTGTATTATTATTGAAAAATAAGCCTTTAAATAGGCTACAAAGCCACGAAATAAAACCCTAAAAACAAAGGGTAAAACCGGCCACACAATGAGGAATTCTATGATGGCCGAAATTCTCACTCCTTTCCTAATATAATTTGGATTAATTAATTCCTTTATTTTGAATTAGGAATTAATTAATTTTACAATGAAAATAATAAGATAATAACTTTCCTAAACTTATTTTTCCAGAAAATAAATAAATAAAAACTAAAAAGTAATGGTAGTTTCCTAAAACAAAAAGTAGAATAAAATTAGGAAACTATAATACTAGCTTTTTTGACTAATTTGACTTTGACCAATCTTTGACCAAATTGAGCTCCAAATCAGCTTCAATATGCTTTGTAGGATGCCAAATAATCTTGTTGTGAAGGTCCTCACGTTGCCCTTGCTTGGAAGTATGAGAAAAGGCTAATACAGTAAAATACAGTAAAGCCAGCAAGGAATACAGCAAATCCAGCCTTTCCTTCTCCTTGTGCGCAAACCACCTTGTTGGTCGGCTTTGAAGCTGCTTTGGCTGGTTTCTATGACTCATCCTCCATATGAATTGAACCCATAAGGATGGGGTTCCAATTCATACAACCCAGCCTCCTTATTATCACCAAAAACGTCACCCGACCCTGTTTTGGCTTCTATTGCTTGTACGAGTAAAATGGGCCTTGGTTCTTTAGATATGGCCAATCCCTCTTGACTATGACTTATTCCTTGTATGAAGACAGCAAGATTTTCCTTGAACTTCTTGGCTTGGGCCCTAGTGATCGGTCCCACCTTCATTTGTATTGGGTCAGCACCCCAGCGGGTTGTCGGGCGAACAGTCTCGGGTGGATTCGCATCATTCCCCTCCTCTTGAAAATGATTTGTCCTCAAATCGAAGTCGTCACCTGCAGCAAAAGGAGATAAATCAGCAACATTAAAGGTGGCACTAACACTATACTCACCAAGTAGATCAAGTTTGTAGGCATTGTCGTTTATCCTCTCCAAAACTTGAAAAGGTCCATCACCCCTCGACATGAGTTTTGATTTCCTTTGTTCGGGAAATCTTTCTTTCCTTAAATGCAGCCACACCCAATCTCCAGGTTCAAACACCATTGATTTTCGGCCTTGATTAGCCACCCTTGCATATTGCTTGGTCCTCCTCTCAATGTTTGCTCGTGTCTTCTCATGAATCTGTTTTACAAAATCATCTTTTTGTTTTCCATCTAGATTAGCACGCTTACTTAAAGGCAAAGGTGTTAAATCTAATGGAGTCAAAGGATTAAAACCATAAACAATTTCAAATGGAGTAAATTTAGTTGCTGAATGTAAAGACCTATTATATGCAAATTCAACATGTGGCAAACATTCTTCCTAAGTCCTTAAATTTCTACTAATTAATGCTCTTAACAATGCAGACAAGGTTCTATTTACTACTTCGGTTTGTTCATCAGTTTGTGGATGATAAGTAGTTGAAAATAAAAGCTTAATACCTAATTTAGCCCACAATGTTTTCCAAAAATAACTTAAGAACTTAGCATCCCTATCCGAAACAATAGTTCTTGGCATTCCATGCAATCTCACAATTTCCTTAAAAAATAAATTAGCAATATTGGAGGCATCATCAGTTTTGTTACATGCAATAAAATGTGCCATCTTAGAAAACCTATCTACTACAACAAATATTGAATCCTTACCTGTCCTTGACCTAGGCAACCCAAGAATAAAATCCATAGACAAATCTACCCAAGGATAGGTAGGGATCGGTAAAGCCTTATACAATCCATGCGGTTTCAATGTTGATTTTGTTTTTCGGCACTTCAAACATCTTTCACAAATTCTCTCAACATCTCTCCTCATGTTAGGCCAATAAAAATGTTCTTGCAGCAAGGATAAAGTCTTTAAAACACCAAAATGACCCATTAAACCACCCCCATGTCCTTCCCGAACCAATAATTCCCTAATACTACAATTAGGCACACAAAGTTTGTTTTCCTTAAACAAATATCCCTCAAATATGTAAAATTTATTAAATCCATGTTTCAAACAGGTTCTAAAAATTTCTCCAAAGTCACTATCATGCTCATAAAGTTCTTTCAATTGTTCAAATCCGAGCAATCTAGCATCTCAGGTAGAAAAGAGCACATACCTTCGGGATAATGCATCAGCAACCACATTTTCCTTACCTTTTTTGTAGCGGATCACATATGGAAATGTTTCAATAAATTCAATCCACTTAGCATGCCTTCAGTTGAGCTTTCCTTGACCCTTGATATGCTTCAAAGACTCATGATCCGTATGAATCACAAACTCCTTTGGCATGAGATAATGCTGCCACGTCTCCAAAGCCCTCACCAAAGCATACATCTCCTTGTCATAAGTGGGGTAGTTTAGGGCAGCTCCATTTAATTTTTCACTAAAGTAGGCTATGGGTCTTCCTTCTTGCATTAAGACAGCTCCAATACCTACACCCGAAGCATCACATTCAATTTCAAAAGTCTTAGAAAAATTTGGCAAAACTAACAAAGGTGCATTACACAATTTTTCTTTCAACAAATTAAAAGATTTTTCTTGTACTTCCCCCCATTTGAATCCAACATTCTTTTTGACAACTTCATTCAATGGTGATGCTATGGTACTAAAATCCTTGATAAATCTTCGGTAAAAGCTTGCGAATCCATGAAAGATCCTCACTTGGGTGATAGAAGTAGGAACCGGCCACTCTTGAATTGCTTTCACCTTAGCTTGGTCAACTTTGGTTCCTGCAGCACTTACTACAAAACCTAGAAACACAAGCTCTTCTTTGCAAAATTCACATTTTTTAATGTTAGCAAACAATCTTTCCTTTCTAAGAACTTGTAAAACTTGCCTAAGTTGATCCACATGGTCATCCAAATTTCGGCTATATATTAAAATGTCATCAAAATAAACAACCACAAATTTACCAATAAATGGACGCATTACATGATTCATAAGCCTCATGAAAGTACTAGGTGCATTGGATAATCCAAAAGGCATAACTAACCATTCATACAGCCCATATTTAGTTTTGAATGCAGTTTTCCATTCATCACCTTCTTTCATCCTAATTTGGTGATAACCATTTCTAAGATCAATTTTTGTAAATATGCAAGCACCATGCAACTCATCAAGCATATCATCTAATCTAGGAATGGGATGTCTATATTTGATGGTAATGTTATTTATAGCCCTACAATCAACACACATTCTCCAAGAACCATCCTTTTTAGGTACCAACAAAACAGGAACAGCACATGGACTTAAACTCTCACGAATGTATCCTTTCTCAAGCAAATCACTTACCTGTTTTTGCAGCTCCTTTGTTTCTTCGGGATTGCTACTATAAGCTGGTCTATTTGGTATGGCAGCCCCTGGAACAAAGTCAATTTGATGTTCTATCCCTCAAATAGGTGGTAGTCCACTTGGAATCTCATTTGGGAAGACATCTCCAAATTCCTTCAAAAGAGAAATCATTGAACTTGACAATTCAAGTTCTTCAAAGTTAGTTTGATCATTAAAATAATTTTCTTTGTAAAGCATGACCAGAAAAGGTTTCTTACACTCAATAACCTTATTAATATCCCCTAAACTCAAATAAAAATTGCTACTTAACCCTTCCTTTCTTCCTTTTTCTTTTTTCTCCTTAGATTGGCGCAAACCTGTGGATTCCTCTTCCTTCTCCAAGCACGCGGGTTTGCCACTTCCTTTTCCCTCTCTTTCGGTTTTCCCTTGATCTTTCCACTCAATATGAACCTTAGAAACCTTACCTTGGTCAGCAACCTCAATCTTACCTTCTTGAAAGGACGGTGAAGCCGTTGGTGCCATACTTGCTCTTTCCTTGAGCTTTTCGGCTTCTCTCCTTTGTTGCATTTGTAATTGGTCTTTGTAAACCTCTTAGGAGATAATGGTTCCAGCTTGACCTTATTCCCTTTAAACCTGAAAACAATACTATTTTCTCAACCAAAATGAGTAGCATCTTTATCAAATTGCCATGGTCTACCTAATAGTATATGTCCAGCAATCATGGGTACAATATCACATAAGACTACATCCTCATATCCTTCTATACTAAATTTTACTTTGACTTGTTTATTTACCCTCATCTCACCACTATCATTTAACCATTATAACCTATAGGGTTCTGGATGTTTAATTGTTTTCAAGCCTAATTTATCAACTACAAGGTTACTTATCACATTGGTACAACTCCCACTATCTATAATCAAGCTACAAATTTTACCTTGTATTTCGCAGCGAGTGTGGAAGATGTTTTCTCTTTGTATCTGCTCTTCATATTTGTAGACAGCAAGTACTCTCCTTGAAACCAAGCTCAACTCGGCATTAGATGTATCTACAGGTTCGGCTTCATCTTCATTGCAACCCTCCTCTTGCTCGGTTTCAGCCCCACTTTCTTCACTTGCGGATTCCAGCTCACCATCACCCTTTAATACCATGATTCTTCTATTTGGGCATTGGCTGGCTATGTGTCCCCTTCCTTGGCACTTCAAACAAATTATTTCTCTTGATTTTTGAGGTTTAGGATCAGATTTTATCTCACCTCTAAGTGCTTGGACAGATTCGGTTTTGATCTCCCTTCTTGGCCGGTTGGTAGTTTCTTCTCCTAATTTCGGCTTCAACTTGTTTTCATAAGTGGAATTGTTTTTCCAGCCACTTGAACTTGTCCTTCCACTGCTAGAAACTCCTCCAAACCGTGTACTAACACCCCTCCTCTTGAATTGGTTCTCAAGCTTAATGGCTACATGCAGCATCTCCTCCAATTCCAAGTATTGTTGTAATTCAAGTTGGTTGGCAATGTCACGGTTCAAACCACCAAGAAATCTCGCCATTGTTGCTTCTCTATCCTCATTCATATTCAGCCTCATCATTAACATCTCCATCTCTTTGTAATAATCCTCCACGGACCTACTTCCTTGAGACAAAGATTGAAGCCTTTGATGCAGCAACCTTTGGTAATGAGATGGCACAAACTGCTTTCTCATGGCTCCTTTCATTTGACGCCATGTTGTAATCAAGTCATCACCAACCCTCCTTCAGGTGCTTTGCTCATTTGTCCACCATTGGAGTGCATAATGGCCAAACTCCATTGCTGCCAACTTCACCTTCTTACCTTCCGAATAGTTGTGGCAGTCAAAAATCATCTCCATCTTTTCTTCCCACTCCAAATAAGCTTCGGGATCACTTTTACCCATAAAAGGTGGGATGTTAACCTTGATATTTCCTAAATCATCATCGGTATCTTCCCTCCTATATCTCCCATGGCCAGCTCTATCTTGGACAGCAAAGGTTTCATCCATACCTTCCTCAAAGTCGCCGTCGAATGGCTCCTCATCAAATTCCTCTCTCAGCCTCTCGCGACCTCCTCATCCTCGGCCTCGTCCTCCATGGAATTCTTGCCTATTTCTTGTATTCGGCCTTCCTTGTGAGGCTTCTAGTCTTCCCACTCTTCGATTCACATGCTCAACTTGAGCACTAACCCGCTGTATTGATTCCAAGACAGCTCTCATGTCCACTTGGTCTCCACTCCCGGTAGCTCGGTCATCGCCATGGAATGCTACGGACTCTTCCTCATTGATCCTCAAGGGTCGGTCTCCTCTTCTTATTCTAGAATCTGCCATGTTAGTAAAATACTGCAAAAATAAAATAAATCCTCACAATATTCACTCCCTCACGTGTTTCACTCAAACAAGGTCTCGACACTCGTGTTTGCACACTAGTTTCGACTTTTACCCTCTTTTAAGCTCACACACTCTTGCCTTTTTCCACTCAATGTATTATCTCAAAGTTCTAATTAAAACACCCACAAAACAGCAATTAGATCACTAGTATGTTTTAATTAAACTTACCAACAAAACAGTAGCAAAAAGTAGGCAATACCGAAAGAATCCAACAAATCCTAATTTTTCGGCTTTCTAGACAAGAAAACACAAAATAATGGGAAAACGTTGGAATATTTGAAAACTGCACCAGATGGTAGTAGATTATGAGTTCAAGAATAAAATTCCAGAAAAAGAAATTCAAATACGAACAAGAATCAAAGAGAACAAAAATATAGAAAAGTGTTGGTTGTTGTTCTTGTAATTCAAGTTTTGTATCAATTCCTTTAACTAATTTTAATCCAAAAAATTTAAACACCCAAAATCCAAATATCCAGCAGTAAAAATACTTTCCCAGCAACTCAAATATTGAATAAATAATCAAAAACCAGCAGCTCCAACAAATTTCCAGCAAACAAATCAAACTCCAACAAACTGAAATATATATATTTTTTATTCGGCTTTACCTCTTCTTTCTTCTTTTTTTTCTTTTTTTTTTTCACTCACAAAACAGAAACAACTGCAGTAGCAAGAATAATTACCAAAATTGCAATTCCAACTCCAAAACAAACACCAAACCCGTGACCTCCAAATAAACAAAATGTGCAGTTTTTTTTTTTTTTTTTTTTTTAATGTTGCCGCAAACTCTCTCTTTTTTTTTTCTTTTTTTCTTTTTTGAATATATGAATGCAAATTTCTAAGACTAAAACAGCAAAGGAAAATCAACAAAAAACCAAAATTATCAAGAACAATGATAAAAGACAACCAACAAATTAGGAAACAAAAATACGATAAAACTAGGAAACCTAATTCAACTAGGAATGAATTTTTTTTTTTTTAAAGAGGCAGAACGTGTATGGGATGGATGCAACCTTAACCTAATGCTAAAATTGCAGAATAACACAAATAAAACAAATAAAACAAATAAAGATAGATCAAACCTGAACAAAAATTTAGCTTTGATACCAAATGATACGAACCTAGGACGACCTGCTCCTAAACCCGTATTATATTAGTCCGGATCTTTAATTAAGTTCAAGTTCTAATGGAATGGACCTCAACCCCTAACCAACCTGTGGTTAGAAACCTTGGTATAATGTAGACGCCACAATAGGAGATAGAAAACCTATTGATAAGTCAAGCTAAAACAACCAATTCTCTAATGGTGTTTTAGGTGTTCTCAAAGAACAAAGAGATAATTAATCTCACAAGTATTTTCTCAATCAAATAAAAGTTGTATTATTATTGAAAAATACGCCTTTAAATAGGCTACAAATCCATGAAATAAAACCCTAAAAACAAAGGTAAAACCGGCCACACAATGAGGAATTCTATGATGGCCGAAATTCTCACTCCTTTCCTAATCTAATTTGGATTAATTAATTCCTTTATTTTGAATTAGGAATTAATTAATTTTACAATGAAAATAATAAGATAATAACTTTCCTAAACTTATTTGTCCAGAAAATAAATAAATAAAAACTAAAAAGTAATGGTAGTTTCCTAAAACAAAAAGTAGAATAAAATTAGGAAACTATAATACTAGCTTTTTGGACTAAGTTGACTTTGACCAATCTTTGACCAAATTGAGCTCCAAATCAGCTTCAATATGCTTTGTAGGATGCCAAATAAGCTTGTTGTGAAGTTCCTCACGTTGCCCTTGCTTGGAAGTATGAGAAAAGGCTAATATAGTAAAATACAGTAAAGCCAGCAAGGAATACAGCAAATCCGGCCTTTCCGTCTCCTTGTGCACAAACCACCTTGTTGGTCGGCTTTGAAGCTGATTTGGCTGGTTTCTATGACTCATCCTCCATATGAATTGAACCCATAAGGATGGGGTTCCAATTCATACAACCCGGCCTCCTTATTATCACCAAAAACGTCACCCGGCCCTGTTTTGGCTTCTATTGCTTGTATGAGTAAAACAGGCCTTGGTTCTTTAGATATGGCCAACCCCTCTTGACTATGACTTATTCCTTGTATGAAGACAGCAAGATTGTCCTTGAACTTCTTGGCTTGGGCCCTAGTGATTGGTCCCACCTTCATTTGTATTGGGTCAGCACCCCAGCGGGTTGTCGGGCGAACAGTCTCGGGTGGATTCGCATCACCGATGTCCTTTCTGGGCATCCAAAATGATTCTACCTAGGGAAACCCCACTGAACCTGTACCAAAAGTTCAATGGGACCTCTCCATAAATTTGATATAACCTAACAACATACAAAAGAAAAAATAACCTACGTTACATACAAAAAACAGCAAAGAAAGTGTTAGCTTTGGTTTTCACAGTTTTGTGTGAGCTTCATAGTCATACCTATCAAGAGTTCTAATTTAAAAGAAAGAAAAATAGAAATAAGTATACATATTAGATCAATTCACTACAACACACTACAAAAATATATATGAGTCCAAAGATAAATAAAACAAAATATAATAGTCTCATAAAAAAGCATAAAAGAGATGGTACATTAGCAATGGAAAAGTATCAAATGTGAAAATGCAATAATAACAAAATATATGAAAGTAATGGTGATAGAACAGTGCCAACTATCAGTTGAGGCCTAGGGAAAACAGTTAAAAGGAATACAAGACTATAAGACAAGCTTAGCAAGTAAAAAGTTAAGGCATTATGAAAATAAATTTTATTCTTAAAAATAATTTCTCTGAAGACCTCAATTTCACTCTTTAAAAGTTCTCATGATTTGACAAACAGTTTTCACAAAACCTTTAATTATCTTAAACATAACAATTTCATAAATCATATGATAAGGAAATTAAAATTATATTAATATCTTCCACCTTATAATAAAATGATATTTTTATAAGTTATGAATTATAACTATTGGTAATTAAAAATATAAAGAACTATATACTATAACATAGTTTAACAACAATAACCCTATGTACGATATATTATAGTAACCTATTGCTCAACCATACTAGCGTCCAGTGTGTCATCAACTATTAAGGGAGAGGGAAATTATCAATGTGACCTTCGACATTCGAGAGGCATCGCAAACAATGACCTGCCATCTAACCTTAAGAAACACGTGATCAAATAGGGGATGATCAAATAAGTGCACATAACCATAATTCAACAAATATATAACCATGGTACATTATGGTACATAATAATCCACAACCCTATATATTTATATAACTATTTAAATAATAGCCTCAATCGTCATATAATGTTCCCATATATGAGAACATAAACATATATAAATATACTTGTATAACCATAACCCAGAATTTATTTAAGTCAAACAATTCCTTTTTCTATACTATAATATGACAACTTAAATAATTATCTCATTGCATGTGATAAAGTATACAATTCAAATAATTTTAGAAATGATAATAATAGAATAATTTATATTTCACATATAATTAAACACATAATTTCTAAAACCATTTCAGGAAACAAAGTTCATTCACAAATCAAAGCTCAAACTAGTTCCTTCGTTGGATCACCTCTAATGTCAGTCCGGGTGCCTAAACTAATAATAAAATATTTCTTTTGACTCCAAAATTAAACCAAAGACATTAGATGCATACAATATCCTAAGATAACTTTAATATCTTTAAAATTTCTAAAACTGGATAACGACCAGTCCAATTATATTGTGAGCCCTAAATATTTGATACTCAAAATTGAATTTCTTCATCTGGAGGCTAATTTATTGAAATTAAACCTTTTATTGAGTCTATCTAATTTCACTAATCCAACTTCAATTTTGTCTAGTTTTTCCAAGTATGTCCATACAAAGTCCAAATTTATCTGGTATCAAACTAATTGACCTAAAAATGGAGAAATTATCAAACGGCAACCAAAATTTACAAACTTTATATCAATGGAAAACTTGTGGAATGGATAACAAGAATTTAAGCTTGCCTTGGTCCAACAACATTGTCAATGGTGAAAAAACATGTTGAAAAATTCGGCTAAACTTAATCTTGATGGATCTCTCAAATCATAAAAACTTTTGGCAAACAAATGGGTGCTAATGAATTCAGAGGGTTCAAACTAGGGGGAAAAGGGTATATGGATCAAGCTAAAACAACCATAAATCAGAGCAACCCTCCGATGACCTGTGATATAATACATCAGCAGTAGAAAAGTATTGAATGTGAAAATGTAATAATGACAAAACATATAAAGATGATGATGATGGAATAGTGCCAACTATTAGTCGAGGCCTAGAGGAAATAGTTTCAAGAAAGAAAAAAATACAAAACTATGAGATTGAGCTCACAAAGTAAACAGTTACATTATTATGAAAATAAATTTTATTCTTGAAAATCATTTCTCTAAATACCTCACTTTCACTCTTTAAAATTTCTCATATTTTTTATAAATAGATTTCTCAAAACCCTTAATTATTACTTACATAACAATTTCATTAATCATATGATAAGAAAACTAAAATTAGATAATATTTTCCACCTTATAATAAAATAATATTCTTATAAGTTATGAATTATAACTATTGGTAATAAAAAATATAAAGAATTATATAATATAACATAGTTTAACAACAATAACCTATGTACCATAACATAGTTTAACAACAATAACCTATGTACCATATCTATTACTGTAACTTGTTACACGACTACACTAGCGTCTCAGTGTGTTATCAACTATAAGGGGAGAGAGAAACAATCAATGCGACCCTCAGTGTCCAAGAGGCATTGCAGATAAGGACCTCTCATCCAACTTTCAAAAACACGTGATCAAGTAGGGCATGGTCAAATAAATGTGCATAACCATAATTCAAAAAAATACCTAACTATGGTTCATAATAATCCACAACCCTGTATATGGATATAACTACTTAAATAATATCCACAATCATAATATTAAAATATTCCCACATATACCTATATAAACATATATATATATATACATGTATAACCATAACCCATAATTTATTTAAGTCAAATTATTCCTTTTTATATACTATAATATGGTAAATTGAATAATTATTTTATTACATATGATAAAGCATATAGTTCAAATAATTTTAGAAATGATAATAATAGAGTATTTTATATATAACATATAATTAGACATATAACTTCTAAAGCCATTCTAGAAAATAAAGTTCACTTACAAATCACAACTCAAACTAGCTCCTTTGTTGGATCACCTCCGTCAGTTCAACATAGTGGGGAAGGGTATACGAGTCAAGCTAAAACAGTCACAAATCTGTTCAACCCTTTGGCGACCCAACACAATGCCGCCGCGATTTCACCGGCCCGATCAAAGCGTGTCCAGCAAAGTTAAGCAGTAAAATTTGGTGATTTTGGTAGCTGTTCAATTTTCTATCATGATGGCCAGTGTGTGTAACTACTGTTGGTTAGAAAATGGTAAAAATTTGGCTGACTTGGTTTGGTGATAAAATGGGTTTGATTGATCTGGTTCCAGTTGATGGGTCCAAAGAGGATTTTTGGGACGTTTGGGGTATTTTTCAATTTATTTATTAAGAACACGGTTCTCAATGTATTAATACACCTTGGGTCCACAAAAAGACAAAAAACTAGATTGGTTTGAACATAGATAAATATTGATATTTAAAATTTTTACAGGATCATATCATTCTAACTGTAAATCATATTGGCCATGTCACCAGTCTATGAACTTTTAATGACAAGCGCTACATCATTGTATACTGGTCAAACTAAAATCATTGACCAATAAAACGAAAAATTTAAGGCCTACTAATAGTCTGACTAATCAATCCTAATCAAACTAAGTAAAATTTAAATTCTAATTTCTAATTTTGGGATGGATCGTCATAACCTACCATTCTTAAAGAAATTTCATCCACGAATTCATACCTTAGTGCTAGAAAAGGTGAGGATGTTGACTTCGTATATGATCTTTTGGCTCCCATGTAGCCTTCTATACTGCATGGTTCTTCCAGAAGACCTTTACTAAAGGTATGATCTCTGTACAAGCTTTTGATGTTTACAATCAAGGATCTATACTGGCTATTTCTCATAGAACAAGTTCTCTTTCAACTGAATCTGTTGAGTTTTCAACAGATGTGAGGGGTCCAATCTATACGTCGGAAGTATAAATACATGAAAAACATCATGAATATGAGTGAGTTCCACTGGTAAAGGAAGTTGGTAGGCAGCAGGCCCAATCCTTTTAGTCATCTTATATAGCCCAATGGACCTTTGACAAAATTTCCCTAGATTTCTAAAATGCAATACCCTTTCCAAGGTGATAGCTTCAAAAACACTTTATCTCCAACCTCAAACTTAAGATCCTTTCTTCTAACATCTACATAACTCTTCTCCCTATCTTAAGCTGACTTTACTCTCTCAAAACTGATCCTAACTTTATCGAATGTCCACTGCACATAGTTAAGACCTCTATGCTTTGAATCATATTTGGGGTCTTGCACTACTTTCTGTACAATATCTCATAAGGTGCAATACAATGCTCCTATGATAATTGTTGTTGTAGGTGAACTCTACCAAAGGTAAGTGAGACTCTAAAGTCCCCTTAAATTATAGTACACAAGACCTTAAACTATCCTTTAAAATTTTTATAGTCCTCTTTGCCTGCCCATCTATTTATGAGTGGAAAGTAGTACTAAAATTGAGCTTAATACCCAAAGTTGTCTACGAACTCCCTCAAAAACCTGGATGTGAACCACATGTCCTTATCTAAGAGACACAAAAACTCCATGTAAGCTTACAATCTCCTTCACTTAAAGCTTGGTCAAATATTGTATTGTATAGGTCTCAGGAATCAGAAAGAAGTGAGTGGACTTCGTGAGTTGGTCTATAATCATCCAAATACCATCATGGCCTAACTAAATACGAAGAAGCTTAAACATGAAGGTCATGGGGATATGCTCCCAATTTCATACTGGAATAGACTGCAAAAGTCCTAAAGCCTTTTGCCTATTTGCCTTTACCTGCCGACATACCACGCACTTGGATACATAATCAACAACTTCTATTTTCATCTTTCGCAATCAATAATACTTTGTACAATGGAATACATTTTGGTACTGCTAGGATGCATGGCATATGCTAAATTGTGAGCCTTATCAAGAATCTCCCTTTTAAGTCCCTCATCAGAGAGATTGTAAAATTTAGTACCCATAACCAAAGCTTCATCATCTCTCACTATAAAAGCTATAGTCAAACCCCCTACAACCATGCCTCTCAGCTTCATCAAAAAAGACTCATGAAGTTGGGCATCATAAATGCAATCAATAAGTATCGGTTAAACTTGAAAACTAGCTAAAGGAGCCCCCTATGGGTATATCCTAAACACAACTCCTAACTTCCACAACTTTACCATCAAAGGAAGTTGCACAATCTTCATGTATGTTAAAGACCCTATAAACTTTCTACCCAATACATCAGTTACCACATTTATCCTATTAGGATGGTAGTCGATAGTGTAATCATAATCCTTAAATAGCCTCATCCATCTCCTTTGCCTTAAATTCAACTCCTTCTATGTAAATAGATACTTAAGGCTCTTATGGTTGCTATAGATCTACCATGTTGCTCCATACAAGTAATGTCTTCAAATCTTCAAAGCGAAGATCATCGTTGCAAGCTCTAAGTCATGGGTATGATAGTTCAACTCATGCTTCTTTAGTAGCCTATAAACATAAGCCACTAGTTTCTTCTATTACATTAATAAACATCCCAAACCCTGGTATGAAGCATCACTATAAACCTTAAATGCTTTGCTACCTTCTGATAAAGTCAAAACAAGTGCCAAAGTTAACTTCGTCTTCAATTTTCAGAAACTTTATTCAATATCTGTCCATCCATAAAAACTTAACTCATTTCACACTCAAATAATGAAATAGTCCTACTATCTTAGAGAACCCTCAATCACTAAACATAAAAAACTCTGCTCCTCAATCACTGTAGTAAGCTGCTCCCAATCCAATACCGATTCCACCTTTTGAGGATCCATATAAATGCCATCAGTAGAAACAACATGCCCAAGGAAACCCACTCTATCCAACCTTGCACTTGCTAAAATTAGCATATAACTTATACTCCTTCAAAGTTTGTACAAGCAGCTTCAGAAGCTCCTTATGCTTCTTTTTATTTCGAGAATACATCAAGATGTTATCAATAAAAAACTATAATGAATTGATCTAAAAAATGGATGAAAAACCATATTCATGTGATCCATGAAGACTGCAGGAGCATTGATCAAACCAAAAGACATCACCAAGAGCACATAATGTCCATATCAAGTCTTAAAAGCTATTTTAGGAATATCAGATTCCTTAATTCTCAACTAGTGATATCTTGATCTCAAATCAATCTTGGAAAATACCTTGGCATCTTGTAACTAATCAAACAAATCATTAATATGCAGTAAGGGATACCTATTTTACATGGTAATGTTGTTCAACTACCTATAATCAATATATAATTGCATAGTGCCATCTTTCTTCTTTACAAACAGAGCTCATGCACCCCAAGAAGACACGTTCGGTCTTACAAACCCCTTATCCATTAACTCCTACAACTGAGTTTTCAACTCTTTCAACTTTATTAGGGCCATTTGGTATGGCAATAGTAAGATAGGATTAGCATCAAGAACAAGATCAATAGCAAAATCTATCTCTTTCTCTCTCTCAAGGCAACCAAGGAAATCCTCAAGAAACACATATGAGAAGTTTTACAATACTCGAATATCCTCAAGAAACACATCTGAGAAGTTTTGCACTACTCGAATATCCTTAAGTTTCACTTTGTTGGCTTAAGTATCACTGATATGTCCCAAAAATCCTTTACAACCATTCCAAAGCATATGGCATTCAGCCATAGTAGAAATTAAGCCTGAAAAGGGAATCTTATGCTTCCCATGAAATATAAACTCAAGAAACTCCAATCACTTAAAGGTGACATCCTTACTGAAATATTCAATAGAAGCATGAATGGTAGCAAGCTAATCCGTCCCCAAAATAATATCTCCCATTGAGCTCCAGTAGAATCAAGTTTGCCTCAATCTCATGTCACCAATGGTGATCATACACCCTTTTTATACCTGAGTTAGCCACAATGAGTCCCCTGTCGATGTGGAAAATTCTATGGTTGAATCTAAAGAAACTAAATCTTTACCCACCTGTGCTACTAAACTACATGATACAAAAGAATGCGTAGCTCTAAGAGCAATAAAAATGTGGGTGTCACCCCCAAGGATCGATACCATACCTGTAACCACATTAGATATTTTTAGCAGTGATGAAAATATGAGTATCGAAGGAAATGTCAAGGGTATGATTGGAAATATTGATGAGAATCCGCCTGTACCAGTACAACTGATAACCGCTGGGGTGCTGATCCAATATAGATGAAAACCTGGCCAATCACTAGAGCACAAGCCAAGAGATTTAAAGATAACCTGGCTGGATTCATACAGAGAGTTATCAATTCTTAAAAGAGTTTATCCATATCCAAATATACAAGACTCGTTTTATTCATTTAGATGGTGGAGGCTGGTACAAATCTGGATAGCTGTTTTAGGGCAATTAAGGACTTCGAGCAGCATGGAATGGGTTCAACACTTCTTGAATTCAACTAATATCATTAAGAGGTCATGGAATCAAGACAAGGCAGAATCAAAAGCAACTAAAATGGTAATTTGCGCATGGAAGGACTTTTGAGCCGAAATTGTTGTTTTTGCCGCTGACTTTACTGTATTTTGATGATTTGGCATTTTCTCTTTGTTCCAATCAAAGGCAACGTATGGGAATCATCATTAATCCTATTTGGAAAGCTACATAACTTATTGGATCTGATTTGGAGCCTTTACAAGCTGAAAATTAGTCAAAGTTAGTTTAGTAGTCAAACTAGTCAACTAGTTTCCTAATTTGATTTTGACTTTTTGTTTTAAGAAACTAGCTTTTATTTTGAATTTATTTAATTATTTTGCTAGACAAATTAACTTGGAAAATTTATCATTTTATTATTTCAATTGTAAATTAATTAATTCATAATTCAAAATAAGGGAATTAATTAATACAAATTATATTAGGAAAGGGTGTGAAATTAGGCAATTTCCTATTTTGATTATATGTTAGCCAAAATATTGTAATCCTTTTAGGGTTTTATTTTGTTCTTTCAAAGCCTATTTAAAGCTTATTTTAAATGAGAAATCACCTTCAATAATATTCAGAAAATTAGTTATGAGATAGAATTCTCTTTATTCTCTTTGAACATCTGAAAAACCATTAGAGAGTGAGTGTTTTAGTTTTGATTTATCAATAGAACTTCCATAATCTATTGTAGTGTCTTCATTATACCAAGGTTTCTAATCACAAGTTGTCTAGGGGTTAAGGTTTTTCCATAAGAACTTAAACTTAATTGAGATCCGGGCTAATATAATACGGGTTTAGGCAAGAGTCGACCAAGGTTCATACCAAATATCGAAGGAAATGTCTATATCGACGTAAATGTCGATAAAATTATAGAAACTATAAATATTTCATTTAGAAAATAAAATTTTACGTGTGACATAATTAATATAGTAAAATAATATAAAGAAAATATAGCGTTTGTGATGTGATTCCGCCCGAGTCTGCTCAACCGATAACCCGCTGGGGTGCTGACTCGACACGGATGAAGACTAGGCCAATCACAAGAGCTCAAATTAAGAGATTTAAGGACAACCTGGAAGTATTTATACAGGGGGTAATCAATCTCAACAGAGCTTGTCCATACTTGAAGATACAAAGCCTATTCTAAGCATCCAAGTGGTGGAAGCCGATACAGACCCGGGTGACGGTTTTGGTACATTGTTGGAGTCCGAGAAGCATGAAATGGTTCCATTGCTTTATGGGTTCAATACATATGCCTAAGAGGTCATGGAATCAAGTTAAATCAGCCTCAAATGCAATCAAAAAGGGCTTGTACGGACAGCTTCAACAAATTGGCCGAATTTGCTGTATTGCCTGCTGACTTTACTGTATTTTACTGTATTAGCCTTTTCTTATTTTTCCAAGCATGGGCAACGTGTGGGCCTTCATATTCAGTTTATTTGGCATCCTACAAAGCATCTAGAAGCTGATTTGGAGCTCAATTTGGTTAAAGATTGGTCAAAGTCAACTTAGTCAAAAAGCTAGTATTATAGTTTCCTAATTTGATTCTACTTTTTGTTTTAGGAAATTACCATTACTTTTTAGTTTTTATTTATTTATTTTCTGGAAAAATAAGTTTAGGAAAGTTATTATCTTATTATTTTCATTGTAAAATTAATTAATTCCTAATTCAAAATAAAGGAATTAATTAATCCAAATTAGATTAGGAAAGGAGTGAGAATTTCGGCCACCATAGAACTCTTTATTGTGTGGCCTGTTTTACCTAGGGTTTTTAGGGTTTACTTTGTTTCTTTCAAAGCCTATTTAAAGGCTTATTTTTCAATATGAATAGAACTTTGATTTGATTAAGAAAATACTTGTGAGATTAATTATCTCTTTGTTCTTTGAGAACACCTAAAACACCATTAGAGAATTGGTTGTTTTAACTCGACTTATCAATAGGTTTTCCATCCCCTATTGTGGCGTCTACATTATACCAAGGTTTCTAACCACAGGTTGGTTAGGGGTTGAGGTCCATTCCATTAGAACTTGAACTTAATTAAAGATCCGGGCTAATATAATACGGGTTTAGGAGCAGGTCGTCCTAGGTTCGTATCATTTGGTATCAGAGCTAAATTTTGTTCAGGTTTGATCTATCTTTATTTGCTTTATTTGTTTTTGTGTTATTCTGCAATTTTAGCATTAGGTTAAGGTTGCATCCATCCTATACACGTTCAGCATCTTAAAAAAAAAAAAAATTAATTCCTAGTTGATTTAGGATTTCCTAGTTTTATCGTATTTTTGTTTCCTAGTTTGTTGGTTGTCTTTTATCATTGTTCTTGTTAATTTGGTTTTTGTTGATTTTTCTTTGCTGTGTTAGTCTTAAATATTTGCATTCATATATTAAAAAAAAAAAGAAAAAAAGAAAAAAAAAGTTTGCGGCAACATTTAAAAAAAAAAAAAAAACTGCACATTTTGTTGATTTGGAGGTCACGAATTTGGTGTTTGTTTTGGATTTGGAATTGCAATTTTGGTACTTACTCTTGCTACTGCAGTGTTTATGTTCTGTGAGTGAAAAAAAAGAAAAAAATAAAGAAGAGGTAAAGCTGAATATAAAAAAAAAAAAGAAAAAAAGAAAAAAAAATATTTCAGTTTGTTGGAGTTTGATTTGGTTGCTGAAAATTTGTTGGAGCTGCTGGGTTTTTCTGATTATTTATTTGAGTTGCTGGGGAATTATTTTTGCTACTGGATAATTGGATTTTGGGTGCTTAAATTATTTGGATTAAAATCAGTTAAAGGATTTGATACAAAACTTGAATTACAAAGAACAACAACCAACAACTATTCTATATTTTTGTTCTCTTTGATTCTTGTTCGTATTTGAATTTCTTTTTCTGGAATTTTATTCTTGGACTCATAAACTACTACCATCTGGTGCAGTTTTCAAAAATTCCAACGTTTTCCCATTATTTTGTGTTTTCTTGTCTAGAAAGCCGAAAAATTAGGATTTGTTGGATTCTTTCGGTATTGCCTACTTTTTGCTACTGTTTTGTTGATAAGTTTAATTAAAACATACTAGTGATCTAATTGCTGTTTTGTGGGTGTTTTAATTAGAACTTTGAGATAATTCATTGAGTGGAAAAAGGCAAGAGTGTGTGAGCCTAAAAGAGGGTAAAAGCCGAAACTAGTGTGCAAACACGAGTGTCGAGACCTTGTTTGAGTGAAACACGTGAGGGAGTGAATATTGTGAGGATTTATTTTATTTTTGCAGTATTTTACTAACATGGCAGATTCTAGAATAAAAAGAGGAGACACACCACTGAGAATTAATGAAGAGGAGTCCGTAGGATTTCATGGTGATCCACGAGCTACCAGGCGTGGAGACCAAGCGGACATGAGAGCTGTTTTGGAGTCAATACAGCGGGTTAGTGCTCAAGTTGAGCATGTGAATCAAAGAATGGGAAGGCTAGAAGCCTCACAAGAAATGCCGAACACAAGAAATAGGCAAGAATTCCATGGAGGACGAGGCCAAGGACGAGGAGGTCACGAGAGACCGAGAGAGGAATTTAATGAGGAGCCATTCGGTGGAGACTTTGAGGAAGGTATGAACAAAAATTTTGCTGTCCAAGATAGAGCTGGCCATGGAAGATATAGGAGGGAAGAAACAGATGACAATCTTAGCAATATCAAGATCAACATCCCACCATTCATGGGAAAAAGTGACCCCGAAGCATATTTGGAGTGGGAAGAACAAATGGAGATGATATTTGACCGCCATAATTATTCGGAGGCTAAGAAGATGAAATTGGCAGCAATGGAGTTTGGCCATTATGCACTCCAATGGTGGACCAATGAGCAAAACACCCTAAGGAGAGTTGGTGATGACTTGATTACTACATGGCGACAAATGAAAGGAGCCATGCGGAAGCGATTCGTACCATCACACTATCATAGGTTGCTGCATCAAAGACTTCAATCTTTATCTCAAGGACATGGATCCGTGGAGGATTATTACAAGGAGATGGAGATGCTTATGATGAGATTGAACTTGAATGAAGATAGGGAAGCAACCATGGCAAGGTTTCTTGGTGGTTTGAATCGTGAAATAGCCAATCAACTAGAATTGCAACAATATGTGGAATTGGAGGAGATGTTGCATGTGGCTATTAAATTAGAGCATCAATTCAAGAGGAGGGGTGTAAGATCATGGTTTGGAGGTGTTTCCAACAGTGGAAGGTCCAATTCAAGTGGCTGGAGGAACAATCCCATCTATGAAAGCAAGCCAAAGCCGAAAGTCAAAGAAGAAAGTTCAAACTGGCCAAGGAAGGAGACTAGAACCAAATCTGTCCAAGCACCAAAGAATGAGGTAAAATTAGATCCTAAACCTTCTAGAACTCATGATGTTGTGTGTTTTAAGTGCCAAGGAGAAGGACACATTGCTAGCCAATGCCCGAATAGAAGAATCATGGTGTTAAAGGGCAATGACGAGCTAGAATCGGAAAGTGAAGAAAGTGAGGATGAAGCCAAGCAAGAGGAGGAGGATTTGGAGGATGAACCCGAAACCTTGCAAGCATCCAATGCTGAATTAAACTTGCTTTCTAGGAGAGTACTTGCTGCATACAAAGATGAGGATGAAATTCAAAGAGAGAACATCTTCCACACCCGATGTGAAATTCAAGGTAAGATTTGTAGTATGATTATTGATAGTGGAAGTTGTACAAATGTAATTAGTAACATTGTAGTTGATAAATTAGGCTTAATAACTATTAAACATCCAGAACCTTATAGATTACAATGGCTTAATGATGGTGGTGAAATAAAAGTGAATAAACAAGCCAAAGTAAAATTTAATATAGGTAGATATGAGGATGTAGTTTTATGTGATATTGTACCCATGATTGCTGGACATATACTATTAGGTAGACCATGGCAATTTGATAAAGATGCTACTCATTTTGGTCGAGAAAATAGTATTGTTTTCAGGTTTAAAGGGAAGAAGGTCAAGCTGGAACCATTATCTCCTAAAGAGGTTTACAAAGACCAATTACAAATGCAACAAAGGAGAGAAGCCGAAAAGCTTAAGGAAAAAGCAAGTATGGCACCAATGGCTTCACCATCCTTTCAAGAAGGTAAGAATGAGGTTGCTGATCAAGGTAAGGTTTCTAAGACTCATATTGAGTGGAAAGATCAAGGAAAAGCAGAAAGAGAGGGGAAAGAAAGTGGCAAACCTGAGAGCTTGGAGAAGGAAGAGAAATCTGAAGGTTTGCGCCAATCCAAGGGGAAAAAAGAAAAAGAAAGAAAAGAAAGGTTAAGTAGCAACTTTTATTTGAGTTTAGGGGATATTAATAAGGTTATTGAGTGTAAGAAACCTTTGCTGGTCATCATTTATAAAGAAAATTATTTTAATGATCAAACTAACTTTGACGAACTTGAATTGCCAAGTTCAATGATTTCTCTTTTGAAGGAATTTAGAGATGTCTTCCCAAATGAAATTCCAAGTGGACTACCATCCAATCAAGAAGGAAAAGGTGAGCTTGCTATCCAAGGTAAGTCTTCTAATACTCAGGTTGTGTGGAAAGATTTTAATAAAACCAAGAGTGAAAAATTTGGTGCAAAAGCCAAGAGTGAGGAAGGTGAGATGGCATTGAGTGAGAAAGGAAAAGGAAGACAAGAAAGGAAGAATATAAATTTTTATCTTAGCTTTGGTGATGTTAATAAAGTAATTATGAATAAGAAATCATTGCTGACCATGAAGTTTAAAGATACTTATTTAAAGATGTCTTTATTGCATAGAACTTTATCTGCATTGTTGAGAGCTTTACTTAGTGGCAATTTGAAAATTTGGGAAATATTGTTTGCTAACTTTAAAAAGTGTAATGTTTACCATAATGAGCATGTATTTCTAGATTTTGTTGTAATAGTGTTTGACCTAGGAGAATTGGTTTGGTTGCACTTACGAAAGGAAAGGTTTCCTAAACAAAGAAAGTAAAATCTCATGCCGCCTATGGATGGACTTTTTCAAGTTTTGGAGCAGAATAACAAGAATGCCTACAAGCTTGATTTACCGGGTGAGTATAAAATGAGTGCTGCATTTAGTGTTGCTGATTTAACTCCTTTTTCTGCAGGTGATGATCTTGATTTGAGGACAAATCCTTTTCAAGAGGAGGGGAATGATGTGATTCCGCCCGAGTCCGCTCAACCGATAACCCGCTGGGGTGCTGACTCGACACGGATGAAGACTAGGCCAATCACAAGAGCTCAAATTAAGAGATTTAAGGACAACCTGAAAGTATTTATACAGGGGGTAATCAATCTCAACAGAGCTTGTCCATACTTGAAGATACAAAGCCTATTCTAAGCATCCAAGTGGTGGAAGCCGATACAGACCCGGGTGACGGTTTTGGTACATTTTTGGAGTCCGAGAAGCATGAAATGGTTCCAATGCTTTATGGGTTCAATACATATGCCTAAGAGGTCATGGAATCAAGTTAAATCAGCCTCAAATGCAATCAAAAAGGGCTTGTACGGACAGCTTCAACAAATTGGCCGAATTTGCTGTATTGCTTGCTGATTTTACTGTATTTTACTGTATTAGCCTTTTCTTATTTTTCCAAGCATGGGCAACGTGTGGGCCTTCATATTCAGTTTATTTGGCATCCTACAAAGCATCTAGAAGCTGATTTGGAGCTCAATTTGGTTAAAGATTGGTCAAAGTCAACTTAGTCAAAAAGCTAGTATTATAGTTTCCTAATTTGATTCTACTTTTTGTTTTAGGAAATTACCATTACTTTTTAGTTTTTATTTATTTATTTTCTGGAAAAATAAGTTTAGGAAAGTTATTATCTTATTATTTTCATTGTAAAATTAATTAATTCCTAATTCAAAATAAAGGAATTAATTAATCCAAATTAGATTAGGAAAGGAGTGAGAATTTCGGCCACCATAGAACTCTTTATTGTGTGGCCTGTTTTACCTAGGGTTTTTAGGGTTTATTTTGTTTCTTTCAAAGCCTATTTAAAGGCTTATTTTTCAATATGAATAGAACTTTGATTTGATTAAGAAAATACTTGTGAGATTAATTATCTCTTTGTTCTTTGAGAACACCTAAAACACCATTAGAGAATTGGTTGTTTTAGCTCGACTTATCAATAGGTTTTCCATCCCCTATTGTGGCGTCTACATTATACCAAGGTTTCTAACCACAGGTTGGTTAGGGGTTGAGGTCCATTCCATTAGAACTTGAACTTAATTAAAGATCCGGGCTAATATAATACGGGTTTAGGAGCAGGTCGTCCTAGGTTCGTATCAGTTTGTTAGCATCAAAATATAGAAAATTTAACAAAAAATAATAAAATGAAATTTTCAAGTATAATAAATAATACATCATTGATACCAACTTGCATTTAAGTTAGGGCTCCACTACGATACCAACTTGCATTTAATTTAGACCTCAACTACCTTGCATTTGTAGTTATAGTGCAATATTTCTAACCATATTAAAAACAATAACCCATTTTCTTAAAGTCTGAAACTAATAAAAACTGGTTTACTTTTTTTTTTTTGAAGTATTAATTTCGCTTTTGTACTAAAATATGCAACTTTTTTGCCTTTTGTGAAGGTATTATAATTATGCAACTTTTTTTATTTTTTAAAAATATGCAACTTATGAGAGGTTAGGGTAAGGTTCAACTAAAGAGAACAAGGTTTTTGAGTTGATGAAATTGAGTCTTGGTGATGATATCCTCGGCTTTGATTTAATAAGTTGCTAGAAATATGTCAACAAGGCCGGTTTTGAGTTTCTCTTGGTTTCAAAAGGAAACTAAGGTATTTTCACCAAAAACAACTTATATTTTATTCATTGAAATGTAATACATATTTATAGAACAAAGAAGAGGTGTCTAAGCACATCATGGCTGGTTTTAGCACCAACACAGAACAAGTCCTTCATGGTGAAGCAAAACACATGTATAAAGTAATTTTACATCATGCTTCTTAGGTAGTTGACAAGTGTTGCTGCCTCATTAGGTGCTTCATGTTGAAGTAGTCCTCATGCATGATGACACATGTCCTTACATGCATTGGATAAAAGAAAAGCCGAATGGTTAAGCTCCATGTCACCATCCTTGTCACCAAGGTGCTTTCCATGTCATCAAGGTGCTTCACTTTCCTAAACTTCCTAAAACCCTAATTTGGCTAATACACTTTAACAAGCCTAGATTACACAAAATTGGCTTTTAACAAAATTACAAACAAGCTAAGGTAGTAACCCCTCGGCCAAGGTACTTGCCTTCTCGGGTTTGTCTTGCCTTGGTCTCGAGTTTGCATGAATCATGGCTAACAATTGGCATGATTCTCTAACAACTTAAACACTAAAGTTGCTACCTTTTCCAAGAAACCAATAAAAAGGATGTTTAGTTCAACCTATTCAAGTTTTGGACAATACAATAAAACCCGAAATAGAAAATCTAATGGGACAATTCAATCTCAAGCCTATATGAGATAATTGTTAGATATATGATTCCAAAATATATAAATATATATTTAATTTTGCTTTTTTATTTCTAAAAGTTTTTTTTTTTTATATGTTCACATGTTAATTGAAACGATGAAGCATAGCTGTCACCCCACCGAAATATGAAGTTTGTCCCTTCTTTCTCTCTTTGTTAAGCCTCTCCAAAATCTAAGCAAAGCATAAATCATACCCTAAACCCCTCATTCTCACTTTACCTAACTCTTTATTTTTTTTTTCCATCATTAATGGCTTCTTTGAGTTGCTCCTAAGCTTCTCTCAATTTCCATAAATATAGGCGACATATCAAAATACAACAACATTTCCTAAGCTTTCCATCGGAAAACTACTATTTCCACAAATATCAAGAACAAAATCGATGTTTCCATGATAATCTTGACAGATATTTCTTCCCTTCCCTATTGGTGTTGATGCTCACTGAAATTTGACATTATCGCCAGTATTTCGTTGATATCGACGATGTTTTCTTCACTAGTTGCTAGAGCCTCCTATTGTATCATCAAAATGACTTGACCACTAATTGATGGTCAAACTCACTGACCACTGCCTAAACCCCTAGGTGCTGTCAGTACTTCACTATTAAAAGGAGTAACATCAAGATGTCCTACCGAAGCAGTCTGCCTGCCAACACCACTAGCCTACTGCTATAAGTAACTAGAACCTGTCTGCTAATAGGACTCGGTTTGCTGATAAGATCCAGTCTGCTGATATGGATAGCTAGACTTAGACGCTTTCACACCACCTCCAAAGCAAAGAGGACACTCCTTCTTAAAATTACCATATTATATACAGTAGAAACACACCTCACCATTTGGTACACCCCTATACGAATTCTATCATAAATGCTACAAAGTGTATAGGGTGGCCCACTAGATCGACTTCCTTAATAGCCACTATATTGCCAGAATAGCGAAATCCATAACCATTGCCAACAGACTGCTGACTAGTACTATGCCTTTGAGTACTCCCATGAAATCTACCACCACTGGCACTATCTACCTCAGAACTAATACTACCTCTCTTTTACGACACTGGATTGGGAATGCCCAAAGATGCACCCTCTAAAGGTCGCCATCGAGGCCTACACATCTCTATATATGCCTCAACAGGAAGGCTACCTCCTCCAAAGCCTAATAAATAGGATGGTGAGCTTCGAAGATGGCTATAGCAATATGCCCACTTAACCCATTCAGGAACCTCTACTTTTTCACAATGTCATCAAGAATCATGAAAAATCCAAACTGTGACAACTCCCTGAACATCTTCTCATACTCTAAACAAACATGGTCCCTTAAGTCAATCTCTCAAAGTGCTACTTCTTGGACTATTATAGGCTGGTGAATAAAACTCGACATCAAAGGCCTCCTTGAACTATTTCCATGTGTGATCCTATACTGCTCATTTACCCACTCACCAAGTATGAATGCACCCTTTAAAAGAAAACTAGCAATCCTAACCTCGTTCTCTTTAGGACACTGCATGCTCTCCTCCAAAATCTTCTTAACTGCAGTTAACATGGTGCCCACAAATGTCACTACAATGTGACCCTAGCTATTCTAAAGGCGTTGTAAACTAGGACATCCCATTCAACCTCAAGAAATACATGATCAAGCAAAGGATGATCAAATAAGTGTGTGAAATCATAATCCAACAAATCCATAACCATGGTATAGTATGGTACATAATAATCCACCATCTCATATATTTATATAAATATTTGAATAATACTCATAATCATCAGATTATAACTTTCTCATATATACCAACATAAATATATATATATATATATATATACTTCTATAACCATCACTCAGATTTATTAAAGTTAAGCCATTCCTTTGTATATATTGTGCTATGATAAATCAAATAACTATTTTATTGCATGTGATAAAGCATATAAAATTCAATAATTCTAGAAATGATAATAATAGAGTAATTTATATATCACATATAATCAAACACATAATTTCCAAAACCATTTCAGAAAATAAATTTCATTAACAGATGATAACTCAAACCCAGCTCCTTTGTCGAATTGCTTTCAATGTCAATCTAGGTGCCTAAAATGATAATAAAATATTCTTTAGGCTCTAAAAATTAAACCAAAGACATTGGATGCAGACCAATGTCCCAAAATAACTTTAATAACTTTAAAATTTCTAAAATTGGATATCAAATAATCCAATAATACTGTGAGCCTTAAATACACGATACGTAAAATTTGATTTTTTCACTTGGAGGCCAATTTATTGAAATAAAACATTTTATTGGGTATCACTAACACCTACGTTATCTAATTATGTCTAAACACAGTCTAAAATTATCCTATATTAAATTAATTGATCCAAAAATAAAAAAATTATCAAACAACATCCAAAATTTATAAACTTTATATAAATGGAAAACGTGTGGAATGTGTAACAAAAATCTAAGCTTATCCTGATCCAAAAATGTTGTCGATGGCTGAGAAACATATTGAAAAATTTATAAACTATATATACTTGGAAAACATGTTGAATGTGTAACAAGACGTTGAAAAACAGAGGATGCTAATGGATTCAAAAGGTCCAAAATAGGGAGAAAGGGTATATAGGTCGAGCTAAAATGGCCAAAAATCTGACCCACCATTTGGTAAACCGTGATGATGTACAACTAGTTCACCACCTAATCCTGACACATCCAGCGGAGTTAGGCCATGATATTTAGTGGTTTTGGTCATCGTTAAATGCTTTATCATGGTGGTCAGAAAATAGGGAAAATTTGACCAACCTGGTTTGATGATAAAACAGGTAGGGTTTACCCGGTTCGAGTTCCACGGGTCTAGAAAGGGTTTTTGAGACTATTTGGTTATTTGCCATTTTGTTTAATGAGGGAACAATTCTTAAGGTATACCTTGTGTCCATTAAAAACAAAACTCTGAACTGGTTTGGACACAGATAAATATCGAAATTTAAAAATTTGACAGAACCATAACTTTCTAAGTATAACTCAAAATTAGGCGTGTCACCAATCTATGAACACTATACCATAGTGTCCTGGCCAAACCAAAATTACTGACCAATAAAAAGTCAAATTTAAGGCCCCACTAACAATTTAACTAAAGAATCTCAGTGAAATAAAATAAAATTTAAATTCTAATTTTAGTATAGGTTTTCGCATTCATTTAAGACTTGGTCACATGAAACTCATTTGTTCGGCGTTAATTTTAATTTTAGTTAAATGTTCTTTTTAAAATCATTTTTTATTAATAAAAAAAAAGCACATGATAAGCACATACACTATATTTGATGAATCTTTTAACTTTGATGGTGAATCGGATCAAATTGAATCAAATTGAAAAGTTTATGACCAAATTGGCACAAACAAAAAGTTTAAGGTCGAAATCGCAAAATCCCCGAATTTCATGGTATTAAAGTACAATTAACCCTATTAAAATTCATAATTTCACATTTTTCTTCAAAATATTTGTTTGGACCATATATCATTATGATTATTATTATTATTTAATAGTAATATATTTAATTACTGATTAATTAGAGTGATTGAAGGACTTAAAAATACTAGTTTATTGTTGGAATAATTGAGAGCTTAAATAAGTCTAGATTCATAATGATTTTTATATCAAATATTTGATTAAAATATTACTGTTGATTGGTGATTAAACATGGACAAAATTCAATCTGATTAATTGAGGTGGAAAAATGCTTTCAATGGAAGACTTTCACCACATGAAAATTTAAATATATTAAGGTAAAGTGGAAGTTTGCCTGATGAGATTCCACCGCACAACCTACAACCCATTGGAGTGTTGATATTGTGCAATGGAAGACCGGACTAATTATAAGGGCATAAGCTAAGAAATTTAAGGACAATTTCATTAGCTTCATACAAGGTGTGAATAAGTGTCAAAAAGGCATGATTATACTTGAATATTCTAAGCCCATGTTGAGCATCCAAGTTGTGAAGGTAGAAATGGACCCAGGAAGTTGTTCTAGTACATTTATGAACTTCGAGCAATAAGGGACGGATTTGTTGGCATATGAATGTGATTGAGCACACTAAGAGGCCATGAAATCATGCCAAGGCAAAAGCAAGGGTAACCAGATACATAATTTGCACATACACTTCAATAATGGTCAGTTTTACTTGTTTTGGCGCTAGAAAGGTGGTTTCTTGTAATCCAAGCAAGCTTTGATCATTCCAATCAATAGCAACGTGTGGGGACCAGTTTTAATCCTACCAAGCATCTTACAAGGCATATTGGATCTTATTTGCAGTCTAAATTGACTGGTGATTGGACAAAGATAGTTTATTTGGAAAACTAGTCAACTACTTTCCAAATCTAAAATTTGACTTTTTGTTTTAGGAAATAGTCTTTTATTTTGGTTTTTATTTAACTATTTGATGGACAAATTAATTTAGGAAAGTTGGTATTTTAATATTTTTATTGTAAATTAATTAATTCTTTTTTGAAAATTAAGGAATTAATTAATACAAATTAGATTAGGAAAGTTAAAGTCAAATTCGGCCACACATTGTTTCAACAACATTGGCTGGTTTTGACCTAGTTGGTTTAGGGTTTTTGTTTTTTGTTTTGTAACTCAACCCTGTTTAAAGGCTTATTTTTCAAGAAACACACACTACATTATTATTCAGAAATTTTATTTGTGAGAAGAATTTTCTTTGCTTCTTTAAACACCTAGAGCACCAAATAGAGATCGAGTACTTTAGTTTGACTTATCAATTGGAAATCCATAACCTATTGTGGCTTCTTTATCATATACCAAGGTTACTAATCACAAATTGATTAGGGGTTAACGTGACCATTAGAATTTGAACTTAATTTCCATCTGGGCTAGTAAAATGCGGGTTTATGAGGAAGTCGACTTAGGTTCATATCATTTGGTATCTGAGCCGAACTTTGTTAAGGTTTGATCTATCTTATTTGCATTGTTTTGTTTTGTTTTGATCTACAATTTTAACATTAGGTTAAGGTTATTCTGCAATTTAAAGGTTAGAAAATTAAGCTTGAGCTGTTAACACCAAAAGAGATATTTAGAGATCAATTGCAAATGCAATAAAGGAGGGAGGTCAAACGGCAAAGGAAGAAGTCAAGCATGCCACCCATGGCTTCAACTAGTATTCAAAGAGAAAAGTCGAGCTGCACCACTAAGGTAAGTTTTCTAAACCCGAGAGTGAGAAGAAAAAGAAAAAGAAAACCGAGAGTGATAAAAAGAAAGAGAAGAAAGAGAAGAAAAAGAAAAAAAATTTATCTTAGCCAAGGTAAAGTTAAAAAGGCATTTTTAGGTAATAAACCTATGGTAGTCATGATGTTTAAAGATGCATATTTAAATCATTTAGCTAACCCTGAAGAGCTTGTATTGCCAAGTTCTATAGGTTCTCTTTTGCAGGAACTTCATGAAGTCTTTTCAGAAGAGATTCCTAGTGGCTTACCACCTATTCGAGGGATTCAACATCAAATAGACTTTATTCTAGGAGCTACAATTCCTAATAGGCTTGCATGTAGAAGTAATCCCGAGGAGACAAGGGAACTACAAAGCCAGGTAACTGAATTGCTTGAAAAAGGATACATTAGAGTCCATGTGCTGTACCTATATTATTAGTACCTAAGAAAGATGGTTCATGGTGTATATGTGTAGATTGTAGGACTATTAATAACATAGCTATCAAGTATAGGCATCCTATTCCTAAATTAGAAGATATGCTTGACTAATTACATGGTGCATGAATGTTTTCAAAAATTGAGCTTAAGAATGGGTATCATCAAATTAGAATGAAAGAGGGCGATGAGTGGAATACCTCATTTAAGTCAAAATATGTTTGTGTGAGAGGTTAGTAATACCTTTTGGTTTAACTGATGCACCTAGCACCTTCGTGAGATTAATGAACCATATCATGTGCCCATTCATTGAAAAAAATTATGGTTGTCTACTTTGATAATATTCTTACAGGAGATTTATCAAAGATTTTAGTACCATTGCAACACCATTGACCAAAATTGTCAAGAAGAATGTGGGATTCCAGTAGGGATAAGCACAAGAGAAATCTTTTAATTTATTGAAAGAAAAATTAACTAATGCTCCTTTATTGGTTTTACCAAATTTTTCAAAAACTTTTGAAATTGAATGTGATGCTTTTGGTATAGGTATTGGAGCTGTATAGAAGCAAGAAGGAACACTTATAGCATACTTTAGTTAGAAGTTGAATAGAGCAGCATTGAATTATCCAACATATGATAAAGAGATGTATACATTACTCCAAGCTTTGGAGACATGGCAACATTACTTGATGCTGAAGGAATTTGTGATTCATATAGATCATAAATCTTTGAAGCACATCAAATGCCAAGGGAAGCTTAACCAAAAGCATGGAAGATGAATTCATCTAGACTTTTTCTTATGTCATTCACTACAAGTAAGGTAAGGTAAACGTGGTAGCCGATGCATTATCCCGAAGGTATGTTTTATTTTCAATCTTAGATGCTAGATTGCTTGGTTTTGAACAATTAAAAGAAATTTATGAGCATGATAGCGACTTTGGTGAAATATATACAAATTGTGCTAAACATGGCTAAAATATATTCTATTTCTTTGAGGGGTATTTATTTGGAAAAATCAACTTTATGTGCCTTGTTGTAGCATTAGGGAATTGTTAGTTAGAGAATGTCACGATGAGGGCTTAAAGGGACACTTTGGTGTTACGAAAAATTTGTCTATATTGGAAGAACTTTTCTTTTGGCCGAACATGAGGAGAGATGTAAAGAGGATGTGTGAAAGGTGTTTAACGTGTAAAAAGTCAAAATCCAAGCTTACGCCGCACGGCTTATACGTGCCTTTATCAATTCCTTCTCATCCGTGTGTTGATTTCTCCATGGATTTTGTATTTGGTTTACCTAGGTCTAGGACAGGCAAAGATTCAGTTTTTATGGTTGTTTTGATAGATTTTATAAAATGACACATTTCATTGCATGTAATAAAACTGATGATGCATCTCATGTAGCTAACTTGTTCTTTAAGGAAGTGGTGAGACTTCATCGTATGCCTAAGACTATTGTTTCTGATAGGGATGCTAAGTTTTTAAGTTATTTTTGGAAAACAATATGGTCTAATTACTAAACTTTTATTTTCTACTACTTGTCATCCACAAACTGATGGTCAAAGTGAAGTAGTGAATAGAACTTTGTCTGCATTGTAAGAACATTAATTAGTAGAAATTTGAGAACATGGGAAGAATATTTGCCACATGTTCAGTTTGCTTATATTAGAACCATACATTCAGCTACTAAATATTCTCCATTTGAAATTGTTTATAGTTTTAATCCTTTAACTCCATTAGATTTAATACATTTGCCTTTAAGTGAACGTGCTAATCTAAATGGAAAAGAAAAAGCTGAATATGTTAAGCAGATTCTTGAAAAGACTAAAGCAAACATGGAAAGATGAACAGAGCAATATGCTACAATTGCTAATTAAGGCTGGATCAAGGTTGTATTTGAACCAGGAGATTGGGTTTGGTTACACTTAAGAAATGAAAGGTTTCCTGAACAACGCGAGTCAAAGCTTATGCTTCGAGAAGATAGACATTTTCAAGTTTTGGAGAGGGTCAATACAAATGCCTACAAGCTTAATTTTTCAGGTGAGTATAACATGAGTACTACATTTAATATTGCTGATTTATCTCCTTTTTATGTGGGTGATGACTTTGATTTGAGGATAAATCTTTTTCAAGAGGAGGGGAATGATGAAAATCTGCCTATACCCCAGACAACCTACAACCCGCTAGGGTACTAATCCAAAGATTCATACAATTGGGTTAGTTTCATACAAGGTGTGATTAAGTCATAAGAAGGCATGATTATATCTGAAGATTCTAAGCCCATGCCGAACATCCAAGTTGTGATGGTAGAATTTGACCTTGGAAGTTGTTTTAGTACATTTATGGACTCCGTACAGCAATGGATGAATTTGTTGGCCTATGAATGAGATTGAGCACACCAAGAGGCTATGAAATCATGTCAAGGTAGAGCAAGGCTGACCAAACACATCATATGTGCGCACACTTCAATAATGGCCGATTTTGCTTGTTTTCGCACTGGGAAGGTGGTTTCTTATAATCCAAGCAAGCTTTGGTCATTCCAATCAATACCAATGTGTGGGAACCAGTTTTAATCCTATCAGGCATCCTACAAGGTATATTGGATGTGGTTTGGAGCTTAGATTAACTAGTGATTGGATAAAGATAGCTTATTTGGAAAACTAGTCAACTACTTTTCAAATATGAAATTTAACTTTTTGTTTTAGAAAATAATCTGATATTTTTGTTTTTATTTAATTATTTTCTGGACAAATTTATTTAGGAAAGTTGATATTTTAATATTTTGATTGTAAATTAATTAATTCCATTTTGAAAATTAAGGAATTAATTAATACAATTTATATTAGCAAAGTTAAAGTCAAATTCGGCCATACCATTGTTTCAACATCATTGGCCGGTTTTGACCTAGTTGATTTAGGGTTCTTGTTTTTTAACTGAACCTTATTTAAGGGCTTATTTTTCGATGAACACACGCTACATTATTATTTAGAAAGTTTATTTGTGAGAAGAATTCTCTTAGTTCTCTTTGAACACCTAAAACACTAAATAGAGATCGAGTGTTTTAGTTTGACTTATCAATAGGACATCCATAACCTATTGTGGCATCTTCATCATATACTAAGATTTCTAATCATAATTTGATTAAGGGTTGAGGTGACCATTGAAATTTGAACTTAATTTCAATCTGGGCTAGTATAATACGGGTTTAGGAGCAAGTCAACCTAGGTTCGTATCATATGGTATCAGATTCGAATTTTGTAAAGGTTTGATCTATCTTATTTGCTTTGTTTTGTTTTGTGCTATTTTGTAATTTTAACATTAGGTTAAGGTTTTTTCCTACTCATACACATTTTTCATATTAAAAAATAACAAAAACAAATTTTCCATAACCGAGTTAGGTTTCTTTTGTTTAGCCGAATTGTTGCTTTCTAGTATGTTGGTTGTTTTGCATATTAGCTTTTGGTAATTTAGTTTATTTTTTATTTTTATTTGCCATTTTAATCTTAATTATTTGCCCTCATATATTAAAAAAAAAATTGAAAACATATTGCATAAACCTTAAAATTTGCAATTTGTTTTGCTTGGAAGATAGATTCGGTTTTGGGAAGTTGTTTGGCTTTGAAATTTGTGATTTTTATGGTGATTGAGCTGCTGGAGTTTGTTTTGATATTATTGGAAATTCAATTATGTTTGCTAGAGTAGCTGTTTATTCATTCAATATTGGTTGCTGCATATTTGAATATTGGTGTTAATTGATTGGATTAAAATTGGTTTAACGATTTATGACGTAGACTTAAATTACAAGAAATACAACCAACAACTGTCTCATACTTTATTCAAATTTTGTTCTTGTTAATTGATTGAATCATTTTTCTAAATTTTATCCTTAAATTTTTGAACTCATAATATTTTGGTCTATTCCTTTATTGAACCCAAAAATTGCTTGTTGGTTTCCTTCCTTTTGGGTAGAAAAACCTGAGAATAAGGAATTTAAAATTCACTTGGTATTTTCTTAGTTTTATTGTTGTTTTATTGATAAGTTTAATTAGAACATACTTGTGATCTAGTTACTATTTTAAAAGTGATTTAAAAAAACTTTGAGATATTTTTTTGAATGGAAAAAGGCAAGAGAGTGTGAGATTAAAAAAGGGTTAAAAGCCGAAATTAGTATGTAAACACGAGTGAATGAGGCCTTGTTTAAGTGATACACGTGAGAGGGTGAACTTTGGTGAGGATTTCTTGTATTATTTCTCTAACATGACATATTCAAGGATTAGAAGAGGAGGTGACTCAATAAAAGAACTTGGAGAGGATTCCATGGGGTTCAATGGAGAGTCGAGAGCATCCGGGAGTATAGCCGAACCTACCAACATGTTGGCGATATTGGAACAATTACAAAGGATGAATGCTCATTTTGATCAACTTGATCAAAGGATGGATAGATTTGAAAATTCATAAGGGGAATCGAATCCAAGGATGGAATTTCATGGAGGTCATGGTCGAGGTCAAGGAGGCCGCGGACGTTTTAGGGAGGAAGTTGGAGTAGGTGAGTTTGGAGATAACTTTGAGAAGGAGTTCGAAGGTATTTTTGCATTCTAAGGAAGAGAAAACCATGGAAGGCAAGCCCGAGAAGAAGATGATGAAATCAAAAATTTCAAAGTCAATATACCACCATTTTTGGGAAAAAGTAATCCGGAGGCTTACTTAGAATGGAGATGATCTTCAATTGTCATAACTATTTAGAGGCTAAAAAGTTTAAGTTGGATGTCTTGGAATTTTAACATTATACATTACAATGGTGGAACAATAAGCAAAATACCTGAAGGAGAGTTGGTGATGAATTAATAATCATTTGGAGACAAATGAAAGGAGCCATAAAGAAGAGATTCATACCAAGCAATTACCATAGAATGTTGCATAAGAGGTTACAAGCTTTGTCTCAAGGAAGTAGGACCATGGAGGACTATTACATGGAGATGTAAATGCTCATGGTGAGGTTATGTTTAAAAGAAGACCACCATGAGAAAACAATGGCTAGGTTTCTTGGAGGCTTAAACTGAGAGATTGCTAACCAAGTGGAATTACAACAATATATAGAGTTGAAAGAGATGCTACATGTGGCCATCAAAATTGAGAACCAACTCAAGAGGAGGGGTAGTAGCTCATAGTTTGAGGAGTTTCAAACAATGGGAGGACTAGGTCAAGTGGTTGGAGAAGCAATCCCGCATTTGAATTAAGACCAAAACCGAAATCGGAGGAAGGAAGCTCTAAACGGCCAAGGAAGAACAATCTGGCTGCATCCACACAAACACCAAAACCAATTGGTAAGTTTGAATCCAAACCATCTAGAACTCATGATATTGTGTATTTTAAGTGTCAGGGACGAGGACATGTTGCCAACAATGTCCAAACCGAAGAATTATGGTGATGAAGGACAATGGAAAGTTGGAGTTTGATAGTGATGAAGCTGAGGTTGAAAACGAACATGATGAGGGAGACTTCGAAGAGGAAGAACATGGTGAACCCGAGACGCAACAAGCTCCAATGGCCAAATTAAGCTTGGTGGTAAGAAGGGTTTTGACCATGTATAAAGATGAAGATGAAGTACAAAGGAAAAATATCTTCATACTAGATGTGACATTCAAGATAATATTTGTAGTATGATTATTGATAGTGGAAGTTGTACCAATGTTATTAGTAATGTTGTGGTGGAGAAATTAAGTTTAACAACAATCAAACATCCTGAACCATGTAGACTTCAATGGCTTAATGATAGTGGAGAGATGAAGGTAAATAAACAAGCTAAGATAAAGTTTAGTATTGATAATGATGTGGATGTGGTTTTATGTGATGTTGTACCTATGCATGCTAGTCATATTTTGTTGGGTAGACCATGGCAACTTGATAAGGATGCCATACACGATGGTTGAGAAAATGCCATTGTATTTCGATTTAAAGGTTAGAAAATTAAGCTTGAGTCGTTAACACCAAAAGAGGTATTTAGGGATTAATTGCAAATGCAACAAAGGAGGGAGGTCGAACGGCAAAGGGAGAAGTCAAGCATGCCACCCACAGCTTCAACTAGTATTCAAAGAGAAAAGTCGAGCTACACCACTAACGTAAGTTTTCTAAACTCGAGAGTGAGGAGAAAAAGAAAGAGAAAATCGAGAGTGATAAAAAGAAAGAGAAACCCAAGAGTGAGAAAGAGAAGAAATAGAAGAAAAAGAAAAAAAATTTGTCTTAGCCAAGGTAAAGTTAAAAAGGCATTTTTAGGTAATAAACCTATGCTGGTCATGATGTTTAAAGATGCGTATTTAAATCATTTAGCTAACCCTGAAGAGCTTATATTGCCAAGTTCTATATCTTCTCTTTTGCAGGAATCTGATGAAGTCTTTCCGTAAAGGATTCCTAGTGGTTTACCACCTATTCGAAGGATTGAACATCAAATAGATTTTATTCCAGAAGCTATAATTCCTAATAGGCCTTCATATAGAAGTAATCCCGAGGAGATAAAGGAACTACAAAGCCAGGTAAGTGAATTGCTTGGAAAATGATACATTAGAGAAAGCATGAGTCCATGTGTTGTACCTGTGTTATTAGTACTTAAGAAAGATGGTTCATGGTGTATGTGTGTAGATTGTAAAGCTATTAATAACATAACAATTAAGTATAGGCATCATTTTCCTAGATTAAATGATATGGCTGATGAATTACATGGTGCATGCATGTTTTCAAAAATTGAACTTAGGAGTGGGTATCATTAAATTAGAATGAAAGAGGGTAATGAGGAAAAAACCGCATTTAAGACAAAGTATGTTTGTATGAGTGGTTAGTAATACCTTTTGATTTAACTAATGCACCTAGCACTTTCATGAGATTAATGAACCATGTCATGCATCCATTCATTGGAAAATTTGTGGTTGTTTACTTTGATAATATTCTTGTATATGGTAGAAACTTGGATGATCATGTAGGACATCTTAGGTTAGTTTTAGAAATACTTAGGAAGGAAAGATTGTTTGCTAATCTTAAAAAGTGTGATTTTTGTACAGATGAGCTTGTACTTCTAGGATTTGTTGTAAGTACTATAGGAATTAAGGTTGACCAATCTAAGGTCAAATCAATCCAAGAGTGGCTGAAACCTACTAATATCACCCAGGTAAGGAGTTTTCATAGTCTAGCTAGCTTTTATAGGAGATTTATCAAAGATTTTATTACCATTGCAGCACCATTAATCGAAATTGTCAAGAAGAATGTGGGATTCTAATGGGTAGAAGCACAAGAGAATGCTTTTAATTTGTTGAAAGAAAAATTAACTAATGCTCCTGATGCGAATCCACCCGAGAGTGTTCGCCCGACAACCCGCTGGGGTGCTGACCCAATACAAATGAAGGTGGGACCGATCACTAGGGCCCAAGCCAAGAAGTTCAAGGACAATCTTGTTGTCTTCATACAAGTAATAAGTCATAGTCAAGAGGGGTTGGCCATATCTAAAGAACCAAGGCCTGTTTTACTCATGCAAGCAATAGAAGCCAAAACGGGCCCGAGTGGCGGTTTTGGTACATTTTGGAGTCCGGGAAGCATGAAATGGTTCCAATGCTTTATGGATTCAATACATATGCCTAAGAGGTCATGGGATCAAGTTAAAGCAACCTCAAATGCAATCAAAAAGGGCTTGTACGGACAGCATCAACAATTTGGCCGAATTTGATGTATTGCTTGCTGGCTTTACTGTATTAGCCTTTTCTTATTTTTCCAAGCATGGGCAACGTGTAGGACTTCATATTCAGTTTATTTGGCATCCTAAAAAGCATATAGAAGCTGATTTGAAGCTCAAAGAGGTCAAAGATTGATCAAAGTCAACTTGATTAAAAGGCTAGCATTTTTAGTTTCCTAATTTGTTTTTACTTTTTGTTTTAGGAAACTACCATTACTTTTTGGCTTTTATTTATTTATTTTCTGGACAAATAACTTTAGGAAGGTTTTTATTTTATTCTTTGCATTGTAAATTAATTAATTCCTAATTTAATATAAAGGAATTAATTAATCAAACTTAGATTAGGAAAGGAAGTATAATTTCGGCCAACTAGGTTTCTTTATGTGTGTGGCCGGTTTTTCCTTTGTTTTTAGGGTTTTATTTCATGGCTTTGTAGCCTATTTAAAGGTTTATTTTTCAATATGAATACAACTTTGAATTTGATTAAGAAAATACCTGTGAGATTAATTATCTCTTTGTTCTTCGAGAACACCTAAAACACCATTAAAGAATTGGTTGTTTTAGCTTGACTTATCAATAGGTTTTCCATCCCCTATTGTGGCGTCTACATTATACCAAGGTTTCTAACCATAGGTTGGTTAGGGGTTGAGGTCCATTCCATTAGAACTTGAACTTAATTAAGATTCGGGCTAATATAATACGGTTTTAGGAGCAGGTCGTCCTAGGTTCGTATTAGCTCCTTTATTGGTTTTACCAAATTTTTCTAAAACTTTTGAAATTGAATGTGATGATTCTGTTATAGGTATTGGAGCTGTATTGATGCAAGAAAGAAGATGTATAGCATACTTTAGTGAGAAGTTGAATGGAGCGGAATTGAATTATCCAACATATGATACAGAGATGTATACATTAGTCTAAGCTTTCAAGACATGGCAACATTACTTGATGCCGAAGGAATTTATGATTCACACAGATCATGAATCCTTGAAGTACATCAAAGGCCAAGGGAAGTTTAACCAAAACCATAGAAAATGAATTCATCTAGACTTTTCCTTATGTCATTCACTACAAGAAAGGTAAAATAAACATGGTAGCCGATGTATTATCCCGAAAGTATGTTTTATTTTCAATCTTAGATGCTAGATTGATTGTTTTGAACAATTAAAAGAAATTTATGAGCACGATAGAGACTTTGGTGAAATGTATAAAAATTTTGCTAAACATGGCTATAATAAATTCTATATCTTTAAGAGGTATTTGTTTTGGAAAAATCAACTTTGTGTGCCTTGTTGTAGCATTAGGGAATTGTTAGTTAGAGAATGTCACGGTGGGGGCTTAATGGGAAACTTTGGTGTTACAAAAAATTTGTCTATATTGCAAGAACATTTCTTTCCACCAAACATGAGGAGAGATGTAGAGAGGATGTGTGAAAGGTGTTTGACTTGTAAAAAGTCAGAATCCCAGCTTAAGCTGCATGACTTGTACATGCCTTTATCAATTCCTTCTCATTCGTGGGTTGATTTATCTATGGATTTTGTACTTGGTTTACCTAGGTCTTGGGTGGGCAAAGATTCAATTTTTGTGGTTGTTGATAGATTTTCTAAAATGGTACATTTTGATTGCATGTAATAAAATTGATGATGTATCTCATATAGCTAACTAATTCTTTAAGGAAGTGGTGAGACTTCAAGGTGATACAAACCTAGGACGACCTGCACCAAAACCCATATTATATTAGCCCGTATCTTTGCCTTTGAAGCTGCCTTGACTTGATTCCATGGCCTCTTAGAGATATGTATTGAATCCACAAAGTGTTGGAACCATTTCGTACTGGCCAAACTCCATAAATGCACTAAAACAGCTACGAGGGTCCGTAGCGGCTTCCACCACTTGTATGCTTAAAATAGGTCTTGGATCTTCAAGTATGGACAAGCCCTCTTGAGAATGAATTATCCCCTAGATAAAGGCTGCAAGGTTTTCCCTAAATCTCTTAGCTTGAGCCCTAGTAATCAGCCTGGTCTTCATCCGAATTGGGTCGGCATCCCAGCGGGTTGTAGGTTGTGCGGGTTCGGGCGGATTCGCATAATTCCCCTCCTCTTGAAAAGGATTTTTCCTCAAATCAAAATCATCACCTGCAGTAAAAGGAGACAAATCTGCAATATTAAATGTATCACTAACATTATACTCACCCAGCAAATCAAGTTTGTAAGCATTGTCATTTATCCGCTCCAAAACTTGAAAAGGTTCATCGCCACGCAGCATAAGCTTGGACTTTCTTTGCTCGGGAAACCTCTCCTTTCTTAGGTGCAACCAAACCCAATCTCCAGGTTCAAAGACAGCTTGTTTTCAGCCTTGGTTAGCATTCCTTTCATATTACTCGGTCCTCCTCTTAATATTTGCCTTAGTCTTTTCATGAATCTGCTTCAAAAAATCAGCTTTTTGTTTTCCATTTAGATTAGCACGTTCACTTAAAGGTAAAGGTGTTAAATCTAACAGAGTCAAAGGATTAAACCCATAAACAATTTCAAAAGGAGTAAATTTAGTGGCTGAATGCAAAAACCTATTATAAACAAATTCAACATGCGGCAAACATTCTGCCCAAGTTCTCAAATTTCTACTAATTAATGCTCTCAACAATGCAGACAAAGTTCTATTCACTACTTCGGTTTGTCCATCAGTTTGTGGATCACAAGTAGTTGAAAATAAATTTTTTGTACCTAAATTAGCCCCTAAAGTTTTTCAAAAATAACTTAAGAACTTAGCATCCCTATCCGAAACTATAGTCCTTGTCATTCCATGCAATCTCACAATTTCTTTGAAAAATAAATTTGCAACATCAAATGCATCATCAGTTTTATTACATGCAATAAAATGTGCCATCTTAGAAAATCTATCCACAACAACGAATATTGAATCCTTACCTATCCTTAACCTAGGCAAACCAAGAATAAAATCCATAGACAAATCTACCCAAGGATAAGAAGGAATCGGCAAAGGATGGTATAACCCGTGCGGTTTCAAGGTGGACTGGGTCTTTCGGCATTTCAAGCATCTTTCACATATTTTCTCCATATCCCTCTTCATGCTAGGCCAATAAAAATGTTCTTGCAGCAAGGATAAAATTTTAAAAACACCAAAATGACCCATTAAACCACCCCCATGACTTTCCCGAACGAGTAACTCCCTAATGCTACAATTAGGCACACAAAGTTTGTTTTCCCTAAACAAATACCCCTCAAATATGTAAAATTTATTGAATCTATGTTTCAAACAGGTTCTAAATATTACTCTAAATTCACTATCATACTCATAAAGTTCCTTTAATTGTTCAAAACTAAGCAATCTAGTATCTAAGGTTAAAAAGAGAACATACATTTGCGATAATGCATCGGCAACCACATTTCTTGTAGTGGATCACATATGGAAAGAACTCAATGAATTCAATCCACTTGGCATGCCTTCGATTGAGCTTTCCTTGACATTTAATATGCTTCAAAAGATTCATGATCTATATGAATCACAAATTCTTTTGGCATGAGATAGTGCTGCCACGTTTCCGAAGCCCTCACCAAAGCAAACATCTCCTTGTCATATGTTGGGTATTTTAGTGCAGCCATTTAATTTTTCACTAAAGTAGGCTATGGGCCTTCCTTCTTGCATTAATACAGCTCCAATACTGATGTGATTTTGCCTGAGGCCGCTCAACCGATAACCCGCTGGGGTGCTGACTCGACACGGATGAAGACTAGGCCAATCACAAGAGCTCAAATTAAGAGATTTAAGGACAACCTGGGAGTATTTATACAGGGGGTAATCAATCTCAATAGAGCTTGTCCATACTTGAAGATACAAAGCCTATTCTAAGCATCCAAGTGGTGGAAGCCGATACAGACTCGGGTGACGGTTTTGGTACATATTTGGAGTCCGGAAAGTATGAAATGGTTCCAATTCTTTATGGGTTCAATACATATGCCTAAGAGGTCATGGAATCAAGTTAAATCATCCTCAAATGCAATCAAAAAGGGCTTGTACGGACAGCATCAACAATTTGGCCGAATTTGCTGTATTGCTTGCTGGCTTTACTGTATTAGCCTTTTCTCATACTTCCAAGCAAGGGAAACGTGAGGAAATTCACAATAAGATTATTTGGCATCCCACAAAGACTATTGAAGCTGATTTGGAGTCCAATTGGATCAAAGAAGGGTCATTACCAACATAGCTGAAAATTACCTTTTTTAGTTTCCTAATTTATTTTTACTTTTTGTTTTAGGAAACTACCATTACTTTTAGGCTTTTATTTATTTATTTTCTGGAAAAATAAATTTAGGAAGGTTTTTATTTTATTCTTTCCATTGTAAATTAATTAATTCCTAATTTAATATAAAGGAATTAATTAATCAAACTTAGATTAGGAAAGGAAGTATAGTTTCAGCCAACTAGGTTTCTTTATGTGTGTGGCCGGTTTTTCCTTTGTTTTTAAGGTTTTATTTTGTGGATTTGTAGCCTATTTAAAGGCTTATTTTTCAATAATAATAAAACTTTGATTTGATTAAGAAAATACTTGTGAGATTAATTATCTCTTTGTTCTTTGAGAACACCTAAAACACCATTAGAGAATTGGTTGTTTTAGCTTGACTTATCAATAGGTTTTCCATCCCCTATTGTGGCATCTACATTATACCAAGGTTTCTAACCACAGATTGTGGTTAGGGGTTGAGGTCCATTCCATTAGAACTTGAACTTAATTGAGATCCGGGCTAATATAATACGGGTTTAGGAGCAGGTCGTCCTAGGTTCGTATCAAATACCTACACCCGAAGCATCACATTCAATTTCAAAAGTCGTAGAAAAATTTGGCAAAACTAGTAAAAGTGCATTACATAATTTTTCTTTCAACAAATTAAAAGATTTTTCTTGTACTTCCCCCCAATTAAAGCTAACATTCTTCTTCACTACTTCATTCAATGGTGCTGTGATGGTGCTAAAGTCCTTGACAAATCTTTGATAGAAACTTACCCAACCATAAAAGCTCCTAACTTGAGTGATAGAGGTTGGTATCAGCCACTCCTTGATCACTTGAACTTTAGATTGATCAACTTTGATTCCTATACCACTGACTACAAATCCTAGAAAAACAAGCTCATCTTTGCCAAATTCACACTTTTTCATGTTAACAAACAACCTTTCTTTCCTAAGAATATTTAAAACTTGCCTAAGATGTTCTATATGCTCATCTAAGTTTTGGCTATACACTAAAATATCATCAAAGTACACAACCACAAATTTACCAATAAATGGAAGCATAACATGATTCATAAGTCTCATAAAAGTACTAGGTGCATTAGTTAAACCAAAAGGCATGACTATCCATTCATACAACCCATATTTAGTCTTAAATTCATTCTTCCATTCATCACCTTCTTTCATCCTAATTTGATGGTGTCCACACCTAAGATCAATTTTGGTAAACATGCAAGTACCATGCAATTCATTAAGCATATCAGCTAATCTAGGAATTGGATGTCTATATTTAATCGTGATATTATCTATAGCCCTACAATCAACACACATTCTTCAACAACTATCTTTTTTAGGTACTAATAAAACAGGAACAGTACATGGACTCTGATGTGATTCCGTCCGAGCCCGCACAATCGACAACCTGCTGGGGTGCTGACTCGATACGGATGAAGACATGGCCAATCACTAAGGCTCAAGCTAAGATGTTTAGGGAAAAATTTGCCGCTTTTATCCAGGGGTAATTCATTCTCAAGAACACTTGTCCATACCCGAAGATCCAAGACCTATTTTAGGCATACAAGTGTTGGAAGCCGATACGGACCCGGGTAGCGGTTTTAGTGCATTTATGGAGTCCGGACAGCAAGGAATGGTTCTAACACTTCATAAACTCAAATAATATCATTAAAAGAACATGGAATCCAGCCAAGGTAGAATCAAAAGCATCTAAAAAGGACTTGTACGGACAGCATCTCAATTTCACCGAAAATGTGCTGTTTTGGTGCTGACTTTGACTTTTCTTCTTATTTGACTTATTCCAATCAAGAGGTAACGTGTGGGAATCATTATTAATCATATTTGGCATCCTAAATGGCATAGGGAAGTTGATTTGGAGCCCAAACAAGCTGAAGATTGGTCAAAGATACCTTAGTAGTCAAACTAATCAATTAGTTTTCTAATTTGTTTTTGACTTTTTGTTTTAGGAAATTAGTCTTTTATTTTGATTTTTATTTATTTATTTGCTGGACAAATAAGTTTAGAAAATTTATTATTTTATCATTTCAATTGTAAATTAATTAATTCCTAATTCAAAATAAAGGAATTAATTAATCCAAATTAGTTTAAGAAACTAGGAAAAATTAGGCACTTTCCTTTTCTCTACTTTCCTTTTCTTTACTTTCTTTTTCTCCACACTTTAAGTCCGGTTTTGAATTAAATTTTTTAGGATTTTTGCTTTGTAATCTTAGCCTATTTAAAGGCTTATTTTCAATGAGAAATCAAGCTTGAATTTTATACAGAAAATTATTTGTGAGATTGAATTCTTTTTGTTCTTTTGAACACCTAAAACACCATAAGTGAATGAGTGTTTTAGTTTGACTTATCAATAGGCCTTCCATCACCTATTGTGGAGTCTTCATTATATACCAAGGTTTCTAATCACAGGTTGGTTAGGGGTCAAGGTGACCATTAGAACTTGAACATAATTAGATCCGGGCTAATATAATAGGGGTTTAGGAGCAGGTTGTCCTAGGATCGTATCATTTGGTATCAGGTTTGATCTATCTTTATTTGCTTTATTTATTATTTTTTTTTTTTTGGTGTTAATCTGCAATTTTAGCATTAGGTTAAGGTTGCTTCTATCATCATACACGTTCTGCATCATTAAAAAAAAATAAAAAATTCATTCCTAGTTGAATTAGGTTTCCTAGTTTATCGTATTTTTGTTTCCTAGTTTATTGGTTGTTTTTCATCATTATTCTTGTTAATTTTGGCTTTTGTTGATTTTTCTTTCCTGTTTTAGTTTAAATATTTGCATTCATATATTCAAAAAAAAAAATTGAAGAGTGGGGTTTGCGGAATTAAAAAAAAAAAAATCGCATAATTTGAATTTTTGATTGGGAGGTCACGGGTTTGGTATTTGTTTTGGAGTTGGAATTGCAATTTTAGTAATTATTCTTGCTACTGCAGTTGTTTATGTTCGTGAGTGAAAAAAAAAAAAAAAGGTAAAGCGGAATTAAAAAAAAAAATTTCGGGTTTGTTGAATTTGGTGTTGAAATTTGAGTTTGAGATATTGTTTGATTTGGAGATTTGATTTGTGATATTTTGAGTTTCTAGATAATTATTCTGTTGGATATTTTAATTTTGGTGCTTAAATTATTTGGAGTAAAATTAGTTAAAGGATTTGATACAAAATTTGAATTACAAGAACAACAACCAACACTTTTCTATATTTTTGTTCTCTTTGATTCTTGTTCGTATTTGAATTTCTTTTTCTAGAATTTTATTCTTGAACTCATAATCTATTACCATCTGATCCAGTTCTTCAAAATTCCAAAGTTTTCTCATTAATTTGTTTTATTTTACCTAGAAAAGCCGAAAACTAGGTTTTGTTGAATTCCTTCGGTATTGCCTATTTTTTTTTTTGCTATTATTTTGTTGATAAGTTTAATTAAAACATACTTGTGATCTAATTACTTTTTTTTGGGTGTTTTAATTAGAACTTTGAGATAATTCATTGAGAGGAAAAAGGCAAGAGAGTTTGAGCACAAAAGAGGGTTAAAAGCCGAAACTAGTGTGCAAACACGAGTGTCGAGTTCTTAATTGAGTGAAACACGTGAGGAAGTGATATTTGGTGAGAATTTATTTTATTTTGCATTATTTATACTAACATTGCAGATTCAAGGGTGAGAAGAGGAGATCCACCTTTGAGAATTAATGAAGAAGAGTCTGTAGGATTCCATGGTGGTTCCCGAGCTTCGGGGAGTGGTGAACAAACAGACATGAGGGCTATCTTCGAGTAACTATAGTGGATGAATACTCAAATTGATCATTTAAATCAAAGGATTAATAGGTTAGAAACATCCCAAGGAGTACCGAATATAAAGATAGATGCTCATGGAGGCCGAGGTCGAGGTCGAGGAGGCCGTGGGCGACCAAGAGAGGAGTTTGAGGAGGAAAATGTCGGAGATGATTTTGAAGAAGGAATGGATGAAACACTTGCTGTCCAAGAGAGGCTAGGCCATGGGAGGCATAGGAGATAGGAAGTAGATGATGATCTTGGCAACATCAAGATAAACATTCCACCATTCATGAGTAAAAATTATCCGGAAGCTTACTTGGAGTGGGAGGAACAAATGGAGATGATCTTTGATTGCCACAACTATTCGGAAGCCAAGAAGGTGAAATTGGCAGCAATGGAATTTGGTCATTATACACTCCAATGGTGGACTAATGAGCAAAACGCCCGAAGAAGAATTGGTGATGACTTGATCAGTACATGGCGACAAATGAAAGGAGACATAAGGAAGCGATTCATACCATCACACTATCATAGGTTGCTGCATCAAATGTTTCAATCTTTATCTCAAGGAAGTAGGTTCATGGAGGATTGTTACAAGGAGATGGGGATGCTTATGATGAGGTTAAACATGAATGAGGATAGAGAAGCAACCATGGCAAGGTTTCTTGGTGGTTTGAATCTTGAAATAGCCAATAAACTAGAATTGCAACAATATGTGGAATTGGAGGAGACGTTGCATTTGGCTATTAAATTAGAGCATCAATTCAAGAGGAGGGGTGTAGGCTCACGGTTTGGAGGAGTTTCTAACAGTGGAAGATCAAATCCAAGTGCTTGGAGAAGTAATCCCATCTTTGAAGCAAGACAAAAACCAAAACTAGGTGAAGAAAGCTCCATTTGGCCAAAAAGGGAGTCCAAAGCCGAATCTGTCCAAGCACCTAAACATGAGGTAAAATCTGATCCTAAACCATCAAGATCTAGAGAAATTATTTGTTTTAAGTGCCAGGCACAAGGACACATCGCTAGGCAATGCCCGAATAGAAGGCTGATGGTGTTGAAAGGCAGTGGTGAGCTAGAATTGGAAAGTAAGGAAAGTGAAGATGAAGCCGAGCAAGAGGAGGAGGACTTAGAGGATGAGGCCAAAACTTTGAATGCATCCAATGCCAAATTAAACTTAGGTTTTAGAAGGGTACTTGCTATATACAAGGATGAGGACCATGTTCAAGGAGAAAACATCTTCCACACCCGATGTGAAATCCAAGGTAAAATTTGTTGTATAATTATTGATAGTGGGAGTTGTACAAATGTAATTAGTAACATTGTGGTTGATAAATTAGGCTTAACAACTATTAAACATCCAGAACCATATAGATTACAATGGTTTAATGATAGTGGTGAAATGAAAGTGAGTAAACAAGCCAAGGTAAAATTTAGCATAGATAAATATGTGGATGTTGTTTTGTATGATGTTATGCCTATCCATGCCGGACATATTCTATTAGGTAGACCATGGCAATTTGATGAAGATGCTACTCATTATGGTCGAGAGAGTTGTATTGTTTTTAGATTTAAAGGTAAGAAGGTCCAGCTGGAGCCATTGATCCCGAAGGAGGTTTTTAGAGATCAACTGCAAATGCAACAAAGAAGGGAAGCCGAAAGGTTCAAAGAGAAGGCTAGTATGGTACCAAGGGTTCCACCATCCATTCAAGAGGGGAAAGGTGAGCTTGCTATCCAAGGTAAGTCCTCTAAAACCCAGGTTGAGTGGAAAAATTTAAACAAATCCGAGAGTAAGAAAATTGGAGCAAAAGCCAAGAGTGATGCAAAATTCAATGAATTCGTGAGTGAGAAAGGAAAAGAAAGAAAAGAGAGGAAAAATAGAAATTTTTATCTTAGCTTTGGTGATGTTAATAAAGTAATTATGAATAAAAAATCATTGCTGGTCATGAATATTAAAGATACTTATTTAAAGATGTTTTTGTAGCATAGAACTTTATCTGCATTATTGAAAGCTTTACTTAGTGGAAATTTGAAAATTTGGGAGATATTATTTGCTAAAATTAAATAGTGTGATGAACTTGTATTCCTAGTATTTGTTGTGATAGAGTTTGACCCAGGAGATTTGTTTTGGTTTCAACCAAGGAAGGAGAGGTTTCCCGAACAAAGAAAGTCCAAGCTTATGCCACGAGGAGATGGATCTTTTCAAGTTTTGGAAAGGATCAAGGAAAACACCTACATGCTTGATTTACCGGGTGAGTATAGTATGAGTGCTACATCCAAAGATGCTGATTTGTTTCCTTTTGATGCAGGTGATGAACTATATTTGAGAACAAATTCTTTTCAAGAGGAGGGGAATGATATGATTTCGCCCGAGGCCACACAACCAACAACCCGTTGGGGTGCTAACTCGATACGGATGAAGACCGGACCAATCACTAGGGCTCAAGCTAATATTTTTAGGAAAAAATTTGCCACTTTTATCCAGGGGGTAATTCATTCTCAAGAACACTTGTCCATACCCGAAGATCCAAGACTTGTTTTGGGCATACAAGTGTTGGAAGCCAATACGGATCGGGTAGCAGTTTTAGTGCATTTATGGAGTCCGGGCAGTAAGGAATGGTTCTAACACTTTATGAAATCAAATAATATCATTAACATGGAATCCAGCCAAGGCATAATCAAAAGCATCTAAAAAGAACTTGTACGGACAGCATCTCAATTTGGCCGAAAATGTGCTGTTTTGGTGCTGACTTTGACTTTTCTTCTTGTTTGACTTATTTCAATCAAGAGGCAATGTGTGGAAATCATTATTAATCATATTTGGCATCCTAAATGGCATATGGAAGCTGATTTGGAGTCCAAACAAGTTGGAGATTGGTCAAAGATACCTTAGTAGTCAAACTAGTCAACTAGTTTCCTAATTTGATTTTGACTTTTTGTTTTAGGAAATTAGTCTTTTATTTTGATTTTTATTTATTTATTTGCTGGACAAATAAGTTTAGAAAATTTATTATTTTATCATTTCAATTGTAAATTAATTAATTCCTAATTCAAAATAAAGGAATTAATTAATCCAAATTAGTTTAAGAAACTAGGAAAAATTAGGCACTTTCCTTTTCTCTACTTTCCTTTTCTTTACTTTCTTTTTCTCCACACTTTAAGTCCGGTTTTGAATTAATTTTTTTAGGATTTTTGCTTTGTAATCTTAGCCTATTTAAAGGCTTATTTTCAATGAGAAATCAAGCTTGAAGTTTATACAAAAAATTATTTGTGAGATTAAATTCTCTTTGTTCTTTTGAACACCTAAAACACCATTAGTGAATGAGTATTTTAGTTTGACTTGTCAATAGGCCTTCCATCACCTATTGTGGCATCTTCATTATATACGAAGGTTTCTAATCACAAGTTGGTTAGGGGTCAAGGTGACCATTTGAATTTGAACATAATTAGATCTGGGCTAATATAATATGGGTTTAGGAGCAGGTCGTCATAGGTTCGTATCAGACTCATAATCCTTTATCAAGTAACTCGCTTACCTGCCTTTGTAGCTCTTTTGTTTCTTCAGGATTACTTCTATATGCAGGTCTATTTGGTATGGAAATCCCTGGAAGAAAGTCAATTTGATGTTCAATCTCTCTAATAGGTGGTAATCCATTTGGATTTTCATCCGGAAAGACATCTCCAAAATCTTGCAAAAGAGAAAGAATTGAACTTGGCAATTCAAGTTCTTCAAAGTTAGCTTGATCATTAAAATAATTACTTTTATACATCATGACTAGCAATATTTCTTACTCAAGATAGCTTTATTAATATCCCCAAAACTCAAATAAAAAATTTTATTTTTTCTTTCTTTTCTTTCTTTTCCTTTCTCTCTTTCGGCCTCCACACAACTTCCCTTTCTCTCGGGAGTCTCATAATGGCTCTCAAGTTTCTCCATTTTTCTCACCCCACATTTGGCTTTCTCATAATTTTTCCACTCAATTTGAGTCTTAGAAGACTTACCTTGAAAAGCAAGCTCGGACTTACCTTCTTGGATGGTTGGTGAAGCCGTTGGTGCCATACTAGCCTTTTCCTTGAGTTTTTCGGCTTTCCTCCTTTGTTGTATTTGTAATTGATCTCTATATACTTCCTTGGGAGTTAATGGCTCTAGTTTGAACTTCTTACCTTTAAATCTAAAAACAATACTATTTTCTCAACAATAATAAGTAGCATCTTTACCAAATTGACATGGTCTACCTAATAGAATATGTCTGGCATGCATAGGCACAACATCACACAAAACAACATCCACATATTTATCTATGCTAAATTTTACTTTGGCTTGTTTATTTACTTTCATCTCACCACTATCATTAAGCTATTGTAATCTATAAGGTTCTAGATGTTTAATAGTCGTTAAGCCTAATTTATCAACCACAATGTTACTAATCATATTTGTACAACTTCCACTATTAATAATCATACTACAAATCTTACCTTGGATTTCACATCGGGTGTGGAAGATGTTTTCTCTTTGAACTTGGTCCTCATCCTTGTATACAAGATGTACTCCCCTAGAAACCAAGTTTAATTTGGCATTGGATGCATGGAGTGTCTCGGCTTCATCTTTAAGTTCTTCCTCACCTTGTTCGGTCTCACACTCACTTTCTTCACTATCCAATTCTAGTTCACCATTACCTTTTAACACCATAATTCTTCTATTTGGGTATTGGCTAGCTATATGTCCTCATCCCTGGCACTTAAAACAAATAATTTCTCTAGATCTTGAAGGTTTAGGATCATATTTTACCTCATTCTTTGGTGCTTGGACATATTCGGCTTTGGACTCCCTTTATGGCCGATTAGAACTTTCGTCTCCCACTTTCGGCTTTAGCTTGTTTTCAAAGGTAGAATTGTTTCTCCAGCTACTTGGATTTGATCTTTCACTGTTGGAAACTCCTCCAAACTGTGAGCCTACACCCCTTCTCTTGAATTGATGCTCTAATTTAATAGCCACATTTAACATCTCCTCCAATTCCACATATTATTGCAATTCTAGTTGATTCGCGATATCACGATTCAAACCACTAAGAAACCTTGCCATGGTTGCTTCGCTATCTTCATTCATACTTAACCTCATCATAAGTATCTCCATCTCCTTGTAATAATCCTCCATGGACCTAGTTCATTGAGATAAAGATTGAAATCTTTGATGCAGCAACCTATGATAGTGTGATGGTACGAACCGCTTTCTCATGGCTCCTTTCATTTGTCGCCATGTAGTGATCAAGTCATCATCAACTGTCCTTTGGGTGTTTTGCTCATTGGTCCACCATTAGAGTGCATAATAATCAAATTCCATTACTGCCAAATTCACCTTCTTAACCTCCAAATAGTTGTGGCAATCTAAGATCATCTCCGGGTCATTTTTTCCCATGAAAGGTGGTATGTTTACCTTGATATTTCCAATATCATCATCTACCTTCTCTCTCCTATGCCTCCCACAGCCTAACCTCTCTTGGACATCAAGTGTTTCATCCATTCCTTCCTTGAAATCATCTTCAAAACTTTCCTCTTCAAACTCCTCTCTAAGTCGTCCATGGCCTCCTCCCATTCTAAGTAAGCCTCCGGGTCACTTTTCCCCATGAAATGTGGTATGTTTACCTTGATGTTTCCAATATCATCATCTACCTCCTCTCTCCTATGCCTCCCATGGTCTAGCCTCTCTTGGACAGCAAGTGTTTCATCCATTCCTTCCTTGAAATCATCTCCAAAATTTTCCTCTTCAAACTCCTCTCTAAGTCGTCCACGGCCTCCTCGACCTCGATCTCGACCTCCATGGAACTCTTGCCTCAAATTTGGTCCTCCATGAGATGTTTCTATTCTATCCATCCTCTAATTTATGTGGTCGAATTGAGCATTCATCCACTGCAATTGTTCCAAGACAGCCCTTATGTCCGTTTGCTCACCATTTCTCGTAGCGCACGAATCACCATGGAATCCTACAGATTCTTCTTCATTAATTCTTAGGGGTGGATCTCCTCTCCTCATCCTTGAATATGCCATGTTAGTATAAGTAATGCAAAATAAAATAAATGCTCACCAAAAGTCACTCCCTCACGTGTTTCACTCAATCAAGGTCTCAACACTCGTGTTTTCACACTAGTTTCAGCTTTTACCCTCTTTTAACCTCACACACTCTTGCTTTTTTCCACTCAATGAATTATCTCAAAGTTCTATTCAAAAAACCCACAAAACAGTGATTAGATCACAAGTATGTTTTAATTAAACTTATCAACAAAACAGTAACGAAAAGAAAATAATACCGAATGAATTAACAAAACCTAGTTTTCGGCTTTTCTAGGAAAAATAAGGCAAATCAACAAGAAACTTTTGGAATTAATAAGAACTGGACCAGACGGTAAGAAATTAAGTATTCAAGAATAAAAATTTAGAAAAAGAATTTCAAACATGAACAACAATCAATTCGAACAAAATTAAAGAATATTGTTGGTTGTTGTTCTTGTAATTATAGTTTTGTATCAAATCCTTTAACAAATTTTAATCCAAATAATTTAAGCACCCAAAATTTAAATATCCAGAAATAGAAATAACTGTCCAGAAACTCCAAATATTGAATAAATAATCAACAAAACAGCAGCTCCAAGAAATTTCCAACAACAAATTTCAACACCAAATTCAACAAACCGAAAATTATTCTTTTTTAATTTGGTTTTTTCTTCTCTTTTTTTTTTTTTTTAACTCACATAAGACAACTGAAGTAGCAAGAATCAACACCAAAATTGCAATTCCAACACCAAATAATCACCAAACCCGTGACCTCCCACATAAAATACAAATTGTGCAGTTTTTTTTTTTAATATCTGTTCGGCTTTTCTTTTTTTTTTTTTCTTTTTTTGAATATATGAATGCAAATATTTAAGACTAAAACAGTAAAGAAAAATCAATAAAATCCAAAATTAATAAGAACAATGATGAAAAACAACCAACAAACTAGGAAGCAAAAATACAGTAAAACTAGGAAATCCTAATTCAACTAGGAATGAATTTTTTTTTTTTAAATGCCAAACATGAATGATGATAGAAGCGACCTTAACCTAATGCTAAAATTGCAGATTAATACAAAAAACAAATAAAGCAAACAAAGATAGATCAAACCTGAATAAAATTTGGCTCTGATACTAAATGATACGAACCTAGGACGACCTATGCCTAAACCCGTATTATATTAGCCCAGATCTAATTATGTTCAAGTTCTAATGTTTACCTCAATCCCTAACCAACCTGTGATTGGAAACCTTGGTGTATCGAAGACGCCACAATAGGTGATAGAATTCCTATTGATAAGTCAAACTAAAACACTCACTCACTAATGGTGTTTTAGGTGTTCAAAAGAACAAAGAGAAATTCAATCTCACAAAATAAATTCTGAATATTATTAATGGTGTGTTCTTCCTCAAAAACAAGCATTTATATAGACTAAGAGAAAACAAAAATAAACCCTAATCTAATTTTGATTAATTAATTTTTTTATTTGGAATTAGCAATTAATTAATTTACAATGAAGAGAATAAAATAATAACTTTCCTAAACTTATTTTTCCAGCAAATAAAAAAATAACAACCAAAAAGTAAATGTAATTTTCTAAAACAAAAAGTAGAAACAAATTAGGAAACTAAAATACTAGCTTTCTGACTAAGTTGATTTTGACCAATCTTTGACCAACTTGAGCTCCAAATCAGGTTCCATATGCTTTTTAGGATGCCAAATAGGCTGATTATGAAGGCCCACATGTTTCCCTTGCTTGTAGGAAAGAGAAAAAGCCAATTCAGCAAAATACAGTAAAGCCAGCAGAAAATACAGCAAAAACCGGCCAAGCTTCCTCTTATGTTCACACCACCTGTTTGATTTCCTTTGAAGCTGCCTTGACTTGATTCCATGGCCTCTTAGAGATATGTATTGAATTCATAAAGTTTTGGAACCATTTCATGCTGCACGGACTCCATAAATGCACCAAAACCACTACACTGGTCCGTATAGGCTTTCACCACTTATATGCTCAAAACAGGTTTTGGATCATCAAGTATGGACAAGCCCTCTTGATAATGAATTACTCCTTGGATAAATTCAGCAAGGTTGTCCCTAAACTTCCTAGTTTGAGCTCTAGTAATCAGCTCGGTCTTCATCCGAATCAGGTTGGCACCCCAGCGGCTTGTCGGTTGTGCGGGTTCGGGCAGATTCACATCACAAGGTATGCCTAAAACTATTATTTCTGATAGGGATACTAAATTCCTAAGTTATTTTGGGAAAAAATTGTGGGCTAAGTTAGGCACTAAACTTTAATTTTCTACTACTTATCATACACAAACTGATGGTCAAACTGAAGTAGTGAATATAACTTTGTCTGCATTGTTAAGGGCATTAATTAGTAGAAATTTGAGAACATGGGAATAATGTTTGCCACATGTTGAGTTTGCTTATAATAGAACCATACATTCAGCTACTAAATATTCTCCATTTGAAATTGTTTATGGTTTTAATCCTTTAACTCCATTAGATTTAACACTTTTGCCTTTCAATGAACGTGCTAATCTAGATCCAAAACAAAAAGCTGAATATGTTAAGCAGATTCATGAGAAGACTAAAGCAAACATTGAAAGGATGACAGATCAATATGCTAAGATTGGTAATCAAGGCTGGATCAAAGTTGTATTTGAACCAGGAGATTGGGTTTGGTTGCACTTAAAAAATGAGATGTTTCTTGAACAATGCAACTCAAAGCTTATGCCTCGAGAAGATAGACCTTTTTAACGTTTTGAGAGGGTCAATGAAATGCCTACAAGCTTGATTGTCCAGGTGAGTATAACTTGAGTACTACATTTGAAGTTGCTGATTTATCTCCTTTTTCTGTAGGTGATGACTTTGATTTGATGATAAATAGCTTTCAAAATGAGAGGAATGATGAGAATCCACCTATATCCGCACAACCTACAACCCGCTGGGATGCTGATTTGTACAATTGAAGACCGTACCAATTACAATGGCACTAGAGATTCAAGGACAATTTGGGTAGCTTCATACAAGGTGTGATTAAGTCTCAAGAAGGTATGATTATACCCGAACATTCTAAGCCCGTGTTGAGCATTGAAGTTGTGAAGGTAGAAATGGACCTGGAAAGCTGTTTTAGTACATTTGTGGACTCTAGGCAGCAAGGGATGGATTTCTTGGCCTATTAATGTCAAGAGGTCATGAAATCATGCCAACGAAAAAGTAAGGCTGACCAAACACATCATTTGCGCATACACTTCAATAATGGTCGGTTTTACTTGTTTTGGCACTGGGAAGGTGGTTTCTTGTAATCCAAGCAAGCTTTGATATTTCCAATCAATAGCAACATGTGGAGACCAGTTCTAATCCTTTCAGGCTTCCTACAAGGTATATTGAATCTGATTTGGAGCTTAAATTGACTGATGATTGGACAAAGATAGCTTATTTGGAAAACTAGTCAACTACTTTCCAAATCTCAAATTTGATTTTTTGTTTTAGGAAATAGTCTTATATTTTTTATTTATTTAATTATTTACTGGTCAAATTTATTTAGGAAAGTTGATATTTTTATATTTGATTGTAAATTAATTAATTTCTTTTTGAAAACTAAGGAATTAATTAATACAATTTAAATTAGGAAAGTTAAAGTCATATTCGGCCACATCATTGTTTCAACATCATTTGACGGTTTTAACCTAGTTGATTTAGGGCTTTTGTTTTGTAAGTCTTATTTTTCAATGAAACACACACTACATTATTATTTAGAAAATTTATTTGTGAGAAGAATTCTCTTTGAATGCCTAAAACACCAAATAGAGATCGAGTGTTTTTATTTGACTTATAAATAGAACATCCATAACTATTGTAGCGTCTTCATCATATATCAAGGTTTCTAATCACAAGTTGATTAAGGGTTAAGGTGACCATTAGAATCTTAACTTAATTTCGATCCGGGTGAATATAATACGGTTTTAGGAGCAAGTTAATCTAGATTCATAACATTACCTTATCAAGAGAACGGGCAAACAAGATCAGAAAGTTTGAAATTGATGAATCGGTAATTCAATCGAATCGTGCGATTCATTGGGTAAAACGTGCAATTTACCTGTAGATCGATTCAAACAAACAATTTGTATCATTTGACATCCATCCCAATACAAAGGATCGTGAATCATTTGTTTTTAACAACGCCCCTAAGGTTGCATCCATTGGCCTTTTTGACCACATCTATCCACGTGTAGCTTCCCAATTCACACCTACTGAAATGCTAGCCTCTCAAACCATATTTGCCATGATGCAAACCATCTACACTGTACCTACTTGAGTGCAAGCATAAAAAGACAACTTGAATACAAAAGACAATTGATTCAAGATTACGTTTCTCCACTCGCCAGAAATCAAATCCAAACTGGGGGAGCAGCAAATTGTCCAAAAATGCCAATATCAAAAGAATGACTTTGGGATCTCTCAAGATAGATATTTCCTAGGGCAAAAGATTAAATGGAAAAGACTTTTGAAGCCAACATGGTCAAGATCAATGGCTAACCTAGGCCACTAAAAGGTGATGATGATGTTAATAATAATAATAATAATAATAATAACAATAGTATTAAATAAAAAATAAAACAATTTCCTTCTACTTTTGTTTTCCAACAAAAATTTAAAGTGAAGGATTGTTTGAACTATATATTTACCATTTTTTTATTATTATATTATTGTTTATAATTAAAGTGATTGAAGGTTTGAAAAAAGCTAGTTTATTCTCGGAGCAATTTAGGGCTTGAATAAGGCTAGATTCACATTGATTTTTATATTTGATTAAATTATTATTGTTGATTGGTGAGTAAAGATGGACAAAATTCAAATTGATTAATTGAGATGGAGAAAAGATGCTTTAAATGGAAGATTTTCACCATCATGGAAATTTGAATATACGAAGGTAAAATGAAAGTTTGCGTTATCAAAAGGAGATTTCAAAACTATAAAAAGAGCGTTAGGAGCAAGAAGAAGAGGATATGTCCACAAACACCAAACTCTAACTATGGAAGCTTTATTTTAATTACTCTCTACGATCACTCATATATTCATTTTCCTAATTTTTATTTTTCGAGCCAGACTTTATATTTTATTTATATTTTATTATTTTAACTTATTAAATACCATGTTAAAAAAAAATTAATTTGATTGTTCCTATGAATTAATAGACATTCTAATTCTTATCAAATTTATTTTTTGGACAATTTTTATTATTATATTTTCTTAATTTCTCTAATCAAATTTAGAATAGCACCCGGCCGCCCGCACACAAACAGAGACAATCCAAATTGTTTCATCTTTGCAAAAATACCAAACATCAGATTATAGCATGCTAATTGAAATTGTTTTCTATATTTATTTAGGTAAAAAGATTGGAACGGTAGAGGTTACGGACCCCGATGGACCCCACCCGCAGACGTTCATGGTACTCTATGATCTATTTTCTTGGTTAGAATCCAAATAGCTTACAAATCGTGGACGGTGGGAGTGCAATTTTTTCTAACCCACTGTACTTTTTTTTTTTTTTTTTTTTTTAACACATGCATTGGACACTTGGACTTTATCTGGTTAGACCAAGCCCAAAACCATAACCCTGATCCTGAATGCCTCCATTTTGTTTTAAGGTCGGGTAAAGGTGAGGTTTTAACTTTTACTGTGTCAACTATTTCGTTTCTAACCAAATGTTTCTCGTAATCCTTCAGCATTTAAAAAAAAAAAAAAAAAAAAAGGAAAAAAAATTGTTTCTCGTATTAACTAGAGTAAATAATTATATTGATAAATAAACAAACAAATGTTTCTCGTGTTAATGTTTCTGGTGGTAATTGTATCTTAGTACATATAAATTTAGTCAATGTTTTCATTAATAACTAATAGTAAGCCCAAGAGAGATACTTGTCTCTCCATTTGATTTGAAAATTGAATAGACTGATTGGGTGATGGAAATTTGGACAAGGAATAAAGGAGAGGAAGAACCTACCTTTTTTGAAACTTTGCGTGCTCGTTGGTGTTCTTTTCATGGTTAAAATCAAACAGTCAAAGGACAACTCAAGTTTCCTATTTTTAGTAAGTGAAACTGTGAACCAAAAAACTGTGACCACGAGGCCATTCCCTCGAAAATGCACATTTGTAATTATGGTTTTTACAGTAAAAAAAAAAAAAAAAAGGAAAAAGTTAAGAAACGAATCCACGACAAAAATAAAAATAATAACTGGCGGATTATGTCAGCATTTCAGAGCTTTTACATAAAATCAATGTTTAAGACTATTCCAAACAGTAAGTAAACAGCTATTCCCTTCACTCACCCATGTGGATGGTATGAATAATTTTCTGAGTGAGATTCTGCTGATGAGATAAGTATGTTGAACAGTTTCTATCATGAATGCATAGGAGATGATGGGGGGTGTGTGTGTGTTGGTGTTTTTTTTGGGGGGTGATTGTTTCAGTTTGCAGACTTTTTGCACTAAGTTTTGCAGGCCATGAGAAAAGGATGTTCTGAATAGTACCTATTTTCTTGTATTTGTATCTTTGTTAGACTCTATCTTTTTCCACCATAAACTTCTTACTCTCTCACATTTCTCAACCTTCTTCTAAGCATAAACATCAAAAACCTTTTCCAGAATTTATTTGTTTTCTCCAAATTTATGTCATTTTTCTTTTCATTTTCTTAAATTTATTAAAAAAATAAAAACCTTACTCTGAATTTAGCCCAATATAAAAATTGTCCTCTATATTAATATATCAACCATTTTCTTCAAAGAATATGCACATTTAGTAAAAAGAAAGAGGACAACGAAAAATAAATGAAGAAAATTTAGCTGGCAATTGCTATAATAATATATAATCAAGCTAATTAATTTATTGTTCCTACGGACAACGAAAAACAAATGACGAAAATTTAGCTGGCACTTGCTATAATAATATATAATCAAGCTAATTAATTTATTGTTCCTACCTTTAGGAAAAGGGTCCTAATGTGAGATAGGTGCTTACAAGAAAAAAGATCGTGGGATATGATTTCAATAGGCTGATGATGATTATGATGATTATGCAAGATTACAATCACTTTCAAGCAACTGAAAAAACAATCCCTCCTCTTTCTTTACCTCCAATGGCTTTCTAAGTTTTTCTTGGACCAATCACAATGAGACCCTTTCTCATGATTATATTGAAAAACTTTGAATTTTTTCTTCTTTTCCTCTGTTCTAGCTAATCTTTCATCTCATGTGGCTCCTACTCCAAGAAAGTCAATGAATGGAGGTGGAATAGTCTCAAAATGGTTGCCAACTCCATTCACTGCTATTGATGATGAAGGTTGATGATCACCGGCTGAGACTACAGGCATTGAAGCTGTGGACTCAGATAAACTATGAAGGATATGGTAGTTTGACTGTTGCATGGCGGGCACACATGGTGGATAATGAGCATGAATAACATCCATCTCTGATTCCTCATTTGATCTATCCCAAGCTCTGCTCTCACGGAGCATTCCCATCATTTCATCGCTCTTAGAACCTGCGCACGCACACTCACACACAAATGATATGCTAAAAAGAAAAGTTCAAAAACTGAAAAATAGAGGTACATTTTTCGAAATATAACCAATGAGAAACAGAAAAAGAAAACCCAAATTCACAAGAGGTTGAAGAGAGAGCATAGATTCATATGCGTGTACTAACCAGGGAAGAAATCAAAAGGAGTTTGCTGGGCAAAAATTCCACTGTTGGAAGGGACATTAACATGGTTACTTGACATTGGTTCTCCACCACTGATCATGTGGGGTGAACAATTCATACCATAACCAACCCCACCACCAACACCACCACCACCACCACTGAAGGTTGTTCCAAATGGATAAGAATTTACATTGCTCAAGCCTGACCCACTTGGAAGATTTGCACAGTAAGTCCCCGCCGCTCCTGAGGATGATTCTGCTCTTGGATTTGCTTCATCCATTCTTCTGTATACAGACTGACTCAGCTTCCTCCTTCTATATGCACTTGATTGTTCTCTATACTTCCTTGCCATTATAACATGCCAATGGTTTTTCACTGCATTATCTGTTCTTCCAGGGAAAAGCCTTGCTATCATTGCCCATTTGTTGCCATAGATTCTATGAGCTTGCATTAGTCTTTCTTCTTCTTCCTCTGTAAAAGCTCTCCTATTGATTCTTGGATCAAGCTGGTTAAACCATCTTAATCGACAGCTTTTACCTTTAAAAATTCATACAAAAAATTAAGGGGAAAGAGAAAAGAATTTACAGAGACAATATATATATATATATATATATTTATATATTCACAGACAGATTTTTTTTTTTTTTCCCTTTTTACCTGATCTTCCTTCTAACTTCTCTGCTATAAGGTTCCAGTTCTGAGGGCCATAAAGGGCTACAAGTTCTTTGAGCTTGGAATCCTCTGCTGGTCTCCAATGGCCTCTGGCACAGAGTTTTGAGTGCCCACAATCTGTTTCTTTCCCACAGACCATAGCATTTTCATTAGGGTTCACATCATCCTCGGGTTTGTTATTTATAGCGTCATTATTTTCCCCAATATCATCGCTGCAATCATCAGAGCCTTTACCTTCCAAAACCTCATTTTTATGGTGTTTTGAGGAAGGAAAAGGTAAACCCCAAAAAGATCTTCCATTTTTTTCGACTTCTGAAAGCTTCGAGATATTATAACTTTCATGAGAAGAAATAGAGGAAACTACTCCTCCGTAGTTTGGACTGAGAGAAAGAGAACCCATATCAGCGTAAACCATCCCCATCGAAGAGCAGTGCGAAGAAGAAGAAGAGGATGAGGTAGTGGAAGAGTAACAACATCTAAAGCCGTTTTGGTTTTCTGTTGCAAATATAACATAATTGTTGGCCATGCCTTCATTTTCTTTCTGACAGCTTGCTGATTATATTAGGAACTGTTACGAAGTCATATTATTGGCCGGAAAAGAAGGGGAGAAAATAAAAATGTTTTTGTAAAACAAAAACAAAAAAAAAAAAAATTTAAAAATTGACAAATAGTGAAGTGGAAGAAAATGGAAGGGCATTTGCAGTACGGGCAAGAGGAAAAACTTGAAACAGCAAAAACACAATGGCATTCAGAACAACCTAAAAGCCCTCTCTCTCTATCTCTCCCTCCCCCTCACTGACTCCTTAGGGATAGAAAGAGAAAGAGAGAGAGAGAGTGAGCTTTTAAGTTGTTACCAAACCTGACTGACCCTGACCCTTTTAATATTTTATCAAGTTCTTCGCATTTATTAATATATATATATATATTATTCTTGTTCCTTCTTTTGAACAAATCCCACAACGATCAGTCACACGTGTGAAAGTGAGGAAATCTTTCTCTTTCTCTTTTCCTCTCTCTTTTGAGGGGTTGAAGGTCTTAGGCTGTCTCTCTCTAAATTGACAAGAAAGACTCATAATGTGATGTGTGCTAGGTTGGGCTTGTGCAGAGCTAGACACCTTTCTTTTCAAGGAACAGAGAGAGAGAAAAAGAACGAGGAAGGTTTTTGACCTAATAGCCCCTGTGTTGTGTCCGACACCCAGTAAAATAAGCTTGCCTCCAATCTCTATCAGATCCCTGTCTTTAACTATAGTTTAGACTCTTTTACCTTGGGTTTCAGCTAACACCTAAAGTTGAACCAACAAACCAAAACACCCCCTTTTCCACCAACAATTTACTTTGATCTATTTCCCTTTCTTTTCCTTTCCTTTCCTTTCCGTTATGATTGCAATTAATTATTCACAGAGAAAAAAAAATTACAATTAATTATAACTGCCCGAAAAACCCCATTTAATTAACAATATTTTTTGCCATTTAATTAACAATCTTTTTTGCCAAAAAATAAATAACATTAATCTTGTTTCTTTTTTAAAATAAAATACTACTTAAATGAGATTGAAAATTTCCATTCAAACCCATTATCTAATTCTCTGTAGAATCAAAATATACCATGTTTAATAGTTCATAATCTTGATAGTCTTGTCAGGTGTATGGTAAAAAAAAATGGAAGGATTGGCGTACCTTTTAACCCCAAGTGTCGTGGACCATTTGTGCTTTGATAACACAATCAACATGTATATCCCATCCAATAGCATATGGAGTTATTAAAAATATATTCATGTTTTATCCAAAAATTTATACTCATGAGAATAGAGTGTTGGGAAATCGAAGACTCATATTTTTTGCCAAATTAATAGAAAAAAAAGAATAGACAGATCTTCAAATTTTTCATCCGCCCACAAATCTGATTATTAATCCAATTAAAAGAAGAGATAAGGCAAGTTTTATGAAAAGAAATATCTAGAAGCAGTACTCATATTTCTAATGTAATACCAAAAATAATGGTAGTAATAGTAAACATACACCCAAAACGCATATAATATTGTAAACCTTGGGGGTTCTAGTTTTCAGTTTTCAGAGTGACTGGAAAACCCAAAATTGCAAAAGTTACATTTATTGCTTTGTGCAGGTGTAACAGGAATGTACAATCTGTGGTGTGTAGAAGTAAACAGTTTGTGGGTCAAAAACTTTGAACACCTTGACCCCCTATTAGGGAAACACTCCCAACCAAATGACACCAACAATTCAATAGACCAGCACATGGTCAAGTTAGCTAATAAAAGGTATAGAGTTAGACCTTCACTTGGAGTCGCTATCTTTCCCAGCCTCTTCAAACTCTTAGACCATAAAATAAAAAGGGTCCCAACCAATGGAAGCAGGCAATTTTTCATGTCACTTTTTTTTTTTTTTTTTTTCATAGCCCTCATTATACTCTCTCTCTCTTCTTAAAACTTTTTTTTTGTTTTTTGGGTAACTTCTCTCTTTTTTGACACTTCCTGCAGTAAAAGCTGGTTCATATTCATGCCTTATCGATTTTCAGTTGCATGTTTGTGCACGTGAACATCCTCGGTGGAATTATTGAATAAAGGAACGAGTTTCTTGCCTATTTAAGTAGACATGTAAAATTCAAGCCAAAAATATATATATATATATATATATATATATAAATAGACATGTAAAAATGTAATTTAAACTTACTTCGCTTTTTTTTTTCTAATTATTGTTTTTGTGAAAATTTAGGATCTCCTTGTATAATTAAGCATAATTATTAATTTACAATTTAGAACTTTATAATTGTTATATAAAATTTAATTTGCACAATGATGTTGTTATTTATTTTGATGGATGTACTAGTCCACAACATTAAAATTAACCTTCCACCATGACCATTAATCCTTCTGATGAAGACATGACCAGGAGCACCCCAAGATGGAGTTCAGAGCCACTTCAAATCTCTATGGGACCAATAACCAGAGCATGAGCAAAGAGGTTTAAAGAAGCACTAAATAGTTTCATCCAAGAGGTGTTCACATCCCAAGGAAGCAAGTTTATTACTGAAGATGAACCAAAATTGGTCCATATGATTGGAACGGAGGATGCCAACATGAAAGAAAGCCTAACGCATGGAATCCAACAATATGGTGATGTGGCACGATTTGATGACATGGATAGTGATGTGGTATCATATGGTGATATGACACTTTTGCCACATGGAGGATGATATACGCCTACATGGCATTGGCTGAATTTTATAATTAGGAAATATTAGTTTTTAGTTTGTCTTGATTGGATTTTGGCATGTTGCCTATTTTATTTTCTGAATTTAGTTTTATTAGGTTTTTAAATTAGTTTCCTATTCTTATTAGGAAACTAGGAGATAAATTTGGTTTCCCAAACCTAACCACATTAGGTTTCTTAAACCTATCAAAATTAAGTTTCCTAAACCTAATTTTCGTCCATAATTATTTTTAGCAAATTTAGGAAAGTTTTGTAATTTATTTTGCCTATTTAAAGGCACACATATCATGAATAAAATTCAGATTACAATTTTGATTCAAAGTGAGAGTGATTCTCTTAGTTCTCTAAAAACTATATCGAACTTTTCAAGCTTTACTTGTGTAGTTCAAATTTGACTTATCAATAGGTTATTCCACATCCTATTGTGGCATCTTCACCATACCAAAGTTCTTACCTGAAATATAGGTAACGGGTTGAGGTCTTCCATTGAAAACTTGAATGATCCAAAGCTATCATTCAAGTCTCAACAATCCAATCAATTCCCTTGGCCACTGGTCTACCATAGGTTTTATTGAACAGATCCTAGATTTCAGACCAAGGTTCCAATTTGTTTGTTTTGCTTAGGTCCCAAGGCATGTGAATAAGTTGGCACACTTATTGTCATGTTGGGGACTTCTTAATTCCTTTACTAGGGTTATCCCCCCCCCCCCCCCCCCTAATTTATTACCTAATCAATTTTTTGAGGTGATGAATTAGGAGTGTGGCTTAGTTCCCACTAACTGATTCTTGGCATGGTGTTTTTTGTGTCATTGCACTCCCTTTTGGTTAATACAACAACCCCCTTCTCTCAGCCCAAAAAAAAAAAAAAAAAAAATTGTAAAATAGTCTCTTTCTATAAAGCTCTTACCATATCATTTTTGTATATATGAGTTCTGACATGTTTCTAACTAGTACCTACTTCTAGCTTTGAGACAAATTGGTAATGGATCGCTTAAACTCTAAATTATCATTAAATCAAATTGGAGGAGCTCAAACATAAATGTATATGTATATATATACAGTCTACTTCTGGTACAGATATCTGTATTTTATTAAAATAAAAACATGGCTTTAGACCATTGTTTTTAAAAAAACTGTCATTAATAATAATATTTTAGATGATGGTTTCTCTAAAAACCATCGTTAAAATGATTTCTGCATGTTACAATATGGACATCCACACTAGAAAATTCCCGTGTCTACATATCTGTAGAATTAGACTAAGATCGATTCTAACGTAATAATTTTAGCATTGGATTTTCTTTTAATATATTAAGATTTATAACAATGCTTTATTCATTAAATTATTTATGATTTTCAAACTGAATTTATGAAGTTGGACTTGGTTTAATTTTGAATTTATAAATATGATTTTTAATAATTTTATTCTGGTTGGTAAAGTTTTATTTTTACATGCCTGGGGTTTAAGGAAATGTTTTGATTACGATTTTAAAAGAGTTAGCTTACTAAAGTAATGTATGGCACCAAGAATCCAATGAGTTATAATTACAGATAATATTATAGACTGCATGCATATTCTATGTGATAAGAGAGGTATATGTTGAAAGGAGGGAGATATGCGTACTCATCCCCCACTTGGTTCATGTGATGAAAAAGGTGTATGTTGGACAAGAGAACGATATGTGTACATGTCTACCTGGTTTATGTGGTGTAAAAGGTGTATATTGAATAGGAAGGCAATATGCGTACTCATTCATTACCTTAATCACGTGATAAGAGTAGTATATGTTGGATAAGAAAGCAATATGTGTACTCATCCCATATCTTATCCATGTTATGGGAGAAATGTGTGTTTGATAAAAGGTGATATGCGTACTCATCCCTACATTATTAATATGAGAGAAATATATGCATGAATGGAGGGTGATATAGCGTATCCATCCTCTTCTTTAATCACGTGATAAGAAGAACTAATATATTTCGATCTAGTAGTTAATATGGCACACGAGGTTTTATATGAGTCTTAATTTTTATCTATAAAAGCTTATTATCGATGTATTAATGTTACTAATTAATTTAATTATGAGTTTAATGAAATTCACTTGAGCAAATGAATTATGCCAATGAAATGGTTTTGTATTAAATTTATTATCTCTAGCATACTATATTTGTAAGACCTATGAGCTTTTAAATATGCAAGGCAAGCAAAGACAAAAATTAGTAAATAATACATTAGGATGGATTGTGAGATGAACCTAGGACAACCTGCCTCTAAGCTCATATTATATTAGTCCGGATCTAATTATGTTCAAGTTCTAATGGTCACCTTGATCCCTAACCAACCTGTGATTAGAAAACTTGGTATATAATGAAGACGCTATAATAAGTGATGGAAAGACTATTGATAAGTCAAACTAAATCACTCATTCACTAATGGTGTTTTAGGTGTTCAAAAGAACAAAGTGAATTCAATCTCACAAATAATTTTCTGTATAAAATTCAAGCTTGATTTCTCATTGAAAATAAGTCTTTAAATAGGCTTTGAATGAACAAAATAAAACCTTAAAAGGATTAGGAAATTTCGGCCAACATAGAATCCAAATAGGAAATTGCCTAATTTCACATCCTTTCCCAATCTAATTTGGATTAATTAATTTTTTTATTTTGAATTAGAAATTAATTAATTCACAATGAAAATAATAAAAAAATAAATTTTCCTAAACTTCTTTTTCCAGCAAATAAATAAATAAAAACAAAAAATAAAGGTAATTTCCTAAAACAAAAAGTAGAAACAAATTAGGAAACTAGAATTCTAGCTTTTTGACTCAGTTGACTTTGACCAATCTTTGACCAATTTAAGGCCCAAATCAGCTTCCATATGCCTTGTAGGATGCCAAATAGGATTATTATGGAGTCCCATATGTTGTCCTTGCTTGGAGGAAAAAGAAAAAGCCAACTCAGTAAAATATAGTAAAGCTAGCAAATAATACAGCAAAACCTGGCCATTTTCTCTCTCATGCACACACCTCTTAAATGATCAGCAAAGCTTCGGTCTTGACCAACTCCCATGACTTCTTAGTGATATCAAGTGAATTCAAGAAGATTTAACCCCATTTTCCACTGCTCGAAATCCATAAATGCACCAAAACCGCTATCCGAGTCCGTATTGGCTTTCACCAATTATATGCTCAAAACAAACCTTGATACGAACCTAGGACGACCTGCTCCTAGCCCCGTATTATATTAGCCCGGATCTAATTATGTTCAAGTTCTAAAGGTCACCTTGACCCCTAACCAACTTATGGTTAGAAACCTTAATATATAATGAAAACGCCACAATAAGTGATGGATGTCCTATTGATAAGTCAAAACTAAAATACTCATTCACTAATGGTGTTTCAGGTGTTCAAAGAGAACAAAGAGAATTCAAGCTTACAAATAATTTTCTGTATAAAATTCAAGCTTCATTCTTATTGAAAAATAAGCCTTTAAATAGGCTACAAAGTCATGAAATAAACCCTAAAAAACAAAGGAAAAACCGACCATACAAAGTGGTTTCCTATGGTGGCCGAAATTCTCACTCATTTCCTAATCTAATTTGGATTAATTAATTCTTTTATTTTGAATTAGGAATTAATTAATTTACAATGAAAACAATAAAATAATAAATTTTCTAAACTTATTTCTCTAGAAAATAAATAAATAAAAACAAAAAAGTAATGGTAATTTCCTAAAACAAAAAGTAGAATCAAATTAGGAAACTAAAATACTAGCTTTTTGACTAAGTTGACTTTGACCAATCTTTAACCTCTTTAAGCTCCAAATCAGCTTCTATATGCTTTGTAGGATGCCAAATAAGCTTATTATGGAGTCTCACACGTTGCCCTTGCTTGGAGGAAAGAGAAAATGCCAACTCAATAAAATACAGTAAAGCCAGCAAGCAATACAACAAATTCAGCCAAATTGTTGATGCTGTCCGTACAAGTCCTTTTTGATTGCCTTTGAAGCTTCTTTGACTTGATTCCATGATCTCTTAGACATATGTATTTTTCCCATGAAACATTGGAACCATTTCATGCTGTCCGGAGTCCATATTTGCACGAAAATAGCTCCCCGGATCCGTAATGGCTTCCACCACTTGGATGCTTTAAACAGGCTTTATATCTTCAAATATTGACAAGCCCTTTTGACAATTAATTACTCCCTATATAAATGCTCCCAGGTTGTCCTTAAATCTCTTGGCTTAAGCCTTAATTATTGGCCCGGTCTTCATTCGTATAGGGTCAGCACCTCAGCGGGTTATCGGTTGTGCGGGCACGAGCGGATTCGCATCACCTTGTATCTTCGGGTATGGACAAGCTCTTTTGAGAATGAATTACCCCTAGATAAAGTCAGCAAGGTTTTCCTTAAACCTCTTAGCTTGAGCCCTAGTGATCGGCCCGGTCTTCATCCGTATCGGATCAGCACCCCAGCAAGTTGTCGGTTGTGCAGGTTTAAGCGGACTCACATCATTCCCCTCCTCTTGAAAAGAATTTGTCCTCAAATCAAGATCATCACCTGAAACAAAAGGAGATAAATGAGTAACATTAAATGTGGCACTAACATTATACTCACCTATTAAATCAAGTCTGTAGGTATTCTCGTTAATCCACTACAAAACTTGAAAAAGTTCATCCACGCATGGCATAAGCTTTGAATTTCTTTGTTTTAGAAACCTTTTCTTTCGTAATTGCAACCAAATCAAATCTCCTCGGTCAAACACTATCATAACAAAATCTAAAAATACATACTCATTATGGCAAAAGTTACACTTTTTAAAGTTAGCAAATAATTTCTTCCTAATTTTCAAATTGTCACAAAGTAAAACTCTCAACAATGCATATAGAGTTCCAAAGAACAAAAGCATCTTTAAATAAGCATCTTTATAATTCATGATCAGCAATGGTTTCTTACTTAAGATATCCATATTAACATCTCCAAAACTCAAATAAAATTTTTTACTTTTCCTCTCTTTTCTTTCTTTTCATTTCTTTCTCTCGGCCACCTCACATTCTTCCTCTCTCTCGGGTTTCTCACTAAGTCTCTCAACTTTCTCTATTTTTTTAACTCCACTTTCAGCTTTCTCATGATTTTTCCATTCAATTTGTGTTTTAGAATGCTTACCTTGGACAGCATGTTCGGACTTTCCTTCTTGGATGGATGGTGAAGCCGTAGGTGCCATACTAGCTTTCTCTTTAAGCTTTTCGGTCTTCTTCCTTTGTTGTATTTGTAATTAATCTCTATATACCTTTATGGGAGTTAATGGCTCTAGCTTAACCTTTTACCTTTAAATCTAAAAACAATACAATTCTCTTGACCATAATGAGTAGCATCTTTATCAATTGCTATGGTCTACCTTATAAAATATGTCCAGCATGCATAGGCACAACATCACACAAAACAATATCCACATATTTATCTATGCTAAATTTTACCTTGACTTGTTTATTCACTTTTATTTCACCACTATCATTAAGCCATTGTAATCTATATGGTTCGCGATGTTTAATAGTTATTAAGCCTAATTTATCAACCACAATGTTACTAATTACACTTGTACAACTTCTACTATCAATAATCATACTACAAATCTTACTTGGATTTCACATCAGGTTTGGAAGATATTTGCCCTTTGAAATTGATCCTCATCCTTGTATACAGCAAGTACTCTCCTAGAAAACAAGTTTAATTCAGCATTGGATGCATGGATTGTCTCGACTTCATCTTCAAGTTCTTCTTCCTCTTACTCTGTTTCATCTCCACTTTCCTCACTTTCTGATTCTAGCTCACCATTACCTTTTAACACCATGATTCTTCTATTCGGGTATTGGCTAGCGATGTGTCCTCGACCCTGGCACTTAAAACAAATAATTTCTCTAGATCTTGAAGGTTTAGGATCAGATTTTATCTCATTCTTTGGTGCTTGGACAAATTCAGCTTTGGACTCCCTTTTTGGCTGATTTGAACTTTCTTCTCCAACTTTTGGCTTTGGCTTGTTTTCAAAGGTAGGATTGTTTCTCTAGCTACTTGTATTTGATCTTCCACTGTTGGAAACACCTCCAAAATGTGAGCCTACACCCCTCCTCTTGAATTGATGCTCTAGTTTAATTGTCACATGCAACATCTCCTCCAATTCCACATATTATTGCAATTCTAGTTGATTGGCTATTTCACAATTCAAACCACTAAGAAACCTTGCCATGATTGCTTCTCTATCTTCATTCATACTTAACCTTATCATAAGCATCTCCATCTCCTTGTAATAATCCTCCACGGTCCTAGTTCCTTGAAATAAAGATTGAAATCTTTGATGCATCAACCTATGATAGTGTGATGGTACAAACCACTTTCTCATGGCTCCTTTCATTTGTCGCCATGTAATGATCAAGTCATCACCAACTCTTATTCGGATGTTTTGCTCAGTGGTCCACCATTGGAGTGCATAATGACCAAATTCCATTATTGCCAATTTCACTTTCCTAGCCTCCGAATAGTTATGGCAATTGAAGATCATCTCCATACGCTTCTCCCATTCCAAGTAAGCCTCCAGATCACTTTTCCCAATGAAAGGTGGTATGTTTACTTTGATGTTGCCAAGATCATCATCTACCTCCTCTCTCCTATGCCTCCCATGGCCTAGCCTCTCTTGGATAGTAAGTGTTTCATCTATTCCTTTCTTGAAATCATCTCCAAAATTTCCCTCTTCAAACTCCTTTCTAAGTCATCCATGGCCTCCTCGACCTTGACCTCGACCTCCATGGAACTATTGCCTCAAATTTGGTCCACCATGAGATGTTTCTATTCTATCCATCATTTGATTTATGTGGTCAAATTGAGCATTCATCCACTGCAATTGTTCCAAGATAGCCCTCATGTATGTTTGCTCACCATTCCCCGTAGCTCGGAAATCACCATGGAATCCAAAGGATTCTTCTTCATTAATTCTTAGTGGTGGATCTCCTCTTCTCAAACTTGAATCTGCCATGTTAGTATAAATAATGCAATATAAAATAAATTCTCACAAAATATCACTCCCTCACGTGTTTCACTCCATCAAGGTCTCAACACTCGTTTTTTCACACTAGTTTCGGTTTTTACCCTCTTTTAAGCTCACACATTCTTGCCTTTTTCACTCAATGAATTATCTCAAAGTTCTAATTAAAAAAATCCACAAAAATGCAATTAGATCACAAGTATGTTTTAATTGAACTTATCAACAAAACAGTAGCAAAAAGAAAGCAATATCGAATGAATTAACAAAACCTAGTTTTTGGCTTTTCTAGGTAAAATAAGGCAAATCAACAAGAAACTTTTGGAATTAATAAGAACTGGACTAGATGGTAAGAAATTAATAATCCAAGAATGAAATTTCAGAGAAAGAAATTCAAACTCAAACAAGAATCAATTTGAACAAAATTAAAGAGTAGTGTTGGTTGTTGTTATTGTAATTCTAGTTTTGTATCAATCCCTTTAACTAATCTTAATCCAAATAATTTAAGCATCCAAAATTCAAATATCCAGCAACAAAATAATTCTCCAGCAACTCCAAATATTGAATAAATAATTAACAGATCAGCAGCTCCATAAAACTTCCAGCAACAAATTTCAACTCCAAATTCAACAAACCGAATTTTTTTTTTGTTATATTCAGCTTTTTCTTCTTTTATTTTTTTATTTTTTTAATTTTTTTTTTACTCACAGAACATAAGACAACTGCAGTAGCAAGAATCAACACCGAAATTGCAATTCCAACACCAAAAAATCACCAAACCCTTGACCTCCCAAACAAAATACAAATTGTGCAGTTTATATATATATATATATATATATATGTTGCTGCAAACCCCTCTTGTTTTTTTTAAATATATGAATGCAAATATTTAAGACTAAAACAGTAAAGAACAATCAACAAAAACCAAAATTAACAAGAACAATTATGAAAAACAACCAACAAACTAGGAAGGAAAAATACGGTAAAACTAGGAAATCCTAATTCAACTAGGAATGAATTTTATTTTTTTTAAAATATGCAGAACGTGTATGATGATAGAAGCAACCTTAACCTAATGCTAAAATTGCAGAATAACACAAAAACAAATAATGCAAATAAAGATAGATCAAACCTGAACAAAATTTGGGTCTGATACCAAATGATACAAACCTAGGATGAATTGTGCCTAAACCTGTATTATATTATCCCGGATCTAATTATGTTCAAGTTCTAATGGTCACCTTGACCCCTAACCAACCTGTGATTAGAAACCTTGGTATATAATGAAGACACCATAATAGGTGATGGAAGGTCTATTGATAAGTCAAACTAAAACACTCATTCACTAATGGTGTTTTACGTGTTCAAAAGAATAAAGAGAATTCAATCTCACAGATAATTTTCTGTATAAAATTTAAGCTTGATTTCTCATTGAAATAATTTTTTAAATAGGCTTGAATGAACAAAATAAAACCCTAAAAGGATTAGAAAATTTCAGCCAACATAGAATCCAATTAGGAAATTGTCTAATTTCACATCCTTTCCTAATCTAATTTGGATTAATTAATTCCCTTATTTTGAATTAGGATTTAATTAATTTACAATAAAAATAATAAAATAATAAATTTCCTAAAATTATTTGTCTAGAAAATAAATAAATAAAAACCAAAAGTAAAAGTAATTTCCTAAAACAAAAAATAAAAATCAAATTAGGAAACTAGAATACTAACTTTTTGATTAAGTTGATTTTGACCAATCTTTGACCAATTTAAGCCCCAAATCAGCTTCCACATGCCTTATAGGATACCAAATAGGATCATTATGGAGTCCCACACATTGCCCTTGCTTGGAGGAAAGAGAAAAAGCCAATTCAGCAAAATATAGTAAAGCGAGCAAATAATACAGCAAAACCTGACCATTTTCTCTTTCATGCGCACACCTCTTAAATGATCAGCAAAGCTTCGGTCTTGGCCAGCTCCCATGACTTCTTAGTGGTATCAAGTAAATTCAAGAAGGTTTGACCCAATTTCCCATTGCCCGAAATCCATGAACGCACCAAAACCGCTACCTGAGTCCATATCGGCTTTCACCAATTGTATGCTCAAAACAGGCTTTGTATCTTCTGGTATGGACAAGCCCTTTTGAGAATGAATTACTCTCTGGATAAAGGCTGCAAGGTTTTCTTTAAACCTTTTAGCTTGAGCCCTAGTGATCGGCCCAGTCTTCATCCATATCGGGTCAGCACCCTAGCGGGTTGTCGGTTGTGCGGGTTTAAGCAGATTCGCATTAGATTGTGACCATCAGGAGTGAAGCAATGTGATGCTGCCAAGATAAGTGTGGGTGTGTGTGAAGCATTAACAGACTACCTTACTATAAAAGCCACCTAGTATCCAATCTTACATCATTTTGGTATGGAACAATAATGGTTTAAATGTAAAATAAAAACTCTATTAATAATTAAGACCTTTTCATAATGATTGGTTGTAAGGTTCAAAAGAACTCTGAACTTAAACATACTTCAATGGGAGCAATCATAAGATGAGTGACTTCTAAGGAAGAATGAACAAAATCCCATACTGTCTAGGGTGCGATGAATAAATAGGGAATAATATCGAAGGAAAGAAAGTGGTAGGGCATTACAAATAGTATCTAAGCTTGTACTTGACAAAAAATGTGCGAATGAGGATTTTGGATCCCTAAAAAGTGTAGTGTAAGATTTTTTAGGCTTGAAGGATGCAAGCAAGATAGGTGATAAGTGAATGATACACTTGGTTAATTGTGACAACAAAGGGTAAATCAATGTGACGTTGCCAAGATCAGTATGGACAGATGCGAGACACTAACAAGCTACTTTATGACAAATGTTACCTAATGTCCAATCCGACATTGGCCTAATATGGAAAGATGATAATTCAAATATAAAATAGACACTCTCTTAATAATCGAGAACATTTCAGGGTGATTGGCTTCAGGATTCAAAAAAACTCTAAAGTTAAACGTACCTGATTGTAAGAAAACATAAAATGAGTAACCTATTAGGAAATTTGAACAAAACCTGATACCGTCTAGAATGCAATGAGTAAATAGGGGAAAATAGTGGTGGAGAGAAAGTGGCTAAGTGTTACAAATAATATCAGAGCCTATACCTAGCTAAAAGTATACCAATGAGGACGTTAAGCTCCAAAGAGGGTGTATTTGCAAGACTTGTGAATCCTAAAGAATGTGAGTTAAAAAGGAGCAAGATCAATGAATAATAATACATTGGGGTGGATTTTGATGATCAAGGGTGAACCAGTGTGATGGTGTCAGGGTTAGTGTGGGTGGGTGCTTCCCAATAGCTGTCTACCTTACAAGCAAAGGCTATCTGATGTCCAATCTCACATCATTCTAGTATGGAACGATGAAGTTTAAATGTAAAGTAGACACTTTCTTAACACCCAAGTCTTTTTTAAAGCGATTACCTTCAAGGTTTGAAAGAACTCTAGAGTTAAATGTGCTCCAAGAGAAACAATTCTAGGATGAATAATCTTTTAGGAAGTCTGAATAAAATCTTATACCATTTGAAGTGCGGATAATATCAGTGGAGAGAAAGTGGCAAGGCGTTGAATTGTTTTTATTAATATTAATTGTTGGATCTTAAATGACCTGGTATGCCAGTTATATTTGATTTTTCATATCTTACTATGATGGTTATCTATGTTTATTGATTAACTCATTTCAATTATTCTTATTGATTAACTCATTTCAATTATTCTTATCTCATTGATGACTTTTTTGGTTATGTTTAACTGCTTTTAAATGAATTATCTATGTCCAACTATAGTGTTATATTGGAAATTCTATCCACAATTTTGTGTATGTTTGTTAATTTTAGGATTATAGATTAGGTTTTATGAAATTGTTTCAAAAGGAAAACTTTTCAAAATAGTAATAATGCAACGTGTTGAGAGAATGATTTTCTAAGAATAAATTATTATTTTCTTATAGCACCAAACCACTCATTAAGATATCCTTATATCACATTTTATTAATTTTTAAATTTGTTCATCTAGATCCAACTAGTTAGCAAATAATCTACCTCTCGCAGCACTTGACCGCCTTTGTATCTCCGATAGCAGCAACAATATTTAACTTTTCATTATATATTATAATTTTTATCTAGACTTATTCGTATCATTTATATAATCTATATTTATAATTATTCTTAATATTGTAAGACTTGTGAGCTCTAAGGGATATTAGGCGAGAATGGATAAATAAATAATACATTGGGATGGAATGTGATAACTAGTGAAGGTTCAGTATGAGGTTTCCAGGATAAGTGTGGACAGGTACGGGGTATTGGTAGGTTACCTTATTGGCAAAGTTAACTGATATTCAATCAATATGGTTTATGTGTGGAACGGTAATGGTTCAAATGCAAAGTAGATACTTTCTTAATAATCGAGGCCTTTTCAAAGAGATTGGATTCAAATTCTAATGAACTGTGCAGTTAAGCGTACTCCAATAGGAGCAATTTACAAGGGGTGATCTCTTAAAAAGTTTGAACAAAAGACCTTATGGTATGGACACAATAATGATCCTAGTATGTATGCGTAGTAATGTATGTGATATGATGGGAATTTGCATGTTGTTGTGGCTTATTCTATATATATTGAGGCATTATTTTGTATTACATATGTTGGTTATCCATGGTTCGGATGAGATTCCCATAAGGATCACACATGGGAGCTTTCCTAGCCAAGATCACCAGGGATCCTAGGAGGGTTTTCATGCTACATCCTATTATAAAGTGAAGTTAGCTCAGTTAGCAAATTATTCACATTTACACCAAGGAAATGTTATGATTCAAAACACTGAAGTTGGAAAAAAAAACTGTCAATGATAAAAAAAAAAAAATTATATGAATCCGTATTTATACATATATAATTTTAATTCATTAGAGTTTAATTTACACATATAAAACTTTAATTAATTGATTAGATTTATGAAAACTGTTAAAGCTGATAAAAGAGAATCTTATTATGAAACTATCAATTTAACCATCAAATAATTTGATGTAAAACCATATATTTATATATATACTTTTTTACGAAAGAAAACTTCTATACGTGCTTGCAAAGACTCACACAAAATGTTGTTTATATATATATATATATATATATAGAGGAAGTCTAGCATCCGATCGGTCCTGATGCTTCATTTCCAAATAAAAAAGGTGCCAAAATGCTGCAGCCCTTTCGTTGTCCACAATAATCACGGACGGCTCCAATTTTCTACAATTTCTCAATTTTTTTCTTCTCTCTCTGTGTCTCTCTCTCTAAACAATTTCTCAATTGTTTTCTTTTGTCTCTATCTGAACAATTTCTCAATTTTTTTCCATTCTCTCTCTCTCTCTCTGATTTTTAGTTAATAAGTGCCTAAAGTATTTACGAAATATGTGTTTGCAGTGGGCTCTCATGACACTTCTAGACCCAACTTGTGGCATGAAGAATCTTATGCACATTGGTTATGCTGGTGAACCTGCATCTGCTTTTTGGTAACTAGAAAGAGAAGTATAGATTGCAAAATGACTAGATTACCTTCATTCGTCTCCATCTCGGTCACGTGTGCCCATGTTTGCACGTGTGAGGGATGGTCTGAGGGTCCCGCATCCATAGAAGAATTATTGGGAAAGACTGCCTGAAATGAAAACTTAGGATGCCCTCCGTGTTACTCACTTAGACTGAGGTCATGCATGCTTTGTCATTTTAGAATCGACCCGATCACCAACAGGAAAAAACCCAGTTGGGGAAGATAACAAACTTACCGTTTGGCTTACCTCGTCTTTTCCATTTGGACTTTCTAAGAGACAAATTCACTAGAATGGTCAAATTAGTACTTAGATTGAAAACACTGCCTCTAACCAAGGATAGCTATGCATAACGTATGGATGATATCATAAACTCATTAACAGCATTAATACTTAATTAATTGCACTAAACATAAACCATACATAAATTACACATTAAATTGCACTACGCAAAAAATGATATCTAGCGATACTCATTTAGCGACGCTACGAAACAAATGCGTCTGAAAAAATAAAAACGCGACTTTGAGGTTAATGCGTCAGTAAAAAATCAATAAATATACGACACATCCAAGAACTGTCGACCTCAAAAGATCGCTAAAAACAAAAAACGCGCGACACGTCCATTAAGGGTCGCTAAATGTGGGGTTGACTAGAGTTTCCATTAATACTGCATGTATATTTTATTTGAATTGTATTATACGTTTAAATGGTATTCATGAAAAATGAATACCAACCACCAATCTATGTTTACATAATAATAAAATTTAATTATACAATATTGTTGTTCAATTATATAATTTTTCTTATATAGCTTAATTTTCCAAATCTCTTAAATAGTATTCTTTTATTTCAACTACAAATAATCAGTAAAAATATTGGAACAACATAACTAAGCTGGTTTTTTTTTTTTTTTTAATAGAGGTAACAGGTGACGTACAATCCAAATTGTACGTCGCCTATTACCTTCCCTTTACTTTTTAATTTTTTTTAAGTTCTTTTAAACAATCTAATTTTATTTCAACAATAAATAACCAATAAAAATATTAGAGTAACAAAACTGAGATTTTTGTTTTTTAATATATAGTTAACAAGCGATGCACTATTTTAGATTGTGCGTCGTCTGTTCACTCCTACCTTTTTTTTTTTTTAGTTCTTTTAATCAATCTAATTTTATCTCAACAACAATTAAGTAGTAAAAATATTATAATAACATAACCGAGCTATTTTTTTATTTATTTTTTATTATATATGTTACAAGCAACGCACTAATTAGATTGTGCGTCGCCTGTTCTCTTCCCTTTACTTTCTAATTTTTTTTAGTTTTTTTAAACAATTTAATTTTATTTCAACAACAAATAACCAGTAAAAATATTAGACTGATAAAAACTAGCTTTTTTTTATATAGTTAACAGCCGACGCACTATATAGATTGTGCGTCGCTTGTTCTCTCCTTCCTTTTTTTTTTTTTTTTAGTTCTTTTAATTAATCTAATTTTAATTCAACAATAAATAACCCATAAAAATATTAGAGCAACATAACTGAAATGTTTTTTTATTTATTTATTTATTTGTTATATGTGTAACAGGCTATGCACCAATAAGATTGTGCGTCGCCTGTTCTTTCTTCACTTTTTTTTTTTTAAATCTTTTAATCAATCTAATTTTATTTCAATAATAAATAACCAATAAAAATATTAGTGTACCAAAACTGAGCCCTTTTTTTTTATGTATAGTTAACAAGCGACGCACTAATAAGATTGTGTGTCACCTGTTCTCTCTTCACTTTTTTTTTTTTATCTTTTAATCAATCTAATTATATTTCAATAATAAATAACCAGTAAAAATATTAGTGGGCCAAAACTGAGCTTTTTTTGTTTGTTTTTTTTTTTATATACTTAACAGGCGACGAACTATTTAGATTGTGTGTCGTCTGTTCTCTCCTCACCTTTTTTTTTTTTAGATCTTTTAATCAATATAATTTTATTTCAACAACAAATAATCAGTGAAAATATTAGAGCGCCAACAGTGAGCTTTTTTTTTTTTTTTAATATAGTTAACAGGCGACGCACTATTTAGATTGTGCGTCGCCCGTTCTCTTTTTAAGTTTTTTTAGTTCTTTTTTTATATTGTTAATAGGCGACGAACTATTTAGAATTTGCGTCACCTGTTCTCTCCTCATCTTTTCTTTTTTAGTTTTTTTAATAAATATAAATTTATATCAATAATAAATAACCAGTAAAAATATTAGAGCGCAAAAACTGAGTTTTTTTTTTTTTTAATATATAGTTAACAGGTGATGCACCATTCTTCAACAAATGCGTTGCCTTTTCTTTTTTTCTTTCCATTTTTTCGTTTAAATATTTAGAAACCTATAAAAAAAAAATCAAAATAGGATAATGACAAGAATTGAACCCAGGACCTCCTACACTCTCAAAAAATCACCACACCACCAAGCCAAATGACTTGTATGTACTAATATAATAAAAACTAGCTAATATAGTGTTAGGCGATGCATTATTTAAGGAATGCGTCGCCACATAGATGAACAGGCGATGCATTCTTCAACAAGTGCATCGTCGTCAAAATAGGACCATAACAAGAATTGAATCCAAGACCTCCTACACTCTCAAGAAATCACCACACCCCCAAGCTAAATGACTTATATGTACTACTTCGACAAAAATTAGTTAATATAGTGTTAGGCGAAGTATTATTTAAAGAATGCATCGTCAAATAGATGAACAGGTGACGCATTACTCAACAAATACATCAACTTTTCATTTTTTTTTTATTTTTTTTTGTTTAAATATTTATAAACCCATAATATAGTATTAGGCAACGCATTATTTAAAGAATACATCGCCAAATAGATGAACAGGCAACTCATTACTCAACAAATGCATCACCTTTTCATTTTTTTTTTCAATTTTTTTGTTTAAACATTTATAAACCCATAAAAAAATAAAATTAAAATATGGCCATAACAAGAATTGAACCCAAGACCTCCTAGACTCTCAAGAAATCACCACACCACCAGGCCAAATGACTTGTATGTACTAGTACAACAAAAGCTAGCACGCTAAATATAGTTTTAGGCGACGCAGTCTTTTAAGAAAGAGTCGCTAAATAGATGAAAAGGCGACGCATTTGTCAACAACTGCGTCTATGTTTCACCCAACCAATTTTTAACTTTTTTTCAGTTTGAAAGTTGTTTTTAGTAATTTTTTAATTTGTAGATAAGTAATCAACAAAACTAATTAAAAATTTAAAAAAATATGGAATAGGCGACGCGTTTTAATGGAATTATGTCGCCTGTTCCTTCAATTATTTTTTATTTATTTTTTTAAAAAAAAACAAATTTAATAGATTTTCAATTTTTAAAAACAAGTAAACTATCATTGACCACAAACACATGAAAGTTAAGCTCATTTAACATACTTATGTAGATAAATTGGTCAATAAATGCTTGTTGAATTAGAATTCTATATTCGATACCCTATCTCAAATTTGGTCTTGAGATATTTTGTATCTCGTCTATACACATATATGTAAATAACTGAGAAGAGCATTTACAAAACTATTTTCTATTTTTATATCAATGGAATTTATGTTCATTGGATTGCTACATGAATATATTTGTAGATGAACAATTAAAAAATTATTTAAAGATTATAAAGAAAATATAAAAAATGAAACAGGCGATGCTTTTCTACCATAATGCATCGCTTGATCCCAAAATTCAAGAATAGGCGACCCTTCTTGAAGAGAATGTGTCGCCTATTCTCTCAATTAAAAAAAACAAAAATTTTGAAAGACATGCAAATTTTGTAACGAATAAATGTGTACTTGAAAAACAGAAAAATAAACGGCAATCTTCAATATTTTGCTTCGCATTTTTAAGAAATATTTTCAGTTTTTATTTGTAGATGAAAAGTCAAAAATTAATCAAAGAAAAAAAAATGTGCGTTTTTGCCATTTTTGAAAATTTTTGGTGCGTTTTAAAATGTTTACGCGCTCATGTGAATCCCTTTTTCTTTTTTAAAACTACATCAAGTACACTACCTAATAGATATTAGATTTGGAAGCAATCTAAGAGAGACTTGAAGAGTGAGATATTTCGGGTTTCATTTTTCATTTGCCTATGTTGTCGTTGGCCGGGAAGCTAGATTTCTCTGTGTCGCCCTCGTGATTTTCTGGGTTTCTTCTTTTTTTGTCTCCGTCGTTTAGGTGAGTTTCTTTTTTCTTTGTGGTTGGTGGAGACATGAGGTGGAATGTTTTTTTTCTTTTTCTTTTTTTCATTTTAACTGCAGGTTATGTTCGTTGAGTTTTATTAATCTTACTTTTGTAGAAATTTTGTTTGTGATATTGCTTGACATTGTTTTGCTAAGTCCAACAAGTATTTTATGTTGAAGATCAACTTGATTCAAGATGGTCTATTGTTTTAACTTCACCACAACATTGTACTTTTGTTGAAGAAGATATTCTTGGAGATACTACAATGGCTCACAATCCATTTGTCATATAGTTGCCAAGTATCGACTTTTCCATATATTTTCCGACATCAGTGGAAATCTAATTCCCTGGATCCACACTTTTCTACTTTACAATAAATATCCAAAAAAAAAAAAAAATTATCACTTTCCTAAGGGAATTAAATTTCCACTAATTTTACTTTTATCCAAACATGCCGTTAATACATAATAATTCAATATGTGTATCTGCATATATATGTGTGTGCGCGCGGAGGCTCAACATTGTAGAAAGGAATTTGACAAATATTTTTAAAAAATTGGATAGGGGTTATCCAAGGGATAAAAACTGTTTTATTTTTTGCATGGATTATAATTTTTAAAAACTAATTACTTTTAATTATTAAAGATAAGAATCTATTTTCTATTTACTATTGAATAATAAAAATCTGAAGCTACAATGATTTGTTAAAAATGTTGGTTAAATCTGTTTGCATATAGGAAAGACTCCTGTTTTGGTAAAATAAGAATATATAAGGAGTTGACAGTTTTAGATAAGCCCCCTAAACAATATGGACAAAAAAATAAACAAATTATGGTAAACTAGTATAATAGGGCCAAAAGGACAAGAAATGGAGTTTAAAGCAGTTAGGGGTGTTCTGTCACATGATGTGAAACTGAGATCAAATTGTTGTTGAATTACCAAACCAAGAAACAAAGCTGTTTGAGAGGAGTGGGTGTGGGAACCATATGCATATATATTGTGTGTGTTTTGGTATTTATATGTATATGATAGATAGAAAGTGAGGTTTTCTTCTAGACAAGGAATGGATTTGCCTCAAAACACCCCAAGCTCATGCTTTAGAGTTGGTTATATAATTGACCAAAAAAAAGAAAATATGAAACTACATGCCTTTGGAATGACCATGTAATGTGAGATACATGTCACGACATGGCTGGTTGGTTGGTTGGTTGCAGGGCTATAATCAATTTTTGTTAGCCTGAAATGCATGAAAAGGAAGAGGTTACAAAAGGATGTGATATATGGGCGATATGGCCCACCATATAAATCATAGGACTGTTCCGTAAGATTCTGTTGGGGTTGTTCCCTTTGGAACCAGAAACCAAAGTTGGTGTGCCTCTATTTCTACTTTCTCCTCTCTGAGCTTCCAAGAGAGAAAACAAAAATTATTAGTAAAAGTTGAATCTTTTTTTTTTTTTTTTTTTTGGCTTAAATAACATTTAAAAATTGGATTTGAGAAGGCAAAAAAATATGAAGTTTACCCCTGTTTGGCAGTGTTTTCATGTTTTTGATTTCTTTTTTATTTGAGGGATCAAATATATCAAAATTATAAATAACTACTACCTACCATAGTTATTTGAGGTAACAAAAGGAAAAATATTGGTCAAAACAAATGTCATTTTTATAAACAGTTTTAAATAGCTTTAAATTTGGTGTTTATATGTTCTTTTATATGTATTTAATTATGTAGTTTTTATTTAAGTTTATAGTTAGTTAGATGATAAGTATGAACAAAATATACGCAACGCTAAAGAAAATTTTAAAATAAAAAATTAAAAAACATAAACAAAGAAGTACATAATTAATTGTTTAACGCATAAATATAGGTACCTAGAAGCACCAAAGCATCTAATCCTTTGGCTTTTATTTCGCCTATCTACGTTGGATGCCAAGCATGAAAGTCGGTTAGCTTTGTCTTTGGGCACAACAGTAGACTGGACTAACCTTTTACCCATGGCATGTGACCTATTAATTGTTCTTGTAGGGATTTTTTAGAACTGGACTTAAAAGGAAAAAAGATGGAAAAGTGGGTTTTTTCATTTTTCATTTATTATTTATTTTTGTTATTTTGGTTGTAACATTTCAGTTGTTCATTAATCTGCCTAGATTGGAGAGACTGCCTTGATCTCATTCGAATTTCGTGTTGCAGCTTCACATGTATGTACCCGCTCCAAACTCGTGAAGGATGTCATTTACACTCTATCTAGAAAACCCAAAAGAATCAAATTGGAATTAAAAATAATAATAGATAAATAAATATAGTGGCAAAGTAAACATGTTAAAATTTTGGAAATTATTTATAAACTATAGCTGTGACTACGGGATTTTCCCAGTTAATTTGCTGAAGACTGATATAGTTCAAGACTTTAAGTAAATATTAATTTGTTTCAAAAGAAGGAATTGAATTATATACATATATATAATTTTTTAATGATATGGAAACTGTAAAATTGTTATATGCGTATATTAGAAAGAATGTTGACTTTGTAAAAATTTATCGTTTTTTAATATGTTTATGAAACATTGACAATAATTTTTGTAAAAATGATCATTTTTTAAAAACGATGCGACTCACTAATATATATATATATATATTCAATTAAAAATGTACTAGTTTTGATACAATGAGTAATGGAAAATTGGGCACAAACATTGAATAATGAGGTCAATGTTATTGAAGGAAACTGTTCCAAATGATCTCAGTTTTTATCAGTCTACTGTATAGGTTTTATATACGTGTAAATGTTTAAAGACCTAAGTCTTCCTGATGTTGAAGGACGGAAAAACCTGCAAAAACATAAATGCATGCTTCACTTACCCCACCAGAGGAATAACAAAATGCTGTGCCTCATTCATATTCTAGGATGGAGAGCAACTGTATCCTTTCAGTTGCGAGCCCCAGCAAAGCATATATATGACAAACAAGGGAGCAAAAATACAAGGAAGAAGATGAACAAAATCAAGATATATGTATATATACCCAAAAAAAATATATATATATTTATAGTGCTGATGATGTCCGTACCATAAAACCAAACCTATGGTTAAAAATGCTGAACTATCATATATTATAAAAAATTGATATATATTATTTATGTGTGCCATATTCAACGAGGCATATATGCTTAATTGAGAATACAATACCTCAAGTGCCAATTAATTTTTATAGCGAATTACAAAATTATTTGCAATCAAATCACTAGATCTCTTAATATTATAGATATTTTGAAAATCTATGAAGAAATAACTCATTAATGAGAAATTCAGAATCAAATCCTCTCCAATATTAAGTAAATTAGAAACTTGAGCATAATTAATTATTTATTTATTAGCTAGTTGTGGTCCAGCATGATCTGAAAATGACTACTGGTTCTCTTTCATGTCGAAAAGGACACCTTTTTTTTATCTCAGTAAGGGATTCTCGCAAGTTTCAGTAGCTGAAAACCAACTACGAGATTTCACACACTTTCAAAGCTGAGGACTGCTCTTTTGGGAACATTGAAAACTGAAAAAAACTTAAATATGTAGCTAAAAAGGACTTACACAAGCTTTACCTAATTAATCAAGTGGAAAGTTATGAAAAGGATGGAAGTTTCATTTTCCCAATATGGGTTTCTGGTATGTAAGATTGGTTTTGCAAAATCACTTATAATTGTTGGGCAAATTTAATTTAGACTCTCTCAATTTTACTATAATTATATTTAGATTTTCAGTTTTTAGAAAATTATCCTTAGCCTTTTTTAGTTTTCAATATATATCAAAACTAATCTATATGACAGTTTTTATCAAATTTTACCTATTAGTGTTAACAATTAAAGACCAAATAAGTTAAAAATGAATATTTGTAATTGAAATAACGTTGTGAAAGTATAATATTTTACCCTTATTTGTTAGAGCACTTTGATATACAAAATAGTTATTTTGCATAACGTATGAATACCTATTCATGGAAATTAAAAGTAAAAATAAAAATAGTTATGTATTGATATGTTAGATTATTATATCAAATTAGTTTTAATGTTTACCATTTATAGATATTTTTTTTCTCCCAACAAAATATTAAATTTGGTAAAAATCAAAATCAAAATCAAAATTTTATAATTATTTATGTATTTTTAGTATAGAATAATCCATATAGATTTAAATATATTTTAAATATGATAAATATGTTTATTGAAATATTAATTTTCAAATGTTAAAATGAATTTTAATTCTTTGAAATAGTAAAATATGCATTCCTATGAGATAAATATTTTCGAATTAAAAATATATCTAACAAAAAAATAAATAATTATGGTATTTTTACATTTATTTTATATAACCAATGTATCTTTAAAATTAATTTATAAAAAAAATTAATAAATTAATCTATTTTGATAAATATAAAAAAATTTTAAAAAAGTCTATAATAATTTATCAAAATCATTAAACCTGATTAAATATAACTAAGAAAAAAACTGAAAAAGTGCAAATAAAATTTTCTCAAATTTTGAACTACTTAATTCAAGGTTAATTTTCTAAAGGGTACATTTAGAATCTGCTCCGATATTTTTTTTTTCGCAACTTTTTCAAAGAAAAACATTTTACAAAAATTAGATTTTATTGGTCTTAATTAAGTTGTACCCGAAAATTATTCAAATATGTTTAGAAACTATTTTTGAAAATTATAAACTGGAAGTAGCATTTCCAAAGCGTGCCATGAACCTAATACATTTTGAACAGTGGCAGCGTTATGTCCAGAATTCCAGATCTACTCGCAGGGTAACCGGCGGATGCCTCACCTACTTCTATTTTGTGCAATATGATTTTGATTGATTAGACATGTTCATATCATAATTTGTGATGATTAGACAATACATAATATCCATCACAATTTTTTACCAATTGAACGGTTTGATCAGGTCCAGAGCCAGTGCTGTGATAGTCATGACTTTGTAATAGTGGATAGGAATTCAGAGAAGGGAAAGAGTAATGAAGTACTGGTGGGTACCATTCAAACCCCATGCATTTTTATTTTTTATGGAAGAGAATTTTATTTATTTATTTTTTTGGTTATGTTTCATGCATACATACATATGCATGGATATAATGAAAAATTAATGCTTTTCGAGACAAAATAATTGTAAATCTTTGAACATTAAATAATATAGAAATGCAATAAGACTAATAAATCAATATTGTGCAACAAATAAGAGTATTTCAGATATTGGACCATAATGTATTAAGTTGGAATATACATGACCAATATCCATGTATCCATATTTACCAAAAAGAGAAGAAAAAAAAATCCATGTATCCATGCAGTGCATATAGGGGGATCATAATGTTGATGATGGTAGTTGCATGCATGCAGTGCATCCATTTGCCTGGTGTTCTGTGTCTATAGCAACAGATCCCTCTGAAAATGTAGCATGCAGAGATACCCCAGTCCAAGACCAAAGCTATAGCTACAATATGGTACTATACAGTATACACATACCTATGCATATATATTATTACCCAAAAAAAAGACTATGCATATATAATTATATGCACAAGCTATGTATTATTAACCCCATCATTCATAAACCAGCTGAAGTCAGCAATACATTAATAATGGTTATAATATTAATAATTTGGAAGAGTGAGAGAGAAGAAAGTGCCACGTAGTGTCTAGAAAACTGACTTTCCGTGAATTATCCAAACAAGGGGTAGGATCTAAAGGATGATAATGCCACATATAGATAATAAAAGTAGAGGAGAGACTGTCATAAACCCCCTATAACAGTCAGTAACCTAACTGAAACAAGAAGAAATAAAAAAAAAAAAAATCAGAAACCCTAAAAATAGATGACCTCGTTGCAAATTCAGTACCCTATATGGAAAATAAAGGTTGGTTAATTTTTCCACACTTTCCCATGATATTTCTAGGATGTACACAAGTCATTGAAAATGGATGGTTTAGGAGCCAGAGCGGGTGAAAAGTTTGCTTGTGAGTCCAATTTTTTTAAATAAATATATAAATTTAATATTTATATTTTTCTATTTGAATCTGATCAAATAGTACTGAGAGAATCCAGGGAAATATCAGAGGTACAGATAGGAAAAAGCCAGATGTATGAGGGGTAGATTTGGGAATCTAAGGTGTTTTTGCACAGTATTTATGGGGGGTGTAAGAAGTTAAGTAACTGTACAAAAGTTTGACAAGAAGAAAAAAGAGAGAAGAAAGGACAGGGGTGTTGATTTTGTTTGAGATTTTCTTTCATTGATTGGGGAAGGGACACGGCTTTGTTAACATAGAGGAATTGTCTGTGCCCAATTTTTTTAGGCTTTTCTTTTTTTTTTTAATTTATTGAGCTCCAAATTTTCCTTGTTTCTCTCTACAGTTTTCAAACTCTCTTTTTGTTTTTTTTTTTTTTGGTCCTCGCACTCTCCTCTGTGTCTGAGCAAGGTGAACAAGTGATTGTACCAGTCCACGTGCGTAGACCCCTATGCGCTGTTCCAAAGAAACAGAGCAGGCCCAACGGTTCATGGTCCTTTTGGACACCGTACCATAAAAGCCTGTCATTATATATATATATATATATATATATATTGACAAGAATACATGTCTGCAGCCAAGGCTTGCTTTTTAAATTTTCAAAACTCTCTAACAATATGTATTTTATTATATTTTATAAAAAAAATTTTAATTAATTAATATTTTATAAAAAATGAAATTTTTGATAATAAATATTAAAGATGGTTGTATTTTATATTTGAATTCGAATATTAAAATATTATTTATTATTGTTAATGATTAATTTTTAATAAATTTTATATATTAAATTATTATTATTAATTTTTTTAAATTTTAAAATAAAAATTAATAAAATTAAATATTTTAATTAAAATTTTATATATTTTTATAATGATCATTATCAACTAGCAATAGTAAATAATAAAATTCCTAATTATTATATTTTTGAAAGTTAAAATTATTCTTAATTGAATTAAAACAGATTTTCCTATCACACTTATTATATACGTATAAACATCTTTTCTTTGGTTTTTTAATAATCAAATGTTCTCGATTTCTCCAATTTATTACTTTTCGAAATAAAGTTTAGGGCTAATTTTTTATGATTTATAATTTTTTTTATCACCTTTTATATTTGAAATATATAATTTTTTAATTGTAGATATAAATAATTTATCAAAGTTAATTTTATTTCAGTTAAAAATATATTTGGCGAATTATTTTGAACAAAATTTTCTATTTTAGAAAATTAAAAAATTATAATGTAAAACACGATTATGTATTTTACTGTTATTTTTGAAAATAATTTTCAAAATCCAAAACATTGAAAAAGAATAGAAAATACTTTTTATTTTTATTTATTTTTTATGTCTTGTTTCAACTTTAATACAACAAAACTCGTTTGAACCTATTGAATCGGCCAATAAGTAATAAGGATATGAAATCTGTTCAAACAGAATGGAATTCGAAATTCGCCATCTAAGATAGAAACCAGAAATGCCAAAAAGACCACTTACTAGGAGGAAATTTCTAATACTGCCGAGTCCCATATGTGAAAAGGAAATGTAGACTCAGAAAATATTGTAAATTTTTAATTTTTCTCATACTAGCGACTTGGCTCTCTCTTGTAGATAATCTATCCAGTTCTTTGACTTTCAGTAATGTCAGTATTTTATGAGCAACAAATAAAAATTATCTAACAAAAACCTGTAAATTCATCGCTCATAATAGATAACAGAGACTCTTGCCCTTTTCCTCTCTCTTAAACATGCGGGAAAAAGAGATTGAACCAATAAAGTCACTTTCTAAACTGGGAAAAATCGTGTGGGGATCTCCGACATTTTCATGTGCATTAATCTTGGTAGTAATCTGCAGGAGACGTGGGGATGAATATTTTTCATTTATCCAGTTACACCTAATAAATTAATCAGCATTCTATCAAAAAAAAATAAAAATAAAAATAAATTAATCAGCATTCTAATTTATACACATTTTGATGTGACACTTTAATGTCTGATAATTGGGAGGTGTGGTAGGGTCAATCTCTTCTTCAATGACCAAATAAGTCATTTTATTTCATTTTCCCTGTGTTTTGGTGGATAAAATAAAGGCCCCTCTTGGCCTGTCTCTCTGAAAACTAAAACAGGAACCCCACTGGCAACTTTATGTCCTGTGCACCCATTTCACCACGAAGACACTCCTCCCTCCCCCTCCCCTCCATCAATAGACTCTCTCTCTCTCTCTCTCTCTCTCTCTCTCTCTCTCTCTCTCTAAGCCTTTCCTCTGGAATTATGAAAGTACGATTTTACCCTCTCAGACAAAGGAATGAATTATACCAATGACTGTACGGACATATAAGCATCAATAATGGGGCCCACCGTCAGGGCTTTTATTAATTGCACACACTCGAAAACAACATGCCTCGTTTTTAGTGAAAAAATTTGTTACCGATGATGTAGTGCTAATAAATCATTTGTAATGCAACATTTAATAAATATTTTTATAGAATGTATATTTATAAATCATTTCATTTAGCTTGTATGTGATTGTTGATTGTTTATTAGATTATCTTTTTAAATGTCCCCCAAAAGAAAAAAATTCCCGTTCTGGTTGTACACTTCAGCACATCGTTCGGTCCTAAACCATAGGGGCCTGGGGTTTGTTTAATGCCGTTGTTCGGAGCCTCTACTCGTAATCATATCATGTCCCAACCAAGCTCAGAAAAAAATAATTTTTTGCTTACAAAAACCCATGTCCTGATTGGTCATTTCAAAGAATAAAAAAGGGCAATTAGTCTCAAATCTGTGTCAGGATAATCTCCTCAATATGATAAGCATTGCGTCAGTTTTCAGAATGTCAGAGAGGCCTATGCTAACTGATTAACCCTAAAGTGGTTTGTCACTTTGTTGCTTTATATAGACTGACTTGATACATTTTCTATGTAAGTACTCTTCATTTGCCATGCAAGGTAAACTCCATTAGTCCACTGGTCCTCACTCTGTAGCCACCTCCTCCGATCAAATGCACAAAAATATTACTTCAAATTTTTGAATTCCACCCTGTACTAAAATGGGTTTCGATCTTTTAATATTTTGCAGCAACAAATTTTTTCATATCCTGTATTTGTAGCAATTTGGTATATTGAAGGAAGAAAATAAAATGGATAAATGATTTTGATTTGAGATTTTGAAAACATTCAACAATTAGCATATATTGTTAGATTTTATTTAAAATCATATTTTGTTTTCTGAAAAATAAATAATAGAAATTAAGCTTTTCTATCTCTTAAAACATTTTGGAGATTATACATACGACTTAGTTATTACCAATATATATATATATATATATGACTTAGTTAGTTATTACCCATACCTTATTTAGTCAAACTTTTTCTTGTAAACATTGGGTTAGTTTATTAACATTAGATAAAATTTCTAACATATATCTTAACATTTTTTTTTCCCTTATACCCACATAGTGTTTTTTTTTTATTTATTATTTTTTTTGAAAGGTCTCAACCGTAAGAGATGGGATATGTTTTTTTTTTTTTGGTATCCCTAGACCTTTTTTATCTATGAGATTCGAACCCGCACATTCGTAGGCACAGATAAAGTACTTAACCACTAGAGCTACCATTATAGCCCACGTTAAAAGCGTTGGATTTATGCTCCAGACGCAATCTAAACCGTTGATCAAGAACCTTAATTAATGATACCCGTTAAATCCCAAACTAGCTACTAAAGTGGTAGAGTCCATTAAATTAATTGTTTAGAAACAAATGTGGCCCATCTATTGGGCCCAAGGCAATTAGGAAACCCTAGAGGCTAGGGTATAGAGTCTATAAATAGATTGCTTTCTAAAGAGCCTGTACGATAGAGTTTCTGTAGTTTTGTTTTACAGATACTGAAAACCTTAGTGGTAAACCAAAATAGAAAATAAAACCTTTGAGACTTCTTGTTCTAGTAATTAGGTGTGTCCACACACAGATCTGTTGGAATTAGAATAGCTTGGAAGGTCTTGAACAAAAGGTTAGTAAGAATTTAATGGACAATGACATAATTTATCACATGCTTTATTCAATCTCGATAAGGCTTCCGCTGTATGCATGATTACAACAATTAGTATCAGAGCTTTGATTGAATCGGTAGGTGATAAATTGAATCCATTTTTTTTACTGTTTTATTTTCATGTATATGCGATGCATATTAGATATATGGCACGTAGAATTCTATTATTCATGTTATTTATAATTTTTTTGTATTATGAATTAGTTATTTGGTTTTGGCCTTAATTCATGGTAGATTTTTGCTTGTATTTATTTTAGGACGTAACAAAGAGACTAATCATAAGATTAGATTTCCTCATTGATTGTTTATTTATTTATTTTTCCTGCATTTTTTTGAATTTTTATATGAAAATTTAGGGTTATTGGAAAAATATATAAAAGTACTCAAGAAAAACTATATACATGTTGATATTCATCATTTTTCGTGCCAATTGAAGCTATGTTTTGACAAACGAACACTAGAAGCAAATACAGGACATGGAGGAGGATCAGTTGGAGGAGGACCGCCACTGGAGGCTGCTACATGCATCCACACGTGCCACCCACAGTGGCTGTGATTGGGTTTCACACGCCTAATTTCAACGGGTGCGTGGGGGCACATGTAGAATTGGAATTGGATGATTTTGGATCAATTGATTCCTTATGCGGTGATCTACCTCCTTGCAAAATTTCGTGATGATCCGAGTTTTGTGTGGCAATTGGCAGTGATTTTGGTGCTCGGGATCAATAGGGGACATATTAGGGTTTTGTGTTTTTTGGGGCTAAAATCCCTAAAAACCAATTCTAATTTGGCTCACACCCCATAGACTTGTAAGACCTAAAGAAAAGAAGAAGTACGAGCCATATATCAAGTTGGACTTCTGGATCCTTTTGGGCTTATAATTTTCTTTTCTAGGAAACTATGGATTATGGCCTATTAATTATTCTATGCTTATAATTGTTTAAATTATATGAATATAACATGTGATATATGCTTAAGATGCCATTTAGAATATGTGTTACCATATAATTGCATCATGATATGTACATGTGCATAATAATACTTGTTTTATCTAGCTAATATTATTATGGAAAATCCTAATTAATTAATGTAAAATATTAAATGGGCAAAGGTTAAAAATTAATTTAATTAATTTGAAACCTACGGGCTCCATTAAGGGTCCAATGATAAAATAGTTATGTGGTGCCCAAATGGATAAGCATGACCGCATTTTATTGGATTGGATCTAAAATAATTTCGAAATTTTAATGAGTTTGTACAATCCAACGTTGACAATGCTTAAATATTAAAGATAATTTTGAAATTAAATTAATAATTATTACATTCAATTTTGATAACATTAATAATCCTCCCAACGAGGCTCTGCTAGTGTTATTCAAAGACCAAAGATTATTGAAACAATAGTTGATTTCTAAAATCAATTCTGAATGATGTGTTTTTGTGTACTATGAGAAGGCTCAATCTAAAGAGATAGATTTTTAAGGAGTCTTTGACTCATCTTACCTTTTCTGGTAGCTGACTTGGTATGACACTATACATATCGGGTTCAAAAAGTTTTAATTTTTTAAATCAATTTTGATTGGTATGTATTTGTGTTATCTAAGAAAGCATTGTCTAAGGAAGTAGGTTTTTAAGGAGCTGAGACCCACCTTACCTTTCCTGAATGTTAACTTAGTAGGACACTAAAACATACCATGTCAAAGTTTAATTTATGATAAATGTCTTGCCCAACATAAGTATTTGTAATGAAAATTAAATTATTGTTACAATAAACATTAATAATAGGGAGTTTAAGAAATCTACATATTTATATGCTTGTTGTGTTGATTACGTGTTAATATGTGTGCATTTGTAATTTTTAGAAAATGTCATTCTTTAATCCTCTAGCTACAATTTTGAGTCAAAAACCATTGGATGAAAATAACTACGACCTATGGAAAACCAATCTTTATATTGTCCTTAATTTTGAGAGAATAAAATTCATTACAGCAACTCCGAAACCCCATGAGCCCGTTGCTAATGCTTCAGAGGAAACTAAAAAGCAATTTGTAGATTGGCAATGGGCAAATATGATAGCTTGCTATTATATTCTTGCCAACATTGCAGAACATCTACAGAAGCAACTTGATAATCTCGAGTGTGTATTAGAAATAGTTCAGACTCTAGATGAGATGTTTGCTAAAAGTAACAGTACTACTAGACAAGCAGCCATCAGGGCACTAATGAACAGTCGAATGATTGCAGGAAATGTACAAGACAATTGTCTAAAGATAATGGCACACATCAGTACTGCGAAAATGATGGAGGCTAAGCTGGAACAAGAGATGAAGATTGACATAATCTTGGAATCTCTACGGATAGATTTAGTCTGTTCAAAATAAACTATAATATGAACAAACTGAAGCTTACACTTGTTAAATTGATGCATGAGCTTGAGAATGCTGAAAGGTCTCTTGAGAAGCAAGGAAGTACATATCATGCTGAAAGTTCCTCAAAACCTAAAGGGAAACCTAAGGGTGGAAAAAAGACCAAGAAGCATAAGGAAATGGATCCAGCTATCAAACCAGCTGCAATGAAGAAGCCGAAAGGCAAGTACTTCAAGTACGATCAGAAAGGTCACTGGAAGAAGGATTGTCTAAATCATGTATCGGTAGTCTAAATGTTGTTAAAGCTTATTTAGTGGAGAATTACAATGATAAATGGATAATTGACTCAGGAGCCACTAACCATACTCTTTGCAGTGGTTCAAACAAAGCAGCCCATTCAGTAAAGGACAAAGAAGCTTGAAGTTGGGAAACCGGAAATATGTCTCCGTAAGGGCAATAGAGCTAGTAGAGTTATGTTGTGATAATAAAATTTTAAGTTTATCAAATTGGTTTAGACAATCCTATCTGTGAGGGGAAGATTTTAAAAGGAATTTGGTTTCTATCAATTGTTTAAATGAACATGGTTTAACAGTGTAGTTTAATTCCTCAGTTTCAACAAAGAGTAATAATACTTTTATTTGCTCTGAATTATTGATGAATTGTCTATATTTTTTAACTCCTTTGTCTTATAATATTAATACCATCGAAAATACTAGTGATGAGCAACTTTCTTTATCTAAGAAAAGGAAGGTTTCAAATGAAACCTATCTGTGACATTTGCGATTGGATCATATTAATTATAGTAGAATTCATGGTTTGGTTAAAAGTGGAATTTTAAATTCATTAATCTTTGAACCTATACCAGTATGTGAATCATGTTTAGAAGGTCAAATGGTAAAGAGGCCTTTCAAGGCCAAAGGAAATCGTGCCACCATACGATTGGAATTGATACATACTGATGTATGTGGACCAATGAGCTTTCAAACCAAAGGAGGGTATAAGTATTTCATCACATTTACTGATGACTACTCAAGATATGGTTGTGTTTACCTAATGCGCCATGAATATGAAGCTTTTGATAAATTTTGAGAGTATAATGTTGAGGCAAAAAAGCAATTAGGTGTCCATAACAAGTAGCTCCGGTTTGACCAAGGTGGTGAATACTTGTATGAAGAGTTTAAGTCTTACTTGACTAAAGAGAAGATAATTTCTCAATTATCATCTCCTCGAATGTCTCAGTAAAATAGAATCTCTGAAAAGAGAAATAAAATATTTTTAGATATAGTGAGGTCGATGCTTAGTTATTCATCATTAATTGAATTATTCTAAGGATATGCCTTAGAAACAACAGTATACATACTAAAATTGGTTTCATCTAAATATGTTTCAAAGACACTCACAGTATTATGGAAAGGGCACAACCCAGTTTAAACCATATTTCGATTTGGGGTGCCCCGACACATGTTTTAGCATACAAATCTCAAAAATTGGATTCTCGTATAGAAATGTATATGATTATTGGCTACCCAAAGGGAATAAGAAGTATAATATTTTTTAATCCAAAGGAAAAGAAAGTGATAGTAAGTACTCATACCGCTTTCTTATAATAGGATTATATAAACAATTTTAAACCTAAGAGTAAAATAGCTCTTAAAGAGTTTGACTAAGTTTGAGAACCACCATAAACTCCTAGATTTCCACCCCTGTTTCCTGGTAATGTTCAGTGAGGGGAAGATGTATAAAATGTACCTGAAAATGAATAAACATAGGAAAAAGCTCAATACCAAATTCAAGAAGCTCAAGAATAAGCATATAATGAAGAGATTGGTGATCCACCTAAACCATGAAATTTGGATCCTTCTGTGCATGTACAACAACTAATGCAGTAAACTCATAGTGGAAAAATAATACGTAAACCTACAAGTTATGCCTTATTAGTTGAGACTTATCAGGTTGTTTTGGATAATCCTGATGATGATCCTACCACATACAAAGAGGTATTGGAGGATGTTGATGTACAAGAGTGGAGAAAGACCATGGATCGTGAGATGGAATCTATGGATTCTAACTCAGTTTGGTCTTTTGTAGAAGCACCTAAAAGGGTAAAACCCATCACATGCAAGTGGATCTATAAGAGAAAGAAAGGACCATATGGGAAGGTTGAAACATTCAAAGCTAGAATGGTGGCAAAAGGTTTGATACGAACCTAGGACGACCTGCTCCTAAACCCGTATTATATTAGCCCGAATCTTTAATTAAGTTCAAGTTCTAATGGAATGGACCTCAACCCCTAACCAACCTGTGGTTAGAAACCTTGGTATAATGTAGACGCCACAATAGGGGATGAAAAACCTATTGATAAGTCAAGCTAGAACAACCAATTCTCCAATGGTGTTTTAGGTGTTCTCAAAGAACAAAGAGATAATTAATCTCACATGTATTTTCTTAATCAAATAAAAGTTTTCTTTCTTATTGAAAAATAAGCCTTTAAATAGGCTGCAAAGCCATGAAATAAAACCCTAAAAACAAAAGAAAACCAGCCACCACACATAAAGAAACCTAGTTGGCTGAAACTATACTTCCTTTCCTAATCTAAGTTTGATTAATTAATTCCTTTATATTAAATTAGGAATTAATTAATTTACAATGGAAAGAATAAAATAAAAACCTTGAAAGAATAAAATAAAAACCTTCCTAAAGTTATTTTTCCAGAAAATAAATAAATAAAAGCCAAAAAGTAATGGTAGTTTCCTAAAACAAAAAGTAAAAACAAATTAGGAAACTAAAAATGCTAGCCTTTTTGATCAAGTTGACTTTGATCAATCTTTGACCTCTTTGAGCTTCAAATCAGCTTCTAGATGCTTTTTAGGATGCCAAATAAGCTGAATATGAAGTCCCACACGTTGCCCATGCTTGGAAAAATAAGAAAAGGCTAAAACAATCAAATACAGTAAAGCCAGCAAGCAATACAGCAAATTCGGCCAAATTGTTGATGCTGTCCGTACAAGCCCTTTTTGATTGCATTTGAGGCTGCTTTAACTTGATTCCATGACCTCTTAGGCATATGTATTGAACCCATAAAGCATTGGAACCATTTCATGCTTCCCGGACTCCAAAAATGTATCAAAACCGTCACCCGGGTCCGTATCGGCTTCCACCACTTGGATGCTTCGAATAAGCTTTGTATCTTCAAGTATGGACAAGCTCTGTTGAGATTGATTACCCTATGTATAAATACTCCCAGTTTGCCCTTAAATCTCTTAATTTGAGCTCTTGTGATTGGCCTAGTCTTCATCCGTGTTGAGTCAGCACCCCAGCGGGTTATCGGTGGAGTGGGCTCGGGCGGAATCACATCATTCCCCTCCTCTTGAAAAGGATTTGTCCTCAAATCAAGATCATCACCTGCAGCAAAAGGAGTTAAATCAGCAACATTAAATGCAGCACTCATGTTATACTCACCTAGTAAATCAAGCTTGTAGGCATTCTTGTTATTGGGCTCCAAAACTTGAAAAAGTCCATCCATAGGCGGCATGAGCTTTGACTTTCTTTGTTTAGGAAACCTTTCCTTTTGTAAGTGCAACCAAACCAATTCTCCTGGGTCAAACACTATTACAACAAAATCTAGAAATACATGCTCATTATGGTAAAAATTACACTTTTTAAAGTTAGCAAACAATATTTCCCAAATTTTCAAATTGCCACTAAGTAAAGCTCTCAACAATGCAGATAAAGTTCTATACAATAAAGACATCTTTAAATAAGTATCTTTAAAATTCATGGTTAGCAATGATTTCTTATTCATAATTACTTTATTAACATCACCAAAGCTAAGATAAAAATTTATATTTTTCCTTTCTTGTCTTCCTTTTCCTTTCTCACTTAATGCCATCTCACCTTCCTCACTCTCAGCTTTTGCACCAAATTTTTCACTCTTGGTTTTATTAAAATCTTTCCACACAACCTGAGTATTAGAAGACTTACCTTGGATAGCAAGCTCACCTTTTCCCTCTTGATTGGATGGTAGTCCACTTGGAATTTCATTTAGGAAGACATCTCCAAATTCCTTCAAAAGAGAAATCATTGAACTTGGCAATTCAAGTTCTTCAAAGTTAGTTTGATCATTAAAATAATTTTCTTTATAAATCATGACCAGTAAAGGTTTCTTACACTCAATAACCTTATTAATATCCCCTAAACTCAAATAAAAATTGCTACTTGACCTTTCTTTTCTTTCTTTTTCTTTTTCTCTCTTGGATTGGTGCAAACCTTTGGATTTCCCTTCCTTCTCCAAGCTCTTGGGTTTGCCACTTTCTTTCCCCTCTCTTTCGGTTTTTCCTTGATCTTTTCACTCAATATGAGTCTTAGAAACCTTACCTTGATCAGCAACCTCATTCTTACCTTCTTGAAAGGATGGTGAAGCCGTTGGTGCCATACTTGCTTTTTCCTTGAGCTTTTCAGCTTCTCTCCTTTGTTGCATTTGTAATTGGTCTTTGTAAACCTCTTTAGGAGATAATAGTTCTAGCTTGACCTTCTTTCCTTTAAACCTGAAAACAATACTATTTTCTCGACCAAAATGAGTAGCATCTTTATCAAATTGCCATGGCCTACCTAATAGTATATGTCCAGCAATCATGGGTACAATATCACATAAGACTACATCCTCATATCTACCTATACTAAATTTCACTTTGGCTTGTTTGTTTACCTTCATCTCAACACTATCATTAAGCCATTGTAATCTATATGGTTCAGGATGTTTTATTGTTTTTAAGCCCAATTTATCAACTACAAGGTTACTTATTACATTAGTACAACTTTTACTATCAATAATCATACTACAAATCTTACCTTGAATTTCACATCGGGTGTGGAAGATGTTCTCTCTTTGAATTTCATCCTCATCTTTGTATGCAGCAAGTACTCTCCTAGAAAGCAAGTTTAATTCAGCATTGGATGCTTGCAAGGTTTCGAGTTCATCCTCCAAGTCCTCCTCCTCTTGCTTGGCTTCATCCTGACTTTCTTCACTTTCCGATTCTAGCTCGTCATTGCCCTTTAACACCATGATTCTTCTATTCGGGCATTGGCTAGCAATGTGTCCTCCTCTTTGGCACTCAAAACACATAACATCATGAGTTCTAAAAGGTTTAGGATCTAATTTTACCTCATTCTTTGGTGCTTGGACAGATTTGATTCTAGTCTCCTTCCTTGGCCAGTTTGAACTTTCTTCTTTGACTTTCGGCTTTGGCTTGCTTTCATAGATGGGATTGTTCCTCCAGCTACTTGAATTGGACCTTCCACTGTTGGAAACACCTCCAAACCATGATCTTACACCCCTCCTCTTGAATTGATGCTCTAATTTAATAGCCACATACAACATCTCCTCCAATTCCACATATTGTTGCAATTCTAGTTGATTGGCTATTTCACGATTCAAACCACCAAGAAACCTTGCCATGGTTGCTTCCCTATCTTCATTCAAGTTCAATCTCATCATAAGCATCTCCATCTCCTTGTAATAATCCTCCACGGATCCATGTCCTTGAGATAAAGATTGAAGTCTTTGATGTAGCAACCTATGATAGTGTGATGGTATGAATCGCTTCCTCATGGCTCCTTTCATTTGTCGCCATGTAGTAATCAAGTCATCACCAACCCTCCTTCGGGTGTTTTGCTCATTGGTCCACCATTGGAGTGCATAATGGCCAAACTCCATTGCTGCCAATTTCACCTTCTTAGCCTCTGAATAATTATGGCGGTCAAATATCATCTCCATCTTTTCTTCCCACTCCAAATATGCTTCGGGGTCACTTTTTCCCATGAATGGTGGGATGTTGATCCTGATATTGCTAAGATTGCCATCTGTTTCTTCCCTCCTATATCTTCCATGGCCAGCTCTATCTTGGACAGCAAAAGTTTCGTCCATACCTTCCTCAAAGTCTCCACCGAATGGCTTCTCATCAAATTCCTCTCTGTGTCTCTCGCGACCTCCTCGTCCTCGGTCTCGTCCTCCATGGAATTCTTGCCTATTTCTTGTGTTTGGAATTCCTTGAGAACCTTCTAGCCTTCCCATCCTTTGATTCACATGCTCAACTTGAGCACTAACCCACTGTATTGACTCCAAAACAGCTTTCATGTCCACTTGGTCTCCACTCCCGGTAGCTCGGGCATCGCCATGGAATGCTACGGACTCTTCCTCATTGATCCTCAAGGGTGGATCCCCTCTTCTTATTCTAGAATCTGCCATGTTAGTAAAATGCTGCAAAAATAAAATAAATCCTCACAATATTCACTCCCTCATGTGTTTCACTCAAACAAGGTCTCGACACTCGTGTTTGCACACTAGTTTCGGCTTTTACCCTCTTTTAAGCTCACACACTCTTGCCTTTTTCCACTCAATGAATTATCTCAAAGTTCTAATTAAAACACCCATAAAATAGCAATTAGATCACTAGTATGTTTTAATTAAACTTATCAACAAACAGTAAGCAAAAAGTAGGCAGTACCGAAAGAATCGAACAAATCCTAATGTTTTCGGCTTTCTAAACAAGAAAACACAAAATAATGGGAAAACGTTGGAATTTTTGAAAACTGCACCAGATGGTAGTAGATTATGAGTTCAAGAATAAAATTCCAGAAAAAGAAATTCAAATACGAACAAGAATCAAAGAGAACAAAAATATAGAAAAGTGTTGGTTGTTGTTCATGTAATTCAAGTTTTGTATCAATTCCTTTAACTAATTTTAATCCAAAAAATTTAAACACCCAAAATCCAAATATCCAGCAGCAAAAAATAATTTCCCAGCAACTCAAATATTGAATAAATAATCAAAAAACCAGCAGCTCCAACAAATTTCCAGCAAACAAATCAAACTCCAACAAACTGAAATATTTTTCTTTTTTTCCTTTTTTTTTTTTTATTCGGCTTTACTTCTTTTTTTTTTTTTTTTCTTTTTCACTCACAGAACATAAACAACTGCAGTAGCAAGAATAATTACCAAAATTGCAATTCCAACTCCAAAACAAACACCTAACCCATGACCTCCAAACAAACACAAATGTGCAGTTTTTTTTTTTTTTTTTTTTTTTTTTTTTTTTTTTTAATGTTGCCGCAAACTCTTTTTTTTTTCTTTTTTTTTTTTTTGAATATATGAATGCAAATTTCTAAGACTAAAACAGCAAAGGAAAATCAACAAAAACCAAAATTATCAAGAACAATGATAAAAGACAACCAACAAATTAGGAAACAAAAATACGATAAAACTAGGAAACCTAATTCAACTAGGAATGAAATTTTTTTTTTTTTTATAAGATGCAGAACGTGTATGGGATGGATGCAACCTTAACCTAATGTTAAAATTGCAGAATAACACAAAACAAATAAAATAAATAAGGATAGATCAAACCTGAACAAAACTTAGCTCTGATACCAAATGATACGAACCTAGGACGACCTGCTCCTAAACCCGTATTATATTAGCCCGAATCTTTAATTAAGTTCAAGTTCTAATGGAATGGACCTCAACCCCTAACCAACCTGTGGTTAGAAACCTTGGTATAATGTAGACGCCACAATAGGGGATGAAAAACCTATTGATAAGTCAAGCTAGAACAACCAATTCTCCAATGGTGTTTTAGGTGTTCTCAAAGAACAAAGAGATAATTAATCTCACATGTATTTTCTTAATCAAATAAAAGTTTTCTTTCTTATTGAAAAATAAGCCTTTAAATAGGCTGCAAAGCCATGAAATAAAACCCTAAAAACAAAAGAAAACCAGCCACCACACATAAAGAAACCTAGTTGGCTGAAACTATACTTCCTTTCCTAATCTAAGTTTGATTAATTAATTCCTTTATATTAAATTAGGAATTAATTAATTTACAATGGAAAGAATAAAATAAAAACCTTGAAAGAATAAAATAAAAACCTTCCTAAAGTTATTTTTCCAGAAAATAAATAAATAAAAGCCAAAAAGTAATGGTAGTTTCCTAAAACAAAAAGTAAAAACAAATTAGGAAACTAAAAATGCTAGCCTTTTTGATCAAGTTGACTTTGATCAATCTTTGACCTCTTTGAGCTTCAAATCAGCTTCTAGATGCTTTTTAGGATGCCAAATAAGCTGAATATGAAGTCCCACACGTTGCCCATGCTTGGAAAAATAAGAAAAGGCTAAAACAATCAAATACAGTAAAGCCAGCAAGCAATACAGCAAATTCGGCCAAATTGTTGATGCTGTCCGTACAAGCCCTTTTTGATTGCATTTGAGGCTGCTTTAACTTGATTCCATGACCTCTTAGGCATATGTATTGAACCCATAAAGCATTGGAACCATTTCATGCTTCCCGGACTCCAAAAATGTACCAAAACCGTCACCCGGGTCCGTATCGGCTTCCACCACTTGGATGCTTCGAATAAGCTTTGTATCTTCAAGTATGGACAAGCTCTATTGAGATTGATTACCCTATGTATAAATACTCCCAGGTTGCCCTTAAATCTCTTAATTTGAGCTCTTGTGATTGGCCTAGTCTTCATCCGTGTCGAGTCAGCACCCCAGCGGGTTATCGGTGGAGCGGGCTCGGGCGGAATCACATCAAGGTTATACCCAGAAAGAGAACATAGATTATGATGAAACTTTTCACCAGTAGCCATGCTTAAATTTGTCTGGATTCTCATAGCTATAACAGTAGCTCTTGATTATTAGATTTGGCTAATGGATGTCAAAACAGCTTTTGTAAATTGGGAGCTGGAATAGGACATTTATATGCAGCACTGATGGGGTTCATAATGAAAGGTCAAGAACACATGGTTTGCAAGTTATATAGGTCTATTTATTGACTTGAGCAAGCATCCAGGTCATGGAACATCAAGCTTGATCAAGTTATCAAAACATATGGTTTTGAGAAAAAGCCTTGATAAACCATGTGTATATAAAAAGATTTAAGGTATAGTGGTATTCTTTCTGGTTCTTTACGTAGATGACATTCTGTTAATCATAAACTTTGAGAAAGTATTGTCACATGTAATGGGTTATGTGAAAGAACAGTTTGATATGAAGGACTTAGGTGAAGCTAACTATATTCTAGGAATCAAACTTTTATGAGACTGGAAGAATAAGATGTTAGCTCTATTTCAAGCTTCCTATATTGACAAAATAGTGACCAGGTTCAGCATGAAAAATTCCAAAAGGGGATTTCTACCTTTTAGACATGGAATTCATCTTTCTAAGGAGGAATCACCAGAAACTCCCGAAATGAAAGAACTCATGAATAAGAAACATTATGCTTTGACTGTTGCAGTGTATTGTATGCCATGTTATGTACCAAGCTAGATATCTGCTATGCAGTGGGAGTCATAAGCCGATATCAATCAGATCCCGGAGTAGAATACTAGATTGCAATGAAGCATATACTCAAGTATTTAAAGAGAACGAGGGGTTATATGTTGGTGTATTCCAGTGGGAGTCTTAAAATCTTGGTTATACGAACTCTGATTTTCAAGAGGATATTGACTCTAGTAAATCAACATTAGGATATGTGTTTAACCTAAATGGAGGAGCCATTTGTTGGAGAAGTTTTAAACAGACTTGTGTTGCTGACTTCACAACTAAAGCTGCATATGTGTCTGCATCTGAAACTGGAAAGGAAGTTGTATGACTTAAAAAATTCCTTTTGGATCTTTATGTGATACTAAATGTAGACCGGTCCATCAGGATATGTGTTTACCCTAAATGGAGGAGCCATTTGTTAGAGAAGTTTTAAACAGACTTGTGTTGCTGACTCCACAACTGAAGCTGAATATGTGGCTGTATCTGAAATTGCAAAGGAAGCTGTATGACTTAAGAAATTCCTTTTGGATCTTCATGTGATACCAAATGTAGATGGGCTCATTACCTTTTACTATGATAATAGTGGGGCAGTAGTACAGTCCAAAGAACCTAGGTCTTACAAAAAGCAGAAACATATATTAAGAAAATACCATTTGATCCGTGATTTCATTGATAGAGGAGATATAGTGGTTACTGAAATAGCATCTGCGGAGAACCTAGCATACCTTTTACTAAGACTCTTCCTGAACATGTGTTTGAGAAGCATGTAAATTGTATGGGTCTTAAAAGGGTCTCTGGTTTACTTTGGAGTAAGTAGGAGTTTATTACATTTATGCTCTAGGAGCAAGACTAATTATAATTTCACTTTTTGATTTGTTGGTATGAATTTCTTGAATTTTTATGCACGCATTGTTTTACGTATAAGATCCAGATTAATTATGTAGTATATGATCATATGGATATGTCCATTGAAGAAATGATCATAGATTCTCATAATTAATAAATTGTCTCACATTTGTTAAGTAAAGTTGGATACTTTATTTAAACTGCAATATTTTATGAAATAATGTCTTGGTTATTATAAACTATTGGAATGAATTATGGTCATTTTGAGAGGATCAAAAGAGATTTGATTAAGGATAAACTTCTATGAAAGAAATTAAATCTCAGGCAATATTAGTTATGTTATTTTTCTTAATGCTACGTATATTATAAATAGGTAATTAAGTGACTATGATTTTTAAAGTTATCAATAAGTGAGGTCTATTTGAATGGCCAATATCTTCATGATTTGGGAATTATGGTCTTTTGATTACTAAGTATTTATGAAATATACAAAATAGAATTTATATGAAATATCCTCTTGCCATGTTTCAGCACTCGAATATTGAAAGTCACTGGTTAGTGCATTGGATCCATTAGAGAAACTGATAAGTCGAGAGAATTAATAATTAATTGATTGATAGAAACTATTATCAATTAATTATTGATGTTTTACAAAGGAAAAATATATTTAATATATACAATATTAATTTTGGAGTTCACATCTGGGTTTTTAGTAGAGTAGCGCCAGATAAGATCACGGTACTAGATTTGCTCCTAAGCAAGTAGGAGATTGTTGGATTTATGCTCCAGAAGCAATCTAAACCATTGATCAAGAGCCTTAATTGATAATGGTTGTTGGATCCCCAAGCTATTTAATAAAGTGATATAGCCCACTAAACTAACTATTTAGAGACAAGTGTGACCTATTTATTGGGCCCAAAGCAATTAGGAAACCCTGGAGGCTAGGGTTTGGAGTTTATAAATAAACTGCTTTTTAAAGAGTCTCAACGACAAAATTTTTGCATTTTTGTTTTCCAAATATTGAAAACCTTAGTGGTAAACTAAAACAGAAAATAAAACCTTTGAGCATTCTTATTTCTAGTAACTAGGTGTGCTCACACGGTTTTGTTAGAACTAGAAGAGCTTGGAGGATCTTGCGCAAAAGGTTAATAAAAATTTAATGGATAATGACATAATTTATTACATGCTTTATTCAATCTCGATCAGACTTTTACTGTGTGCATGATTACAACAAAAGGATAGTTCAACTAGGAACTATGTTGACATGTTTATTAGACTTGTTTCTGTAGTCAATATTAATCTCTCTTTTTTTTTTTTTTTCTTTTTTTTTTTTTTTTTAGCTTTGCTAATGTATATATTAATATAAAGTTTATTTAGAATGATACCCCTGAATTTTAGGATTTGTTAAAAGTTGTCCTCTAATTTCTAAAACTGGCTGCTATACCTTTATATTGGCTAAACATTGCATTAGTATCCCTATCCATACTCTTTGTTTATCTTTATTGTTTAAGCTTATCGTGTGCCGTGCATATGGGTTTTTAATATCTAAAACAAGGATATTTGTGTCATTTATTCTCTATTATCTCTTTATTAACAAAACAAATAAATAAATAAATAAAATCTCTTTCAAAAGGAAAATAATAATAAAAGACCATATTTATTCCAAATAATAGAAGCAAAATGTCAATTTTATTTACTTATTTATTTTTTCCACTCCTTACTCTTCTCTATTCAAAAGTGATTAAAATCTCTTTTACCCATTGCTTAAATATTGAAGACATGAAGGCTGCAATGGCAAAGGAGATGAGGAAGAAGATGATGATGTTAATGATGATGAGTAGGAGGAATCTGAAGGTCCATGAGAATGGGTTACAATTGTAAAGTTTATGCTGAATCTCTTGCTAGAGGTGAAGGGCCGGAGTATCAATGGTTTTTTTATTTTTATTTTTTATGAAAAATCAAGTGGATTTGATTTATATAAGGAAGATGGTTGTTAAGGCAGGGAAGGGAATTAGATCTCAACTTCCATCATGGAGGAGGCTGATAGATCAAAATTTTAATTTTTAATCTAATCATATTAGATCATATTTTTTAAATATTATTTTTCTTTCTTGTTCTTGAGATCATATTCTAATCAGGTTGGTTTTTTTCAATTGAATTTAGGTTTTTGGCAAATCAATTATATGGGTATAGAATTGTTTCTTTATGGGTAATAGTTGCAATATTTTGTGTTCTACTAGGATGAATTCTATTTGCATGTGTTAGATGTTAATGGATTAATGTGTTTCAAGAGGAAGAGGAATAGGAAGATAGAAATGATACGAACCTAGGTCGATTTGCTCTTAAATCCATATTATATTAGCCCAAATCTTAATTATGTTAAGCTTCTAATGGAAATCTTAACCCCTAATCAACTTGTGATTAGAAATCTTGGTATATGATAAAGACACCACAATAGGTGATGGATGTCCTATTGATAAGTCAAACTAAAACACTCGATCTTTATTCGATGTTTTAGGTGTTCAAAAACTATGAAAATTGAATAGTTTCCATTCTTAGACCTAGGTTAACCAAGAACAAAATCCATAGATAAATCAACCCATGGATGGAATGGAATCAGCAATGGAAGATACAAACAATGGAGCTATAATCTTGACTTGGAATTTCGGCATTTCAAACATCTCTCACATATTCTTTCCATATCTCTCTTCATGTTAAGCTAATAAAAATGTTCTTGTAGTAAGGATAAAGTTTTTACAACTCCAAAATGACCCATTAAACCCCCCACCATGACCTTCCCTAACTAGTAACTCTCTAATGCCACAATTAGGTACACAAAGTTGATTTTTCCTAAACAAATATCCCTAAAAAAATGTAGAATTTATTATAACCATGCTTAGCACAATTTTTAAATATTTCATCAAAGTCACTATCATGCTCATAAAGTTCTTTCAATTGTTCTAAGGTAGAAAACAATACATACCTTATAATGCATCGGCTACTCATTTTCCTTCCTTTTTTGTAGCGGATAACATAAAGAAAAGTCTCGATGAATTCAATCTACTTCCCATGCCTTCGGTTGAGCTTCCTTTGGCCTTTAATGTGCTTCAATGATTCATGATTCATGTGAATCATAAATTCCTTCAGCATTAAGTAATGTTGCTATGTCTTCAAAGCTCTCATCAAAGCATACATCTCTTTGTCAGAGGTTGGATAGTTTAGTGCAGCTCCACTTAAATTCTCACTAAAGAATGCAATGGATCTTCCTTCTTGCATCAAAACAGCTCCAATACTTACACCCGAAGCATTACATTCAATTTCAAAAGTTTTAAAAAAATTAGGTAAAACTAATAAAGGAGCATTAGTTAATTTTTTTTTCAACAAATTAAAGGACTTCTCTTGTGCTTCACCCTATTTGAATCTAATAGTCTTCTTTACAACTTCGATCAATGGTGCTAAAATCCTTGACAAATCTTTGCTAGAAACTAGTCAAACCATGAAAACTCCTCACTTGAGTGATTGATGTAGGTTTCGAATACCCTTGATTGGTCAACTTTACTTCCTGCAGCACTTACAACAAATCCTAGGAAAATAAGTTCATTTTGGCAAAATCATACTTTTTAATGTTAGCAAATAATCTTTCCTTTCTAAGTACTCTAAAACTAACCTAAGATGTCTTACATGATCGTCTAAATTTCTAATATATACAAGAATATTATCAGAATAAACAACCACAAATTTTCCAATGAATGGATGCATAACATGGTTCATTAATCTCATGAAAGTGCTAGGTGCATTAGTTAAACTAAAAGGCATTACTAACCACTCCTATAATCCATATTTAGTTTTAAATGCGATTTTCCATTCATCCCCCTCTTTTATCCTAATTTGATGATACCTACACCTAAGATCAATTTTAGAAAACATGTATGCACTATATAATTCATCTAGCATATCATCTAATATAGGAATATGATGCTTATACTTAATGGTTATATTATTTATGGCCTTACAATCTATACGCATGTTCCATGATCCATCTTTCTTAGGTACTAATAAAATAGGGACAACACATGGATTCATGCTTTCACGAATATAACATTTTTCAAGCAATTCACTTACTTGATTTTGTAGTCCCTTTGTCTCCTCGGGATTGCTTCTATATGCAGGCCTATTAGGAATTGTAGCTCCAGTAATAAAACCAATTTGATGTTTAATCCCTCAAATAGGTGGTAAACCACTAGGAATCTCCTCCGGGAAGACATCAATAAATTCCTGCAAAAGGAAAGAAATAGAACTTAGCAATTCAAGCTTTTCAGGTTTAACTTGATCATTTTGGTGAACATCTTTATAAATCATGACTAGAAATGATTTATTACTCGAAGTTGCGTTTTTAACCTCACCTAGGCTAAGATAAAAAATTTTTCTTTTTCTTTTCTTTCCTCTTTGGGACTTTTCTTTGTCTCTCACGCTCTTGGCTTTTTCAATTTGTTTCTCTCTCTCTTGTCTTTCTCTCTCTTACTTCCCTTATTCTCGGGTTTAAAACACTTACCTTGATGTGGATGTTCAGCCTTCCCCTATTGGATAGATGGTGAATCCATGGGTGCCATGCTTAACTTCTCCTTGAGCCACTTCCTCCTTTGTTACATTTGTAATTGGTCTTTAAATACCTCCTTTAGAGTTAATGGCTTAAGCTTAATCTTCTTACCTTTGGATCGGAACATAATGGCATTCTCTCTTCCATAATATATGGTGTCTTTATCAAATTCCCATGGCCTTCCCAATAAATGTGACCAGCATGCATGGGCACAACATCACATAATATAACATTCACATATTTATCAATGCTAAACTTTACCTTGCCTTGTTTATTTGCTTTCATCTCACTACTATCATTAAGCCACTGTAATCTATAAGGTTTGGGACGTTTAATGGTTGTTAATCCTAAGTTCTCAACCACCACATCCCTAATTACATTAGCATAACTTCCACTATCAATTATCATGCTACAAATATTACCTTGAATTTCACATCTGGTGTGGAAGATGTTTTCTCTTTGGATTTGATCCTCATCTTTGTACACAGTCAAGACTTCTTTGCTACCAAACTCAATTCGGCCTTTGTAGCTTTGAGAGTCTCGGCTTCATCTTGTTCTTCATCCTCAATTACTTCATCTACAAGTTCAGCTTCTTTCTCAGATTCTTCATTTTCGAACTCTAACTCCCCATTGCCTTTCAGCGCCATAATTCTTCAGTTTGGGTATTGGTTGGTAATATGTCCTCTTCCTTAGCACTTAAAACAAACAATATCTTTAGTTCTTGAGGATTTAGGATAAGGTTTACCTTCCAACTTATGTGCTTGAATGGAATCTACCAAGATTTCTAATCACAAGTTGATTAGGGTTAATGTTTCCATTAGAATCTGAACATAATTAAGATACAAGCTAATATAATACTGGTTTAGGTGCAAGTCAATCTAGGTTCATATGAATACCCAAAGATTCTAAGCTTGTGTTAAGCATCCAAGTTGTGAAGACAGGAATGGACCCAGGAAGCTGTTTTAGTGCATCTATGACTTCGAGCAGCAAGGGATGGGTTTTAATGAGAATTAACCTATACCCGTACAAACTACAACCCGCTAAGGTGTTGATCTTGTGCAACTAAAACGGGGCCAATTACAAAGGCATAAGCTAAGAGATTTAAGGACAACCTGATTGGCTTCATTCAAGGTGTGATTAAATCTCAAGAAGGCATGATTATACCCAAAGATTCAAAGCCTATACTAAAATAACCCTTACCAAAATACTTTTGTTGTGCAAGTTTAACCATGTTTGACTAAGTGGACAGTATGTGGGTTAAAGATTGACTTTTTTTATCGTTAAGATTTTTAGTTTGACTGATGTATCATTATGTAGAGCTCATGGATATGAGTTCGTAGATTGGTGGCACGCCAAATTCTGAGTTACGGATTAAAAATTATGTTTCTATAAAGTTTCAAATATCAATTTTATATCAATGTCCAAACCAGTCTTAGATTTTCGTCTATTAGTGAGCTAAGGCTCTATATAAATGTTGGAAAGCATGCCTAGTAGGGAAAAAATCCCAAAATACTTGTTTTATCTCCCAAACATGAGAAATTTCTCTCCAGACCCACGGGTCCGAACTAGGTCGCCACGAAACCGTTTAACGTTCAACTGGGTCATCATCGTTTTGCCTAATTTTGG